>NC_057804.1:585203473-585542729 GCF_018294505.1 Triticum aestivum
GCAGCCCAAATGGGAGATTTTTGCAAAGAAACCAACGTTTGTCAAGGTTCCACTACAAGGGCCGAATGAATGTGGCCATTATACTCTGAAGTATGCGGGATCCTATGATGGTGAAAAGATTGTTGAGAACATTCGAGATAATGACATGGGTTCTAGTTGAGCTTTTCACTTTCTGTGTTTGGCTTATTGTGTATCCTTTTTTATGTGTCATGATTTTTGATAATTTGTTTTATTGTTTTGTAGCCATGTATTGTTGATTGGAACGCTGAGGATCTGTATAGAGTTGTGTTCAACCGGAAAAGCCAGCTTGTGGTGACGGAACTACCCAAGGAGGTTCAGGCTTTGGCTCCTGATGCATAGAATAAATGGTCATCATTTGCGTAGTGACTGGGATAGTTGTGTGATATATCTCTTGAAAGCATTGTAGGCTTTTGTTTGTGGTTTTTGGATGTCTTGTCAAGTACCATGTAATAACTAGTATATTTTATGTTGTGTTTGAGTGTGGCAGAATGTTTAACAAACTTTTTTTTCATGATAATATTGTGCTTGAATAGCTGTTTCACTTGTGTATGTTTCATCGGGAATTCGTTTTGGTTAAGTTTTATTTTTTGTACTGAAGTCTTATACACTAGTTGAACTGAAAACACCTTTTTCATCGGGAATTTTTATTTTCATCTGTCCCAATCTAAGTTGGACCGTTATAGTTTCTGTACACTCTTTTCTTGTACTTATGCTATAGATCGGTTAGTACTGAATTGTAATCTCATTCAGCGTAAGGCATTTAAAATTGAGAGCCAATTTTTTTGTTTTAACTTCTTGAGTTTTAGTAGTTGAACTTCATAGTAAAAGTTAAAGCACTGGTTTAAATTAGCTACATTTAACAGGTAGCCCTATTAAGTTCATAACTACTTCACTAGTCAATATGGACTAATGCTTTTGTTGTTTGTTTTTGTGCTAGTACTTTGATCATTTTATTTTATTTTTGTTTGAAACTAGTACCTCACTGGTCAATGTTGGTTGATGCTTCTGTTGTGTTTCTTGTGATTTTTCTCCTTGGTCGAACTGATATCTTTTTGATTTAGTTTTGGCCTTCGTTTTTCTAGGCTGTGGTTCTTCTCAAGGCAATGTTTTGGTATGATCATAGTACTTGTTGTATAGACTAAGTTGTACTGAGATTTCAGTTGTATTATTACTGTTATTCTTAGTGTGTCACTATTTTAGGGAATGTGAACTGAAGCTTCCCGTTCCTTTTTATATTTTGTAGAATCAATGTACCGTGTGTTAAAGTGTACCAGAACTTTCAGTCCTAGCATGCTATTGACTAGGAAATACGTACTGACTGTGGTTCTTCTCAAGGCAATGCTTTGGTATGATCATAGTACTTGCCATATAGACTAAGTTGTATTGAGATTTTAGTTGTATTATTACTGTTATTCTTAGTGTGTCACTGTTTTAGGGAACTAAAGCTTCCCGTTCCTTTTTATATTTTGTAGAATGAATGTACCGTGTCTTCAAATGTACCAGAACTTCCAGTGCTAGCATGCTAGTGACTAGGAAATACGTACTGATGGTTCTTTGCTTTTCCTGTTGCAGTACTTAGTAAATTTTTAACTACTATTAGCACAATGCTTTTAGTACTGAATGTTGTCCTCGGCTGAAACTTAGTCTTTTTAGTGTTCTTCTGAAACTAAAAACTCATTTTTAGTGTGATAGTACTACCGTACATGTCTAAGCTGTACTAAGCATCCAAGGCTACTATTTACTTTTGTCCAAGGCTACTAGTGCTGCGTGGCAGCCATCAAGTTTCAACTTCAACCTACTTCAACTTCAAATGATGGATCAACAAAATAGGAAGCTAGCAAACTTGTTGGATGACATAAGCAAATGATGTACTTGATAGACATAGGCAAACTTGTTCAAACCCTGACACACATAACATAAGGTAGCTGGTTCAACATAACAAAAGCAAACTACAAATCTGATACAACAAGATTAAGGACAAGCAGAAGTGCGAGCAACATGAATGCAGACTTTCATGCATCTTCATCCCGCGAAGTTGTAGTGGTAGTAGGAGTCAGCCTCCTGCTCTTTTGAAATATGCCAACCTGTCAGCATGTTGTTGATTGTCTTCCATGACTTGTACGTTGTGTACGCATCTATTCCTGCGTACGTGATGAGGTTGTCTAGCAGCAGGCTGGTCCCCCACAGTTTGTGGTCTGCCCTGACCATCTTCTTCTTCATGTCGTTGTAGAATGGGGTGGATGACGCTGCCTGCAACATCGGCCAAGGAGTCGTAGTATTTGTTGGTCTTTGGATCTTTCCACTTGCGTTGCATGTCGATGAAGTTGTTGGGGTTGATCTCCAAACAGAGTTGTCCAGCATCCACTTGTCACCTCCAATGCTGAAACCGACAAATGTGTACAATTTCTCCTCCTGCAGGAAGTCTTTGAGGCGCTTGGGCCTGCAAGGGGGAGACACACATTTAAAGATTAGTCTTCTTGTTTGAAGATTTAATTCTTCTGCTTTTTTTGGTTTTACAAGTGATAATCCATGAGGTAGATGCTTATATATTATAAGTCAAGGATGAATGTAGTTCAGAAACTAGTACACAAAGTCCTGAAATTAAATTCAACTACACCATGTTATTTTTTCTTTTTTGCTATCTTCATTGCTTCACAAAATGCTTCACCAAATTCAAGAATCATTTTACCAGAGTCAATGATATATTTGCTGCTTGATTCAAGTTTAGTTTTCTTTTTTGTTGAATAAAAGACATGTACCAGAGCTTGATACATCTTTGTGCATTAATTCTATATCAAGTTCAGAAATTAATTTGAGAAACATGTGCATCAAGATATGGACCTATACCACTTCACCAAAGATCTTTTAATACATCAATTCTATAAACTATACTAGTGCATCAAGATCAGAATCTATGCTAGTACATCAAGTTCAGAAATTAATTTGGTGCATCAAGTTCAGAATTCTATAAACATTTTTTCAGATGCTAATCTGGTGAAACAATCCACTTCACAGTTTCAGAAATGCATGTCACTTGAGAAACATGTACTTGTACATCCACTTCACAAACTATAGTAGTTCATCTAGTTGGGAAACAAGTTTAATTAAGTTTTTAGTGAGTAGTACTACTACAACAGATGATAGAATAGTAGTATGGGTTACCATTTTGTGGCTGCTGCGATGTGGTATACCAAGCAGAGTTCCTCGACGCACAACTGCAGGACTGCCGCCATCTGTGGAGGTTCTTTGTCGCCGGTGTACTCCACACTACAGGAATCAGCTACTTTGCCATCTGCCACGGCAGACGGCAAAGGCATGGATAGCGGACGGCAAAGGTCTTTGCCGTCCGCGGCGGACGGCAAAAATGGACGGCAAAGTACGGGACGGCTAAGAGCTACGTTGCCGTCTGCTTTGTGCGGCTGACGGCAAAGGGGCCTTTGCCATCAGCAGCGGACGGCAAAGAATGCGAACGGCAATAAATGTGATGTTACTCCGTTAGGTGGTTAACGGAAGTCCTTTGTCGTCCGCCGCTGACGGCAAACTTCGGAAGGCCTTTGCCGTCCGCCGAATGATGTCAGCCGACGTCACTACACGGCAGGCCTTTGCCGTCCGCCGCTGTAGGCAAAGTTTTTTCCTCTTTGCCGTCAGCCACTGTAGGCAAACTGACCAAATTGGTCAACCTCCCAAGAAGCACAGTTGCCTGCCACGTGTCCTCTTTGCCGTCCGCTGCTGATGGCAAAGAACCCTTTGCCGTCGGTGGCAGACGACAAAGATCCTGCATATTGTCTCTTTTTTCTGTTTTTTTAATCCAACAATTTTCACAGGACATATATAGATATATTTCACAGGGCTATTTAACAACAAATAAGTTTCATTGCACATACATATATAGTTCCATCCATTCATACATAGCAAGTTGCACATACACATAAGTTGCAACCATTAGGAAGTTGCACATACATATTACAATGCAAAGTTTCATCAAGATAGCAAGTTCCATCGTAGCAAGCTAGAAGAATACTAGAAGAGAATGAAATAAAAAACAAGCACTCCATCATAGCAAGCTAGCTTCCGAGAAGTGAATGAAATCTGCAAAATGGCAAATAAGAAAGTTAGGAAAAGGTGACTAGAAGAAGAAGACTAGAAGAAGAAGCACGCCATCGTTTGTGAGGTAACTTAGGTGAAATGGATCGTTTATGAGCTAACTTAGGTAAAATGCATCATTTTAGAGCTAACGTAGGTAAAATGGATCGTTTATGAGTTAACTAAGCTAATTATGCCGTTTTTTACATAAGTAAGGTAAGTACATGTCATTATTGAGCAAACCTAGTTAACTAAGCATATTATAACTAACTTAGGTCATTTTGGAGGAAACAAAGCTAAGTATAGATTGTTTTAGAGCTAACTTAGGTAAAATGGCTGGTTTTGGAGGTCAGTAAGCTTATTAAGTCATTTTGCAGGAAAAGAAGCTAACTCTAGGTCATTAAGGTAAGCATATTGGATGAAATAAAGCTAAGTCTAGGTCTTTATGCATTTGTTAAGCAAAAAACTAGAGATGGAGGTGTGGGAGCGGGCTGGCTCATGCCAGTAGCTGGAGAAGGATCGTGTGATGCTTGTGTGGAGTTACGCTGCACCAAAGATCATTTCCAATGTTTCGTTAGCATGATGACACTCAAATGTTAAGACTAGCAAGTAACGTCCATTCAAATTAAACTCACTATGGTCTCAGGAGCAATCTCTGGATCAATGGCTATGGAGCCACGGGACCTCCCGCCACTAGATATCATCACCTGCTCTGGATTGTAGGGAATCTGGCTCGGGTTAAACTCCTCCCCTTTCCTCGCCTTCCCCTTGACTTGCTTGTAAGAGGTAGTGTGGGCCATGGCATACAGGTCATACCCCTCTAGCACCTTATCCGTCTTATTGTAGCATGCCTGAAAGAGAGAAACAAAGTAAATTAGTAATTAAAGGGCTCAAGCTAGCATGATGAATGAATTGCATTAATCATGAAGCAAACCACATACCCAATTCCGCCCGAACTGATATAAGCTGGAGCTACCTTGATGGTGTGGCACACCTTCAATTTGGGCACGTTTGTCCTTGGCCTTAGTTGGCTCCCCTTCCATCTTTCAACACCTGCCATGACAAAGAGTAAACGAAATTAGTACAACATAAAAAAATACCGACATGAATAATAATATGTATATCAGTTAAGTGTATCATCATCAAGTACAACATAAAAAAATTGAATACCTGACACTACTAATAATCTCGATCAGTATCATCAATAAATGCATAATCATCATCATCACTATAATCAATGACGGGCTCATAGGGTTCAGTGGCATCAACATGTGGAAGGCCACCTTTACGTAATCGGTCAAGCATTGAGAGGTTGTCCGCAGCAGTAACCTCTTCTTGTTGCGGCTCTTCTTGTTCCTCCTCTGGGGTGATGTGGGATTCACTGTCGCTGTCTACTTCAATGTTTTGGGGTGAAGTATACCGGTTCTTGAAACGCTTTTTGGAAAGACGTGTCTCTTGGAAGAATTCTGCTTCATATGTGTCTGGGTTATAGTCTTCATAATCCTCTTCCTTTGGGGAGATAGTCTAGCACGTGGCGGCACTTCATAAACGACATGCCAACCTTTCAGATTTGGATTAGTTTGGCAGGCCCAGGGTAGATAGAATACTTGGGTCGCATGTTGAGCCGTAATATAGACATCAAGAACATCTAAATGGGAGCTTTGGTTGATTTCAACTAGCCCTATATGTTCATGAGTCCTTCTAGTCTCCTTCGGCTGAAACCAATAACATTTGAAGACTACGACATTCGGTGGGTTTTCACCATAGAATAGAAGTTCATAAATTGCTTCAACTCTCCCATAATACTCGGTACCTCCTTTGCCGATAGCAGATACACAAAAATTTGTAGACTTTCGGTCGGCTATAGATAGCTCTTTGCCATAGGTACGAAAATGATACCCGTTGATGTCGTATTTGTCAAATGAACGGACCTTATAGTCAAAACCATTAGCGACTTGTCTCAATTCGGCGTCCATAGACTCTGAATTAGCCTACAAGTTTAATATGAAAGGATTGTTGCATTACGCACAAATTAGCGAATGAAATGAAATTGTCTAATAGAATTTACCGTTTGTTTGAACCAAGAGATGAAACCGGGATAGCCGCCTCCTTGCTTTGCGAGAAGCTCATACTCTTTGACGAAATCCTTTTGGATCACCACTCCATACGAGAATAGGGCGACGTATCGACTGTATGAAATATCCAGGAATAAGAGCAGTTCAAACGGAAATAGAAGTTGTGAAACAATGTACCGAGAACTTACTCGATGTACGGCCGCACTTCTATCGGGTTGTTGAAGATAAACAACGAAATGGTACACCATTCTTCGTTATCCAAAGATACTGGATTTGAAACACTGGCTGGTGCAAGATTCCCTTTGAATAAGTTGAGGTTGGATGCACCCTTTTTAGGCTCGTCAGCATTGTACCGAGGCTTCGGATTATGCAAATGACGATTTTTGGTTTCGTAGTGTGTTGTCACGAAGTTTGTCGCCTCCTCAGTGATGAATGCCTCAGCCATAGACGCTTCAATTCTACGTTTATTTTTACATTTTTCTCGAAGCGTCTTCTGCATCCTCTCAGTTGGGTAGCACCAACGATTTTGCACGGGCCCCCCCAATCTTGCCTCGGTCGGGAGATGCAAAATCAAATGCTGCATTGGATTAAAGAAGCCCGGTGGAAAGATCTTCTCTAACTTGCAGATCAACTCTGGTGCCAACTCTTCCATTTCTTCTAGCACGCCAGGCGATAGTTCTTTCGCACAAAGAACACGGAAGAAATAGCTGAGTTCTGCCAGTACTAGCCATTCATCCTCAGGGATGAAGCCACGCAACATCACCGGCATTACCCGCTCAATCCATATGTGCCAATCATGACTCTTGAGACCAAATATCTTCAATTTATCAAGACTCGCTCCCCTCTTTAGATTCGCTGCATACCCATCGGGGAACATCAACTGCATTTTCACCCACAAGATAATTTCCCTCATAGCTGGCCTTCCAAGATTGAACCATGCCTTTGGCTTTGTCCAGTTCTGCTTTCCTTTCGGTTCTTTCATGTTTTGTAACGGCCTATCACATAGCGCCTCCAGATCGACTCTAGCCTTAGTATTATCCTTTGACTTCCCATCTATGCCGAACAATGTACCAAAAAGTGCCTCGGCGATATTCTTCTCAGTGTGCATTACGTCGATGTTGTGTGGGCAAAGGAGGTCTTTGAAGTAAGGCAGATCCCATAAGCATGTTTTGTGAGTCCAGGCGTGCTCAGAATTATACCCCTTGAAGTACCCTGGACGCTCTGGATCTGGCTCGAGAGCGTTTAACTAATCCAGGATCTGTTGGCCTGTCAACGCAGGTGGTGCAGAGTTTTTTACAACTCTACCTCTGATGAAGTTCTTCTTGTCTTTCCTGAACTTATGGCGAGGATCCAGGAACTGTCTATGCATGTCGAAGCAAGAAAACTTGCGACCGGCCTGAAGCCAACAAAACTCAAGAGCTCCCTTGCATGTGGGGCACGGGAACCTTCCATGCACACACCAACTAACAAATAGCGCATACGCCGGCAAGTCATGCGTCGAGTACATGTACTAGACACGCATTATGAAGTTTCGTTTGCTATAGGCGTTGTATGTCTTGAACCCATTATCCCAGGCTTCTTGCAATTCGTCCTTAAGCGGCTGCATGTACACATTCATTTTTTTCCCCGGATAGTTGGGCCCTGGAATTATCAACGTCAGGAAAATGTTCTTTCTTTGCATAATCTGTCCGGGGGGGAGATTGAGTGGAAAGACAAATACGGGCCAACAACTGTATTGGGCTGCCGTCATACCAAACACACTGAACCCATCGGTGCTGATGCCGACTCGAGGATGCCTCGGAGCTGCCGCTTTGTCAGCATGTAATTCATCAAACTTTTTCCATGCAACACCATCCGATGTGTGTACCATCATCAGATTCCCATCTGCATCTAGTTCGGTTCTTTTGCCTGTTTTGTGCCATGTCATCTGTCTGGCCGTCTCTTCGACCATGAAAAGACGTTGAAGTCTTGGTACGATTGGCATATACCGAAGAACACTAACAGGGATTTTGGTCTGTGTCTTCTCACCCATACCGTTGTCTACCACAATATACCTAGAAGACATGCAAATGGGACAATAGTTCAAGTCCGCATAGTCAAGCCTAAATAAGGCACATCCTTTCTCACAGGCATGTATCTTCTCATAGGGCATCTTCAGTGCACGGAGGTCCGACTGGTACAGGTTTGCAGGCATTACATGGCCTTTGGGTAGAAAGCGTCCAAATACTGTCATAATTGCGTCATAGCATTCTCTGCCCAAGTTGAACTGAGCCTTCAAAGCCATTACTTGTGAGATGGCATCCAACTGACAAAGCTCAGTGTGCTCGTGGAGCGGACGTTTTGAAGACTCCAACATTTCATTGAAGGCCTTTGCAGATTCCTCCATCTCCTCGTCCAAATCCCGAGCATCATCATAGTCTTGCACCATGTTTTCCATCCCGGTACCATGCTCGTCGGTGCGACGATGATCCACCTCAGATCGGTCACGTTGGGCAGACTCACCATGAAATGTCCACACCGTATAATCGGGCGTAAAACCATTCTTCTGCAGGTGTTTACCCATTTCAGCCTCTGTCCTCTTTTCCCAATTGCCACATCGGAAACAGGGGCACCAAGTTTTCCTCTGGCCATTTGCAAATGCGGCTTGCACAAACCCCTTGGTTTTTGTGAACCATTCAGCACTCCATTTGTTCTGACCAGTGTGACCGGTATACATCCACGCACGATCACTCATCTTGACTTTCAGAGCTACTGGACACACAACAATTATATATATAATTCACCATGTATATATTCATCAGTTGATCTACTTTGTCAATTTTATTACGTCCATGAAACCTACACTCTAATAGGTAATAATAGGTCCTAATCCCACCCGAGTATGTGTAGATTGGGTTCATTTTCCCATGCTATGCTCCGGATCTAATGCAAAATTTCGGCACCACCTCCCCGTTGTTCTCCTGATACAAGTCTCTGCAATAAACAGAGAGGATGTGTACCCAGAGAACAACAGGGGAGGCACTGACGAAATTTATGTGTCGAATCCAGAGCAAAGCATATGGGAAAACGAACCCAATCTACACATTTTCGGGCTGTCCATGGATAGCGTTGGACAATTCGAAAGAATCAAGGTTATAAATATGCAAATGCATGCATATTTATAACTATGACGCTTTCGAACGGGAGACACATATTGGTTACGCATACTGATGATTCAAGACACATATATAGCTAGCTATCAAGTTTCATCAGCACGAACACCGGAACAGAGCAAATAATTAATGGGGGAGGAGGACATGTCATTTGTGCTCACCCATGAACGAAGGGGCAGAGCTCGTCAAACGCATGGCGAGGTCGTCGAACACCAAACCTCGCAGCGGTGAAACAACTGCACATTTAAATCAACCCGATCAACACAATTATATATGATGTTTTTCATAACAAAATCGAAAAATATATGACCTAACTAATAATTCACAAATATAAGACCCTGTCGGCCTCGGGGGGTTGGGTGTCGGGGTGTCTGGGTGTTGTGTCGTTGTCGGGGTGTGGTGTCCGGGTCGGGGTGTCGGGGTCAGGGGTCAGTGGGTCGGGGTGTCGGGGTCAGGGGGGTCAGGGGGTCGATCGGGGTGTTTCCTTCTATCCTTTCCTTACTTCTTCTTCTTTCTTTCTCTTCTTCTTCTTCTTTCCTTTCTTCTTCTTCTTCTTTCATCTTTTTTCTACTTTTTTACTTCTTTTCGTTTCTTTTTTTCTTCTTCTTCCAATTCTTCTACTTCTTTTCTTCTTCCTCTTTTTTCATCTTTCTACTACTTCTACTACTTCTACTACTTCTACTTCTTCTACTTCTTCTAATTCTTTTCTAACACTAACACTAACACAATCTAGCACTAACAATTAAACAGCAAAAAAATGAAAAAAACTGGAAAAAAGTAGTAGTCCCTCACCGGAGCAATGAGACGATCGGCGGGGGGGCACCGGGCGGCGGGGGCGGCGCCGGGCGGCGGGGGTGGCTCTGGGCGGCGGGTGGCGGGGCGACGGGGTGTCGGCGGGTAGGGTGGGGGCGGAGGGGTTGTGGGGCAACGGGCCAAGGGTGCAGGAGCGGGGGCGGCGCCGGGCGGCAGGGGCGGCGCCGGGCGGCGGGGGGCGGGGGCGGCGCCGGGCGGCGGGGGGCAGGGGTGGCGCCAGGCGGCGGGTGGCGAAGGGGTGGTGGGGCGATGGGGCATCGGCAGGTGGGGTGGGGGCGGAGGGGTGGTGGCGCGACGGGGCAAGGGTGCGGGGGCGGGGGCGGCGCCGGGCGGCAGGGGCGGGGGCGGCGGTGGATCTAGCTAGGGCAGAGCATCGGGGAGGAGAGAGGAAGAGAAGGGAGAGTAACGGGCGGGGAATGGTGGCCGTTAGTTACTCGGCTCTTTGTCGTCTGCCATTGTCTCTCTTTGTCGTCCGCTAGCGGACGGCAAAGAGGTGGGGGTGTTAAGTTTTTTTAAAACAGGTGTGGGTGGGGGCCACCTCCCTCTTTGCCGTCAGCTGGCGGACGGCAAAGAAATGGCTCATGGCAAAGAGGTTCTTTGCCGTCCGCCATTTCTTTGCCGTCTATTTTACGGTAGCTGATGTCAAAGAGCTTCTTTGCTGTCAGCTAGCTGACGGCAAAGATCTGGCTGATGGCAAAGTAGCTGATTCCAGTAGTGCCACATCAACTCCGATGAAGCTCGGATACAAGCCGCCGCCCTTCATCCTGAGCCTGCTCATCAGCTTGTCGGCCTTGTCTGGTACGCTGGTGCAGATGATCTCCAGCGTCTCCTTGCCGTGGAGCTCAACCCCTTTGAGCGTTTTGGTGTACTCGCGCTTCACGCTAAGAACGTGAACGTCGACGAGGTTGCTGCTCTTTCCGACATCTCTCCATGATGACGCTTGGCGGACGGTTCCTCTGCCATCGCCTTCCTCCGGCGACTGTGGGCTTGTGAGAGAGAAGTTTGTGGTTTGTGTGCACTGGAGATGGAAGCAGCAATGGTTGTTCTGTGAATGAGGCAGAGATGAAAGACAATGGGGTTTTTTGCAGTGCGTAGACGGGGGTGTGTGGGAGGCGGTTCATCGGGGGTGTGGGTGTAGTGGTCGTGGGGGTCGCCGTTTGCAGTCCCTCGTGGCAACCGCCCAGTGGGTGGCGCAGGTGGTGGCCTGGAAGAACTAGCCGTCCAAGACAAGGTTTTTTACTACTGCACTGATTAGACTTGTCAAGATGTACTTATCAGCTGGTTATCCCACTTGCACATCTCAGGGGTGGCGATGATGGCATTTTGCACTGTTTAAGTGACATATGCTTTTTAATTATGTTTATCTGTGTGGAGGTTATGCCTTGTTTTACTACTGAAGTCTTATACACTAGTTGATCTCAAAACATTTTTTCAGTGCCCTGGGACTTGTTGCTCAAAACTAGGACTTATTTTATTTTCTTCTGTCCGAACCTAAGTTAGGCCTTTTATAGTTTTTGTATTCTCTTTTTAGTGCACTTATGGTTTAGTGTTGTGCGAACTGAATTGTAATTTCATACAGCGTACGATTTTGAATTTTTGTGTCACAGTGGTGTGAGTGGCATGACTGTTCCTGCTTTTTTAGAACTAAAGTCATATGTATGTTTGTACCGAGGGGGGGTTGAGATTATTTACGAAGAAATCGTTCGTTGAGGTGTTGACAAATTTTAAATAAACAAGAAATTTAGCATAATTGACAAAGAAAAATTATTTGAACTTCTTGCATTTTAGTAGTTGAACTTGTCAGATTTTTCATAAATAAGAAGTTTAGCAAAAATGACAAAGAAAATCTATTTGAACTTTCTTGCATTTTAGTAGTTGAACTTGTCAGATTTTACATAAATAAGGAGTTTAGCAGAGTAGAAATGACGAAGAAAATCTATTTGAACTTCTTGCATTTTAGTAGTTGAACTTGTTAGATTTTACATAAATAAGGAGTTTAACAGAGCATAAATGACAAAGAAACTCTATTTGAACTTCTTGCATTTTAGTAGTTGAACTTCAAAGTAATATTTTAATTCGGTGTTTTAAATTATGTACATTTAACAAAGAGCCTATTAAGTTCTCTGCTTTTTAGAGTTTCGTTGTTTTTGTATCAATTGTTTCGTTTTTTATCATCCGTGGTGGAGGGCTAAAATTATTTTTATTTTTATGTTTCGTATTTTAAAGTTATTGTCTACGAACTAGTAGTTGAACTTTTATATTTTCAGTTTTCAAACATTTTTTACCGTCGCACTGATTCGTCTTGTCAAGCTGTACTTATCAGCTGTTTTATCCCACTTGCACGTGTTAGTGTTGGTGATGATGGAGTTTTGTACTTCTCTACTGCATTACTTGGACTGGTGATTGGAGTGTAGTTGAACTTGTCAAATACCAGTCGGACTGTGTGTGTCATGCTAATCTTTTTTAAAACATTTTTTTGTTTTTTTAAAGGATTGTTTATATGAACATAACTTTGAAAGTATTTTTACAGATAAATTAGTTTTTCATTAGTACAGGTGTATTATATTTGCATTTGCTTGAGGTAATTATTATTCTGTACTGATGGACTTTCTGAGCTACGACTGGCAGTAATGTTGGCGTTACATAAATCCAGATAAGTTTTTGCAAATATATTTGTCAAACATTATATATTTGAACTTTTTGCATTTTAGTAGTTGAACTTGTCATAATTGACAAACATTATATGTCTGAACTTTTTGCATTTTAGTAGTTGAACTTGAAAGTAATATTTAATTCGGTTTGCAGTCCCTCGTGGCAACCGCCAAGTGGGTGGCGCGGGTGGAGGCCTGGAAGAACTAACCGTCCAAGACAAGGTTTTTTTATGCTGCACTGATTAGACTTGTCAAGCTGTACTTACAATCTGCTAAATCCCACTTGCATGCCTCAGGGGTGTTGATGATGTCATTTTGCATTGTGTAGGTGACGTATGCTTTGTGATGTTTTTCCGTGTGGATGTTAAGTATTGTTTTTCCATTGAAGTCTTATACACTAGTTTATCTCAAAACATTTTTTCAGTGCCTTGGGAGTTGTTGCTCAAAACTGGTACTTATTTTATTTTCATATGTACCAACCTAAGTTAGGCCTTTATAGTTTTTGTATTCTCATTTTAGTGCACTTATGGTTTAGTACTGCATGAACTGAATTGCAATTTCATATAGCGCACGGTTTTGAAATTTGGTGTCACAGTGGTGTAATTGGCCTGACTGATCCTGCTATTTTAGTACAGATGTCATATGTATGTTTGAACTGATTTTTTTGTTTTTTTAGGTGGGTGGGGGTTTGAGATTATTTTACGACCAGATCGTTCGTTGAGGTGTGGACAGATTTTATATAAATAAGAAATTTAGCAGAATTGACAAATAAATTCTATTTGAACTTCTTGCACTTTAGTAGTTAAAGTAGTCAGATTTTATATAAATAAGAAATTTAGCATAATTGACAAACATTATATATTTGAACTTTTTGCATTTTAGTAGTTGAACTTGTCATAATTGACAAACATTATATGTTTGAACTTTTTGCATTTTAGTAGTTGAACTTGTCAGATTTTATATAAATAGGAAATTTAGCATAATTGACAAGCATTATATGTTTGAACTTTTTGCATTTTAGTAGTTGAACTTGGAAGTAATATTTAATTCGGTTTTTTAAATTATGTACATTTAAGTTCTCTTCTTTTTAGAGGTTCATTGTTTTTGTATCATATTTTCTCCTTTTTTCTTGTAGAGGTTAATTGACAAACATTTTTGTTGTAGTTTATATTTCTTTGTCCCGCCCTCTGGTTTGTTTAACTCGGCTTATTGGTGGAGTGTTTTGTTGACGATGCAAGCTATTGGGCCATTTTCCGGGCCAGATAGCTCATCTGCGCGGCTGTGCAGTGCGTCGTGCGTGTGCGCTCTGGGTTTAGTCCCACATAGCTAGTCGAGGGGGCTCCGTACCTGTTTATAAGTGCAGCCGAGGCTCACCAGTCGAACTCCTCTGAACACTTACCTGAGCGCTTATACACGGCGCTCGCTCTCTCTCTTAACCTGTGGGCCCTGGTCGGCGGGTCCTGCGTTGTGCAGATTACTAGGGATTCCCCATGGGCTCGAGTTCAAGTATCTAGCATTTTCAGGGCCTGCGACTGACCTTGGGCGGCCAATTTTTTTGTTTTTTTTTTGTTTTTGTTTGTTTGAATCTAGTACTTGACTCCAGCAGTAACTTGGACTAACTTGGAATGGTACTTTTTGTTCTAGTTCTTGTTAGTTTTGTGTGAGTGTAATCTTTTTCATTTGAGTTTTTTGCCTTCTTTTTTGTGTTTTTTTGTGATTATTCTCAAGGGTCTTCTGGTGTCATTTTCAGAACTATGGTACATGCGTGTAGACTGAGTTGTACTAATAGTGCATTCATAGTAGCGCTTACGGACTGATGCTTCTTTGTACTTTTTATTGTAGTAAGTATGTACTGTCCGATCAAGTGTATTATTACTATCATTCTTAATCTGCAAGCGACCAACATAAGTGTGTGCTAATGCTTCTTAACTTTTTATGTTTGTAGTACTTGTTAATTTTCTAGCAGCTACATATGAATGAGAACACTACAAGAAGTACTGAGAATTTTCGCTTAAACTTTTGAAGCGTTGTTAAGCAACTCAAATTGTGTTGATTGTTCTCAACGTTATGTTTTCTATACAATACTGAATCGAAACTAGACATGGAACAACGTTGTGTGATTAGTTGCATCATAACTAGTACTTTAGAGCAGCCACAATGTTCCATTCAGAAGCTACTTTTGAATTTGAAATGATGGATTAACAACATACGAAGCTACCAAACTTATATAATGAGATAAGCAAAAACATTGTACTTGAGGACATAACTAAACTTGTTCAAACATGACAAGCATGACATAATCATACTGGTTCAACCCAACAAGAGCAAACTACTAATTTGAAACAATAAGATAAAAGGCAAGCACAAGCGGAAGTAAAACAAAGGCAGGCTCTGATGTATCTTCATCCCGTATAGGGGCAATACGGGTTGTCGTAGAATTTCGCAGCCTCCCGCTCATTTGCAAATTCCGAACCATCAGTGAAGTAGTCGATTATGAACCATGACTTGTACATGGCGTACGCATCTACTACTGCGTACTCGATGAGGTTGTCTGGCAGCGGGCTTGTCCCCCACAGTTTGTAGTCTTCCTACGTGTTGATGTTCTTCTTCATGCCTTTGTAGAATGGGTGGATGACGCTGGCTGCAACATCATTCAAGGAGTCGTACTCTTTTCCGATGTATGGAACTCTCCACTTGCGCTGAATTTCGATGAACTTGTTGGGGTTGATCTCCAAACCAGACAACTTCAGCTTCTCTTTGTCGCTTTCAATGCTGAAACCGCCAAATGTGAACAACTTCTCATGCTGCAGCATGTCGGTCAGGAGCTTGGGCCTGCAAGGGGAGAGACATTTTGAATATTAGCATTACTTTGATGTTTGAATTATTCATTTTTGTTTTGTTTTACAAGCGACGAATCCATGAAGTAGTTGTGTTATGCCGGATAAATAATGGATGAATGTACTTCAAAAACTAGTAAACAAAGTTCTGAAATTAAATTAAGTATATCATGTTATTCTTCTTTTTGGATTACACATAGTTTCAGTCAATGTTGTATGTTCTGCATTGGTACTAGTTTAGTTTACTTTTGTTGAATAGGATAACACATAACCAGTGCTTCACCAAGTCCTTAGTTTATTTTCTTATGAAAATAACATTAGATCAAATTCAGAAAATACTTCACTACATCAAGTTCAGAAACATCTTTTTAACACATCGAGTACATAGACTACACTATTGGATCAACTTTAGAAACTACACTAGTCGATCAACTTCAGAATTTAACTTCCGCAAGATTTTTCCATATAGTAATCCAGTGCATCAGGTTCAAAAATACATTTATAGTGTATCTACTTGAGAAAATGCAGTAGTGCATCCACTTTTCACAAAGCACACTAGTACATCTAGTTGGGAAACAAGTCTGATGAAATTTTCAGGATACAGTACTAATAAAACAGATAAACCATACAGGGCAAATGAGTAGGATGGCTCCCCATTTTTTGGCCGCTGTGATGTGGTACACCAAGCAGAGGTTGTCGACGCACAACTGCAGGACTGCTGCCATCTGGGGAGGTTCATCTTCGTTGGTGTAGTGCACACCAATGCCGATGATCCTACGATTCGGACTCTTGCCGCCAAGCTTCCTCCAGAGCCTGGAGATCACCTCGTCGGCCTTTTCTGGTACGCTGGTGCAGACGATCTCCAGCGTCTCGTTGCCGTGGAGCTCAACCCCTGTCAGGGTTGTTGTGTAGTCGCGCTTCTCGTTGGGGACGTGAATGTCGATGAGGTTGCTGCTCTTGTCCGACGTCTCGGCATGATGACGCTTGGCGGACGGTTCCTCTGCCATCGCCTTCCTCCGGCGACTGTGGGCTTGGGAGAGAGGAGTTTTTGGTTTGTGTGCAGTGGAGATGGAAGCGGCAATGGTGGTTTGTGGGAATGAGGGAGAGATGGAAGAGAATGGGTTTTTGCAGTGCGTGGACGGGGATTTGTGGAGGCTGTTCGTCGAGGGCGTGGGTGTAGTGGGTGTAGTGGCGTGGGGTCACTGTTTGCAGTCCCTTGTGGCAATCGCTCAGTGGGTGGTGCGGGTGGAGGCGTGGAAGAACTAACCGTCCAAGGTAAATGGTTTTCACTGCTGCACTGACTAGTCTTGTCAAGCTGTACTTATGACCTGCTAAATCCCACTTGCACGTCTCTGGGGTGGTGATGATGGCAATTTACTACTGCACTGATTGGTCTTGTCAAGCTGTACTTATCAGCTGCTTATCCCACTTGGACGTGTCAGGGTTGGTGATGATGGAGGTCTGAACTCGTCCACTGTGGTACTTGGACTAGTGATTGAAGTGTAATTTACTTACCAAATACCAGTGAGACTATGTGTGATGTTAATGTTTTTAAAACATTTTTTGTATTTTTTAAATGATTGTTTATATCAAGATAATCTTTGAGTATTTTTTTACAGATAAATTAGATTTTCATCAGTACAGGATGTATTATATTCGCATTTTGCTTGAGGTAATTATTTTTATGTACTGATGGTCTTTCTGAATTGGGACTGGCAGAAGTAGACATAGCTTTGTTTTTTCAAAATGATGTTTTTTTGAGGCGTTCACGGGTGTGTTTGTTTTAGTATGCCTTTGTACTGATGACTGAGAATTATCAGTACTGATGTACTACAAGAGTTTAAATTTTCCTTGACATATTTTTGCTGAGTTATTGGTCGACAATTGCGTTTGCGCCAGATATATCCTGATAAGTTTTTTCAAATATATTTGTGACTGCTTCAATAGGATTATCAAATGGTTTACATAATAATATCACTGCTCCAGCGGGCACAAATCATAAATTATATCAGTACTGATGTGTACTCTGCCTTGTACTGGCGACTGAGAATTATCAGTACTGATGTACTACAAGAGTTTAAATTTTCCTTGACATATTTTTGCTGAGTTACTAGTTGACAGTAGTGTTTGCGTCAGATATATCCAGATAAGTTTTTTCAAATGTATTTGTGACTCCATTCAAAAGGATTATCAAATGGTTTACATAATAATGTCACTGCTCCAGCGGGCACAAATCATAAATTTTATATTAACTATAGTACTGATCGAGAAATCGATGATAAAGCTAAATAAGTTTTGGTAACAACAGTGTTTCTGAAATGTTTCCTCGTTGTGTGCCGATGCAACTGAGACTACAAGCTTATTGTTTTAGTTGACGCAGCAGGATAACCACTATGTATTGTTCATTCTTGAGCTTCTCCTAACTGGCCCCGAATGTTGTGCCTTGCCTGCGCCCTTTCATGGTTGAGCCTTGGCAGCTTCATCGTCAGTTTCAGTTTCCTCGTCCCCGACATTGTCATCTTCATTGTCTTTGTCTGATTGGTCGTCATTCTCGTCAAACTCTTCTTCTTCATCGTCTTCATTTGATTTTTTGGAACTTTCTACCTTGCCATGTTTCTGTTCAGCTCCACTAACCTCCTTGCCCACTTTGCACGTGCGGGATTATGTCCGTCAGTTCCCCCACACTTTCGGCAAGTGTAGCTGTTACGTGTGTTGTCTCCATTGGTAGAAACCTAGGTGGCTCCAATATGCTAGTTCTTGTTGACAGTGGCATTTGTGCGGAGTGGGCATGTGCGGTAGTTATGGTTGCTCATGACGTTGCAGAATCTGCATGCCCTTATCCCGAGAGGCTTGCCGTCCGGGCAAATTCCACACGCTTGATGGGGCATGGTGGCTTTTTGGTTGTTGCTTGCGTCTTGCTCTTCCTACCCTTTGTGTTTGAGAATATGGGTGGTTTAATCACCCTTTCCTGCTGCTACTGGTAGGATGAGCTATTGTCATATCTTTTGCCTACAGCACCATCAAGCTCATGATCTCGCATGTGAGCTTGTTGGTGCTCTTGAGTGTGCACCTGGGCAAGCTCCGGTTGCTGCTGCTCCTCTTCCTCGTTGTCGAATGGGTCAATAGCTCCCAGACGGTTCATCTCGGATAACATTGTAGCAATATCCTTCTCAATGGCTTCATTGTCCGCGACACCTCCATTTTCAGCAGAATGCATGGCATCGAGTTCTTGTTCAAGTTTGTCCATGACGACGCGCGACCTCGCCATTTGCTTTTGGCTTCTCAAACTTTTTCTGTGCACCCTCATGTTCAGCGTCAGTAGTGACCTTTCAATGCAGTATTGGGATGCCTTGTTTGACCCTACTGTCCTCAAATCATTTCTGTTGAATGTTGGCTGGATGTTCGGGTGTTTGGTGTATCTCCTGAGGATGTATTTCTCTGGAGCGCTGGCAGCCTTAATTGTCTGCATCATGCACAGGACATGCACGCAGAAAAGACATGTATTGTTTTTGGAAGAGGTTCATGTTTTTTGTCATTTCATTCGAACAAAAACTTTGCAAAAAAGTAGTACAGTATGTAACATCTTTTTTGTAGTCCTGACCTGTATGGTCCCATAGCCTGCACTCTCACTCATATGTTTCTCCCACGGGGTCTGCAACCACCTGGAATGTGTGCTGAGCCCACACAGACAGTTTTTGCGGGTGGTTGTAGCGCACGAGGTACTTTGTGGCCTCTTCCGTCTCTGTCGCCGTGAAGAGTGTGCTTAGTTTTAGCCTTTTTTTGATCTCGCTGTACACAGCTCGTGAGTACAACTTTGCCATCTGGGTGTCAAACCCATAGAAGGTCAACGTGTTTTGTACCTTCTGCACATGCAATAATGATGACCAAATTGTTAGTTTTCTCGCAGCAAAAACTTCTAATAAAGTTTTACTTTACTAAGCATGTTATTTTTTGTCTTACGATAAGTGATAGAGCTATATCCGGTTAGCCATTGTCTCCTGGTTCTCTGTCTGCCTCCTGGTTTTGACGTAGGAGTTTACCTGGCTGACCAACCGGTGTAGGTTTTGTCTCTCACTTATGAAAGTTCTTCTTGAGCACATAGTTCATGCTCTCACTTCGCTGTATGGATGTCATTTTGGCGCAGAAAATTTCTTTGAAGTAGGCTGATATCCATCTCTCACGCTCGTTCCACATGCCCACCATTCTGGCATCATCGTGGAGGTTATACTTATCCATGAGTCTGTTCCCGGTAGCCTCAAACTTAGTTGGCATGAGGGGCCAGTTGAGCACTGATGTGAATTCATCCTTAAAGTCTTCGTGCAGGTAGTACAGGTACGCGAGGTGTTCCTTGTACTTTTTCATAATGTGCCAGCGGCATAGCTTATGTATTGTGTTCTTGAAAACATATGGGATCGCCAAAGCCATTGCCGGGCACTAGTCTGGTAATGAGAAAATAGACTCGGAGTGGTCAGCAGATGGTTGTGCATATATACAAATAGAACTGACACAACATTTTTACTGTGTTATTTTCCTTTTTTTTGGATGGGGGTGGTGGTTGGGGGTGGTTTTGGTGGTTGTACCTGTGAGGATGCATGTAGGAGCCTTCCCTCTCATGCACCTTAAAATGTCTTGAACAACCACTTGAATGAATCTGCATCTTCATCTCTTATCAGGGCGAAACCAAAGAATGTAGTCTGTAAGTGGTTGTTAGTTCCGACAAACACCCCAAGTGGCATATGGTACTTGTTGGTCTTATATGTTGTGTCAAACGTTATGTAGTCCCCAAAGTCCTGGTATGCCCCTCGACAGCTTGTGTTCGCCCAGAATATGTTCTTAATTCTGTCGGATTCATCGAGTTGCATGTCACAGAAGAATTCCCTGTTTATAGCTTTCATCTCCCTAAAGAAGTTGACAGCCTTTAGGACATCATCCACATCATCCATCCTTGAATTCTTTGCTTTCCTGCATATTAAAAGTTCATTCAAAAATGCATGTTGAACTGGCGTCAGGTCATGCGTTGCTAATATGTTTGTACTGACAGAGGAAAAAAGATGGAGGCGGTTTATGGGAGGAGAACAAATTTTTACTTACAGGTTAATCGGGTCTTTGACATTCATTTCGAGGAAGTAGCTACCAGGGTCATCACCGCCCAGTATGCTCATGATTTGCGCGTCTTCAATGCCTTTTAACTGCACGTACTTGACGTACTCCAAGATTGTTTTGTCAAAGTTTTTTTGGGAGTGCAAGAAGACAAGCATTTCTGTGGTGAGTTGTAGCCTGTGGTTGTGTTCCCAGACTATCTCTTTTACGACATATGTTCCATCCTTTTCCTTCTTCAGCCTCATTTTAGCCCCGTAGTTAGTTCTGGATGTCATCTTGTTACGCTGTCTATTTGCTTCAGACACCTTGGATTCATAAACTCCATACCACGTGCAATAAAGGTAGGCTCGGGTCTTAAACTTGGGGCCTTCCCTGACAGCAAAACCCGCGTGCTTCGCATATACGTTGTAGAAGTTCTTTGTTTCTTCGAAAGTCTCAAAGCGCATCTCTAGCCTTGGCAGAATGTAAGCTTCAATGTTAGGTGGCTACATGCAACAGTGAGCAAACAAAAACATAGTTTTGAAAATGTTAGATGGGGTGGTCACAGTACAATGGTATGGACTGTGCTTGTATGTTTTTTTTCTATATGGATACTTACATGTGTATAGCTCTCCGCTGCCTCCGGTGTTTGCTGTCCACCCTGGTGTATGGGCGCGGGTGGTGTCACCCTTGGCACATGTAGCAATGCATCTCTTGGAGGGAGCAACGTTGATGAAGATCTCCGTCTCTCATTATACGGTCGTCTCCCCTCAGATTCATTGTGAGGTTGCTCCTGTCTATATGGCTCATATCTTGTACTTTTGAACCTGCTAGAGTGGCCAAAATTTCTGTCTCTTTGGCCTGGTCTTCCCGTCGCAACCGCTTTTGCAGCACGGATGATTGATGTTGATGGAGCGACTGGTGGAAGCCTTGTTGCAACCCATCCACGGCTACCTGTCCTTGGCTTTTTGCATGCGCTAGGGAAGGAAAACATTTGTTGTTGGTGATATTGTTGGCCTTGTTGCAACCCAGCAGCGGTAAAGCTTGTATTCCCAGATATTGGTGTTTGCTGCATAGAAGAACATGTCTGTGCTTCTGATGATTCCGGTGTATCTTGAAATCTGCCTGTATTGTTGAAGTATCCAGGTGGTATTTCTGGTGTTACCCAACCAGGTGGTGCCCCATATCTGCTTGGCTCATCAAACGCTCGCTGCGTGTGCCGTCTTGCATGCTTCTGCAATGACATTCAACAGTTTTGGGATTAATCTGGTTCCGTTTTCAGTCGAACTGATGAACGTACATGTTCAACACTGCTTGTAAATTGATGAACTGATGCACTATTTTTTAGCACTGCTTGTAAACTAAACATTGAACTGATGGATGTCTTCTCTTTTGTTCATCTATAACTTATGCAACTACACTAGAAGTCCTCCTAGTTTATGTATCATTGAACTTACTGTGTAACAAGTGTATATTTTTTTTCAACAACATTCTTTCGCTAGTTCGAACTGACACAACTACACGGCATATATTATTAGAAATAACATCATACAACTTGCAGTGGTAGCTGAACCTTATATAAAGCCTAGTAGCTCCTTGGGCTAATGCATAACTTTATGTTTTTTGGCTTGAACTGAAGCTATCATATTAGAGGTACTGACAGTAACCTCGACATCCAAATTGTGCATCAATGCATCTACATTACAAGTACTGCTAGTTTATGTATCACTGAACTTACTGTAACAATTTTATATTTTTTCAGTAACAGTTTTTTTACTCGTTCGAATTGACGCAACTACATGACTTGTACTCTTAGAAATAACAACATACAACTTTTCAGTGGTAGTTGAACCTTAGTACTATCTACTTGGACTGATGCATAATTTTAAGTTTTTTTTACTTGGAACTGAAGCTACCATATTAGAGGTACTGACATTAATCTCGACATGCTAATTGTGCATCAAGTGGCAGGGGTGTAAATGAACTGATGCAAGCATTTGCAATGTACTAATGCAGCACAGATGTATCACACAATTTTGTACTCATGAACCTAATAGTGTAACATGTAGGCAGAGCATAGCAGCACAGATGAACTAATGAACTGATGAATTGACACAAACGTGGTACCTATCTTCATTCAAACCCAGATCTCAAAAACTTGGTGTTGCTAGTAATTTGTGTGGGAAGGAGACATCACCTGCATCTTTTTGCATGAGACTTCATCTTCATCTCGTTGGCGGCGTATTGGCAAGAACTTGGAAGGCGGAGCCATTGTTGTTGGGGAGACGACCGTGCTTGTGGTGGAGCTCTGTCGATGAGGTCCGTCGAGGGGTGGAGGCAGGAGGCGTGGATCACGGCCCAGGCGAATTTGCGATGCCCGACGGCAGGGAGGCACGCGGGGAAGCTCTTGCACCAGGCGGCGGCGAGGCGAGTGGGGAGGCTACTGCACCAGACGGAGGGAGGCGTGCTGGGAGGCTTCGGCGCCCGGAGGCGGGGAGGCGCGCGGGGAGGCTCCGCCGCCCAGCGGCGGGGAGGTGCACGGGGAGGCTCTGGCACCGGACTAGGTGACCGATGGTGGCGGCGGTCGGGCCGGCGGCATGGCTAGATGGCAGCGCATCGGGGGAGTGGTGGCTGTGGATCGGGGGCCGGTGGTGCAAACTCGCCGTCGGCAGGTGATACGTCTCCAACGTATCTATAATTTTTTATTGTTCCATGCTATTATATTACCTGTTTTGGATGTTTATGGGCTTTATTTTACACATTTATATCATTTTTGGGACTAACCTACTAACCGGAGGCCCAGCCCGTATTGCTGTTTTTTTGCCTATTTTAGTATTTCGAAGAAAAGGAATATCAAACGGAATCCAAACGGAATGAAACCTTCGGGAGCGTGACTTTTGGAACGAACGTGATCCAGAGGACTTGGAGTGCAAGTCAAGAAGCAGCCGAAGCCTCCACGAGGGTGGGGGTGCGCCCACCCCTATAGGGCGCGCGCCCTGTCTCGTGGGCCCCTCGGGCGGCCACCGACGTATTTCTTCCTCCTATATAAGGCCACGTACCCCGAAAATATCCAGGGAGCCACTGAATAAATATTTCCGCCACCGTAACCTCCTGTATCCGTGAGATCCCATCTTGGAGCCGTCACCGGCGTTCTACCGGAGGGGGGATCCACCATGGAGGGCTTCTACATCAACACCATAGCCCCTTCGATGAGTTGTGAGTAGTTTACCACAGACCTTCGGGTCCATAGTTATTAGCTAGTTGGCTTCTTCTCTCTTTTTTGGATCTCAATACAATGTTCTCCCCCTCTCTTGTGGAGATCTATTCGATGTAATCTCTTTTTGCGGTGTGTTTGTCGAGATCCGATGAATTGTGGGTTTATGATCAAGTTTATCTATGAATAATATTTGAATCTTCTTTGAATTCTTTTATGTATGATTGAGTTATTTTTGCAAGTCTCTTCGAATTATCGGTTTGGTTTGGCCTACTAGATTGATATTTTTGCCATGGGAGAAGTGCTTAGCTTTGGGTTCAATCTTGCGGTGTTCTTACCCAGTGACAGAAAGGGTTGCAAGACACGTATTGTATTATTGCCATCGAGGATTAAAAGATGGGGTTTATATCATATTGCTTGAGTTTATCCCTCTACATCATGTCATCTTTCTTAATGCGTTACTCTGTTCTTATGAACTTAATAATCTAGATGCATGCTGGATAGCATTCGATGTGTGGAGTAATAGTAGTAGATGCAGGCAGGAGTCGGTCTACTTGTCACGAACGTGATGCCTATATACATGATCATGCCTAGATAACGTCATAATTATTCGCTTTTCTATCAATTGCTCGACAGTAATTTGTTCACCCACCGTAATACTTATGCTATCTTGAGAGAAGCCACTAGTGAAACCTATGGCACCCTGGTCTATTCTTTATCATATAAGTTTCCAATCTACTTTTATTTGCATCTTTATTTTCTGCATCTATATTATAAAATACCAAAAATATATTTATCTTATCATATTATCTCTATCAGATCTCACTTTCGCAAGTGGCCGTTAAGGGATTGACAACCCCTTTATCATGTTGGTTGCGATTTCTTTGTTTGTTTGTGTAGGTTCGTGGGACTTGTGAGGAGCCTCCTACTGGATTGATACCTTGGTTCTCAAAAATTGAGGGAAATACTTACGCTACTGTGCGGCATCACCCTTTCCTCTTCAAGGAAAACCAACGCAAGCTCAAGACGTAGCAAGAAGTATTTCTGGCGCCGTTGCCGGGGAGGTCTTCGCTCAAGTCAAGACATACCAAGTACCCATCACAAACTCATCTCCCTCGCATTTACATTATTTGCCATTTGCCTCTCATTTTCCTCTCCCCCACTTCACCCTTGCCGTTTTATTCGCTCTCTCTTTCCCAATCTCCTCTCTTTTCCGCTTGCCTTTTTCATCCCCTCTCTTTCGCTTGCCTTTTTCTGTTTGCTTGTGTGTTGGATTGCTTGTTGCCATGGCGCAAGATAATTCCAAATTGTGTGATTTCTCCAATACCAATAATAATGATTTCCTTAGTACTCCGATTGCTCGTCTTAATGATGTCGAGTCTTGTGAAATCAATGTTGCTTTTCTGAATCTTGTTATGAAAGATCAATTCTCTGACCTTCCTAGTGAAGATGCCTCTACTCATCTAAATAACTTTGTTGATTTGTGTGAGATGCAAAAGAAAAAAGATACGGATAATGATATTGTTAAATTGAAGTTATTTCCGTTTTCACTTAGAGATCGTGCTAAAGTGTGGTTTTCATCTTTGCCTAAAAATAGTATCGATTCTTGGAACAAGTGCAAAGATGCTTTTATCTCTAAGTATTTTTCCTCCCGCTAAGATCATCTCGCTTAGGAACGATATTATGAATTTTAAACAACTTGATCATGAGCATGTTGCCCAATCTTGGGAAAGAATGAAATTGATGATTCGCAATTGCCCTACTCATGGTTTAAATTTATGGATGATCATACAAAAAATTTATGCCGGATTGAATTTTGCTTCTAGAAATCTTTTAGATCCGGCCGTCGGAGGCACGTTTATGGAAATCACGTTAGGAGATGCTACAAACTTCTTGATAACATTATGGCTAATTATTCTCAATGGCACACCGAACGATCTACTAGTAAAAAAGTGCATGCTATAGAAGAAATTAATGTTTTGAGTGGAAAGATGGATGAGCTTATGAGATTGTTTGCTACTAAGAGTTCTTCTATTGATCCCAATGATATGCCTTTATCTACCTTGATTGAGAATAATAATGAATCTATGGATGTAAATTTTGTTGGTAGGAATTGAAACAATGCTTATAGAGGAAACTTTAATCCTAGACCGTTCCCTAGCAATTCCTATAATAATTATGTAAATTCCTACAATAATTCTTATGGTAATTTTAATAAGATTCCCTCTTATTTTGAAAATAGTGTGAAAGAATTTATGATTTCTCAAAAGAATTTTAATGCTTTGCTTGAAGAAAAATTGCTCAGGGTTGATGATTTGGCTAGGAACGTTGATAGACTTTCGCTTGATGTTGATTCTCTTAAACTTAGATCTTCTTATCCTAAGCATGATATCAATGAGTCTATCAAAGCAATGAGAGTGTCCATTGACGAATGCAAAGAAAGAACCGCTAGATTGCGTGCTAAGAAAGATTGCTTTATAAAAGCGTGTTCTTCTAGTTTCCATGAAAATAATGATGAAGATCTTAAAGTTATTGATGTGTCCCCTATTAGATCTTTGATTTGCAATATGAATCTTGATAATAATGGGACTGGAGATGAGTCAACTTTATTTAGAAGGCGTCCCAAGAATTCGGAGTTTTTAGATCTTGATGCTAAATTTGGTAAAAGTGGGATTGGAGAGGTCATGACTTTAAGTAGTATTGAACCCACTATCTCGGATTTCAAGGATTTTGATTATGATAATTATTCGTTAGAAAGTTGTATTTCCTTGTTGCAATCCGTTGTTAATTCTCCTCATGCTTATAGTCAAAATAAATCCTTCACCAAACATATTGTTGATGCCTTGATGCAATCTTTTGATGAAAAACTTAATTTGGAAGTTTCTATACCTAGAAAACTTAATAATGAGTGGGAACCTACTATAAAGATTAAAATTAAAGATTATGAGTGTTTTTCTTTGTGTGATTTGGGTGCTAGTGTTTCCACGATTCCAAAAACTTTATGTGATATTGTAGGTTTCCATGATCTTGATGATTGCTCTTTAAATTTGCACCTTGCGGATTCCACCATTAAAAAGCCAATGGGAAGAATCAATGATGTTTTAATTGTTGCTAATAGAAATTTGGTGCCCGTTGATTGTATCGTTCTTGATATAGATTGCAATATTTCTTGCCCTATTATTCTTGGTAGACCTTTCCTTAGAATGATTGGTGCGATTATTGATAAGAAGGAAGGGAATATTAGATTCCAATTTCCATTAAAGAAAGGCATGGAACACTTTCCAAGAAAGAAAGTCAAATTACCTTATGAATCTATCATGCGAGCTACCTATGAATCAAGTGCCAAAGATGGCACTACTTAGATCTATCTTCGCTTTTATGCCTAGCTAGGGGCGTTAAACGATAGCGCTAGTTGGGAGGCAACCCAATTTTATTTATGTTTCTTGTTTTTGTTCCTGTTTAGTAATAAACTTTGTTTCTACTTTATGTTTAGATGTGTTTTCATGTTTTATTTAGTGTTTGTGCCAAGTAGAACCTATAGGATAACCTATGATATGAGTTGATTTGATTCTGCTAAAAAACAGAAACTTTACGCTCACGAGAAACAATTCAATAAATCACAGGAACGAGATTTTGCATTGATTCTTTTTTATGCTGTTCAATAAACAAATTTTTTAGAAGTCCCATTTTGGTAGGATTTTTGAGGTTCCAGAAGTTTGCGTTAGCTACAGATTGCTACAGACTGTTCTGTTTTTGACAAATTCTGTTTTTTTCGTGTGTTGTTTGCTTATTTTGATGCATCTATGGCTAGTATGTAAGGGTATGAGCCATAGAGAACTTGGAATACAGTAGGTTTAACACCAATATAAATAAAGAATGAGTTCATTACAGTACCTTATATGGTGGTTTTGTTTTCTTTCACTAACGGAGCTTATGAGATTTCCTGTTGAGTTTTGTGTTGTGAAGTTTTCAAGTTTTGGGTAAAGATTTGATGGACTATGGAATAAAGGGTGGCAAAATCCTAAGCTTGGGTATTCCCAAGGCACCCCAAGATATTCAAGAATAGCCAAAATCCTAAGCTTGGGATGCCCCTGGATGGCATCCCCTCTTTCGTCTTCATTCATTGGTAACTTTACTTGGAGCTATATTTTTATTTGCTACATGATATGTGTTTTGCTTGGAGCGTCGTGTATTATATTAATCTTTGCTTTTTAGTTTACCACAATCATACTTGATGTGACACACCTTTTGGGAGAAGCCTACTTGATTGAAATTTATTGAATACTCTTTGTGCTTCACTTATATCTTTTGAGCTAGATAGTTTTTGCTCTAGTGCTTCACTTATATCTTTTAGAGCACAGTGGTGGATTTGTTTTAAAGAAACTTGATCTCTCATGCTTCACTTAGATTATTTTGAGAGTCATTAATAGCATGGTAATTTGCTTAATGTTAATATACTTAGTGTTCAAGATATGTGAAACTTTGTTTTGAGTGAATTGAATACTAAGATAAAGTTAATGCTTAATAATTGTTTTGAGATATGGAGGTAATAATATCAAAGTCGTGCTAGTTGAGTAGTTGTGAATTTGAGAAATACGTGTGTTTGAAGTTTGCAAGTCCCGTAGCATGCACGTATGGGTAAAGTTGTGTAACAAATTTGAAGCATGAA
This sequence comes from Triticum aestivum, assembly GCF_018294505.1. Taxonomy (NCBI): domain Eukaryota; kingdom Viridiplantae; phylum Streptophyta; class Magnoliopsida; order Poales; family Poaceae; genus Triticum; species Triticum aestivum. Next base: position 585,232,068 of record NC_057804.1, read on the forward strand.
GTGTACCTGGCTTGTGCATCCTTATGAGTGGCGGTCGGGGACGAGCGATGGTCTTTTCCTACCAATCTATCCCCCTAGGAGCATTGTGCATAGTACTTGATTTTTGATGACTTCTAAATTTTTGCAATAAGTATATGAGTTCTTTTGACTAATGTTGAGCCATGGATTATACGCACTTTTACCTTTCCGCATTGCTAGCCCTATTCGGTACCGTGCATTGCCCTTTCTCACATTGAGAGTTGGTGCAAACTTCGCCAGTGCATCCAAACCCCGTGATATGATACGCTCTATCACACATAAACCTCCTTATATCTTCCTCAAAACAGCCACCATACCTACCTATTATGGCATTTCCATAGCCATTCCGAGATATATTGCCATGCAAATTTCCACCATTCCGTTCATCATCATGACATAGTTTACTTTTGTCATATTGCCATTGCATGATCATGTAGTTGACATCGTATTTGTGGCAAAGCCACCATGCATTAATTTTTCATACATGTCACTCTTGATTCATTGCACCATCCCGGTACACCGCCAGAGGCATTCATATAGATTGATATCTTGTTCTAGTTTCGAGTTGTAATTCATGTGTTGTAATCAAAAAGTGTGATGATCATCATTATTAGATCATTGCCTCAAAGGAAAAGGATGATGGAGACTATGATTCCCCCACAAGTCGGGATGAGACTCCGGACGAAAAAAAAGAGAAAGGCCAAATGAAAAAAAGGCCCAAAAAGAATGAGAGAAAAAGAGAGAAGGGGCAATGTTACTATCCTTTTACAACACTTGTGCTTCAAAGTAGCACTTTGTTCTTCATGTAGTGAGTCTCATATATTTGTGCTTCAAAGTAGCACCTTGTTCTTCATGTAGTGAGTCTCATATATTTGTGCTTCAAAGTAGCACCATGTTTTTCATATAGTGAGTCTCATATATTGTATTGTTCATACTAGTGGGAATTTTTCATTATAGAACTTGGCTTGTATATTCCTACGATGGGCTTCCTCAAATGCCCTAGGTCTTCATGAGCAAGCAAGTTGGATGCACACCCACTAGTTTTCTTTTGTTGAGCATTCATAGCTCTAGTGCATTCATTGCATGGCAATCCCTACTCCTCATGTTGACATCAATTGATGGGCATCTCCATAGCCCGTTGATTATCCTCGTCAATATGACACTTTGTCCTTTTTTGTCTTCTCCACACAATCCCCATCATCATATTCTATTCCACCCATAGTGCTATATCCATGGCTCGCGCTCATGTATTGCGTGAAGGTTGAAAAAGTTTGAGATTATTTGAGTATGAAACAATTGCTTGGCTTGTCATCGGGGGTATAGAAGTTGGGAACATCTTTGTGTGACAAAATGAAGCATAGCCTAACTATATGATTTTGTAGGGATGAACTTTCTTTGGCCATGTTATTTTGAGAAGACATGATTGCTTTGATTAGTATGCTTGAAGTATTATTATTTTTATGTCAATATGAACTTTTATCTTGAATCTTTCGGATCTGAATATTCATGCCATGATTAAGAGAATTTACATTGAAATTATGCCAAGTATCACTCCGCCTCAAAAATTCTTCTTTTATCATTTACCTACTCGAGGATGAGTAGGAATTAAGCTTGGGGATGCCTGATACGTCTCCAACGTATCTATAATTTTTGATTGCTCCATGCCACTTTATCTACTGTTTTGGACTATAATGGGCTTTATTTTCCACTTTTATATTATTTTTGGGACTAACCTATTAACCGGAGGCCCAGCCCAGAATTGCTGTTTTTTTTGCCTTCTTCAGTATTTTGAAGAAACAGAATATCAAACGGAGTCCAAACGGAATGAAACCTTCGGGAACGTGATTTTCTCATCAGATAAGACCCAGGAGACTTGGACCCTCCGTAAGGAAAGCCACGAGGTGGTCACGAGGGTGGAGGGCGCGCCCTCCCCCTGGGCGCGCCCCCTACCTCATGGGCCCCTCAGAGCTCCACCGACGTACTCCTTCTCCTATATATACCTATGTATCCCCGTATGATCAGAGGAGGAGCCAAAAACCTAATTCCACCGCCGCAACCTTCTGTATCCACGAGATCCCATCTTGGGGCCTGTTCCGGAGCTCCACCAGAGAGGGCATCCACCACGGAGGGCTTCTACATCATCACCATATCCCCTCCGATGAAGTGTGAGTATTTTACTTCAGACCTTCGGGTCCATAGCTAGTAGCTAGATGGCTTCTTCTCTCTTTTTGGATCTCAATACAATGTTCTCCCCTCTCTTGTGGAGATCTATTCGATATAATCTTCTTTTTGCGGTGTGTTTGTTGAGACCGATAAATTGTGGGTTTATGATCCAATATTATCTATGGAAAATATTTGATTCTTCTCTGAATTCTTTTTTGTATGATTGAGTTATCTTTGCAAGTCTCTTCGAATTATCCATTTGGTTTGGCCAACTAGATTGGTAGTCCTTGCAATGGGAGAAGTGCATGGCTTTGGGTTCAATCTTGTGGTGTCCTTACTCAGTGACAGAAAGAGTTACAAGGCACGTATTGTATTGTTTCCATCGAGGATAACAAGATGGGGTATTTATCATATTGCGTGAATTTATTCCTCTACATCATGTCATCTTGCTTAAGGCGTTACTCTGTTTTTAACTTAATACTCTAGATGCATGCTGGATAGCGGTCGATGTGTGGAGTAATAATAGTAGATGAAGGCAGGAGTCGGTCTACTTGTCACAGACGTCATGCCTATATACATGATCATGTCTAGATAACGTCATAATTATTCGCTTTTCTATCAATTGCTCAACAGTAATTTGTTCACCCACCGTAATACTTATGCTATCTTGAGAGAAGCCACTAGTGAAACTTATGGCCCCCGGGTCTATCCTTTATCATATTAGTTTTCAATCTACTTTTATTTGCATCTTTATTTTCTGCATCTATATTATAAAATACCAAAAATATATTTATCTTATCATATTATCTCTATCAGATCTCACTTTCGCAAGTGGCTGTTAAGGGATTGACAACCCCTTTATCGCGTTGGTTGCGAGTTCTTTGTTTGTTTGTGTAGGTTCGTGGGACTTGTGAGGAGCCTCCTACTGAATTGATACCTTGGTTCTCAAAAACTAAGGGAAATACTTACGCTACTGTGCTGCATCACCCTTTCCTCTTCAAGGAAACTCAACGCAAGCTCAAGACGTAGCAGCGGGTCACGGCGCCGAGGGCTCCCTCGCTCCGGCTGCCACTGTCGCTCGCTCGCTCGCCCACGACGGCTGCCTCCGGCGGTAGGAAGCGGGTCGGATTGGGGCTGGGTCGGTCGTAGACACGTCGCGCCTTATAGGAGGCGAGGGTAACAGAATAATATTTTGTTACTGGTAACAAAATAGTCCAGCCTGTATATATATATATATATATATATATATATATATATATATATATATATATATATATATATATATATATATATATATATATATACGGTAGCGCTAAACTAAGCGAGCGCGCAAAAAAGCTTATCGTACGCGCCGGCTGCTAATTAGGCTGGGCGTTCGGCTAGAGTAGACTGTTCTGTCCCGCAAATCAATTGATGGTAAAACGGAAGCAAATATAGTGATGGATTTTATTTTCGTTACCATCACACAAGCCTCGCGTCCGTCCCGCAGCAGTCCCGGATTGTTGATAGTAAAAGGACTAGAGATGATGGTAATGGAATAAAATTATTTACTATTCATGAACTGAGTTCATCCGTCATATCACTAGCCAATGAATTGGTGCTGGTTCCATTTGTGGCATCGTAAACCTACAAGAAACATGGTAACGCATAGTAAAAAAATACACGTGCCTTGCTCTAGTAATACATGGTACATGTTGTGATTCGATGGTTATTCCATATTAGTTAAGAGGAACTGTAATGATGGTAATTGCGTTACCATATCCCTAGTGATGGTAATTGTGTTACCCTTTCCCTGAGCTCCAATTACTGATGGTAGGATTTAGGTTACGATTTGGTATAAGCGTTTATTACTAGGTGCACGCTACCAAGATATGACATATTACCACAGATTTATCTATTCCAACGATCGGACAATTGATTACCATTATACCATGGTTTGGTACGATTGATTTCTGGCCCCAAGAAGAAGGCGCGCGTTGGGCGACTTGGTCTAATTAGCGAGTAGATCGGGTGCTGTCCGGCTCGCACAGTGGCGGAGCGTACGATTACTAACAATGCGCTCACGCTTACTTTAGCAGGTACTACCATGTGGTATTATATATACTATTTTATTATTTTAAATATGTTCATATACTATATCTAAGATATTTGAAAGCAAGTTATATGAAAAAATTGCATATAAGCCCATAGTTTTTGTTATGTTTGTGAAATACGTACATATTTGTACGTAAAAAAAGCATACTCAAAACATGGTACATACTACCTAAAAATTAGTATATATACTACCTAACCATTGTTATATACTTATATACTACACGTACATACTCTCGGTTTCGACAGATAGTACATACAACATACAAAACGCAAGTGGTGGTAACTACCACTGCTTGTAGAAAATATTTGTCATATATATATATATATATATATATATATATATAGGTTTGCTAAACTGAGCCTGAGCGCATACTCTTTATTCTGCGCGCTGGTCAAGCAACGGGCATAACTCCCGCGAAACTAGGCCCGGTGCCATCCGCCTAATCGTCTAATCGTAACCAACTCTTGAAACCATCGTAACAGACGCAAAAAATTACTACATGTGCCTTTGCTCTAGTAATTACCAGCCCAGGATCCTATGCTCGACTAAAAAGCCTTTGACTACGTAGTAATTAATGATGGTAACAAAAACACCACTCGTATGATCCTATCCACATGTCTCCTGGATTAGTAAAATCTACCAGTTGTAGTAAAAGCTACAAATAGGTTACTACATGCTGACTAGGAATTTACTACCGTCTCTAGTTCTAATTACCATATAGTAATACAATCATCACAAACTACCTACTTGCAATTGGCTCGTAACACCATTACCATTACTAGAAGCGGACACTCTTCATACAAGCAAAAAAGTGGATTGGTTTGGTGGATCAGGAACTGCGACCATGCATATAGTAATTAATTTAATTCTGTTACTATATTCACCAAAGGTTTTACTATCAAGGTGGGAAAAAAGTGGCACGATTTGGCGGAGCGGGGACCGTGTCTGCACATAGTAACCGTTTTAATTCTATTACCATATATACCAAAAGAGTTTACGATCAGGTGGAATAAAAAATCGTTGATTAGGCCGAGTGACCCATGCGATCTGGCCGGAGCGTATAATTAGCATTCTGCGCTCAGGCTCACTTTAGCGCCACCGTATATATATATATATATATATATATATATATATATATATATATATATATATATATATATATATATATATATATATATATATATGTGTGTGTGTGTGTGTGTGTGTGTGTGTGTGTGTGTATATATATAATCATCTAACAATTGACATTAATCTAACATTTATATAAATTAAAAGTATAAAAAACTAAAAAAAGGGAAAATATTTACAGCGGGGCGACGGCCGACGATGCGAGGCGACGGGGGGCGGTGACGTACAGGGGCGGCACGCGCGCGATCGACAACGGGGATGGCGGGCACGCGGGCGGCGACGGGGGCGGGCTGGGATCGAACGACAGGCGCGCGCGACGGCCGAGGGCGGCGACGAGGACGGGGACGGGGACAGGGACGGCGACGGGGGCGCGCGACGGGGGCGGTAACAGGGACGGGGGCGGCGGGGGCGGCGACGGGCGCGACGAAGCTGCAGATGAAGAAGAAACTAACTGAAATTTTTGTAAGTGATATATATATATAGGAGGGGCCTTTAGTACCGGTTGGGGCCACCAACCGGTAGTAGAGGTCAAATTTGGCCAGGCCAAACGGCGGGAAGTGACCACCTTTAGTACCGGTTCGTGGCTCCAACCGGTACTAAACGCCACTAAAGGCATGCGCTGTCGCAGGTCCTGTGCGGCAAGTTTTGTCCCACCTCGCTAGCCGAGGGGCGTCTGACTGGTTTATAAGCCCCAATGTGGTAGCTCTCTCGAGCTCCTCTCTTTAGCAGGCTTCTGGGCCTAACTTTACCGCGCTTCCCTATGGGCCTGCTCGGGCTTATGGGCCTATTTCCTGGCCCAAGGCCAAGCAAGTCCACCGGGCAACGCACAGAGTTTTTTTATGTAGTTTTTTTCTTTTCTACTTTATTTATTTACTTTTATTTATTTATGAGTTGTTTTATGCTGTATTTAGAGTTTCTTTGTGAATATTTTTGCTTTAGGTACAAAAAAGTATGATTTTATTTATTTCTGAGTTGTTTTATGCTGTATTTAGAGTTTCATTGTGAATATTTTTGCTTTAGGTACAAAAAATTTAATATTCTTTTATTTATTTCTAAGTTGTTTTATGCTGTATTTAGAGTTTCTTTGTGAACATTTTTGCTTTAGGTACAAAAAAATTAATATTCTTTTATTTATTTCTGAGTTGTTTAATGCTGTATTTAGAGTTTCTTTGTCAATACTTTTGCTTTAGGTACAAAAAATTTAATATTCTTTTATTTATTTCTGAGTTTTAATAAGTTTAAAAAAATGAGAAGTGCCTTTGTAACGGATAAGTTTTCGTCCGAAACCCTGATACTTTGAAAGAAATTGTCCAGTTTGTACACAAAGTGCATCCAGTTTTTGCCGTAACCCTCTCAACTTTTTTGCACATTCTATGTGGGTGAAATGATGACACCATGCCAACTTTCAACCCTTTCAGAGTTCATTTGTAGTGCTTTTCAATATCAGGGTCATTTAGCTCAAAAAATCAGTATATGCATGAAAAATAGAAAATGATGGCAGAAAGGATTGAAAGTTAATGAAGTGGCTTTGAATGGTTCATACTGAACGCACAAAAAGTCTGGAGTTGTAATAAGTTTAAAAAAAATGAGAAGTGTCTTTGTAACAGATGAGTTTTCGTCCGAAACCGTGATACTTCGAAAGAGATTGTCCAGTTTGTACACAAAGTGCATCCAGTTTTTTGCCGTAACCCTCTCAACTTTTTTGCACATGCTATGTGGGTGAAATGATGACACCATGCCAACTTTCAACCTTTTTAGAGTTCATTTGTAGTGCTTTTCAATATCAGGGTCATTTAGCTCAAAAAATAAGTATATGCATGAAAAATAGAAAATGATGGGACAAAGGTTTGAAAGTTGATGACATGGCTTTGAATGGTTCATACTGTATGCACAAAAAGTCTGGAGTTGTAATAAGTTTAAAAAATGAGAAGTGCCTTTGTAACATATGAGTTTTCGTCCGGAACCCTCATACTTCGAAAGAGATTGCCCAGTTTGTACACAAAGTGCATCCAGTTTTTGCCGTAACCCTCTCAACTTTTTTGCACATGCTATGTGGGTGAAATGATTACACCATGCCAGCTTTCAACCTTTTCAGAGTTCATTTGTAGTGCTTTTCAATTTCAATGCCATTTAGCTCAAAAAATCAGTATATGCATGAAAAATAGAAAATGATGGCAGAAAGGGTTGAAAGTTGATCGTGCCTTTGAATGGTGCATACTGAAGGCACAAAAAATTTGGAGTTGTAATAAGTTTAAAAAATGAGAAGTGCCTTTGTAACAGATGAGTTTTCATCCGAAACCGTGATACTTCGAAAGAGATTGTCCAGTTTGTACACAAAATGCATCCATTTTTTGCCGTAACCCTCTCAACTTTTTTGCAGATGCTATGTGGGTGAAATGATGACACCATGCCAACTTTCAACCTTTTTATAGTTCACCTGTAGTGCTTTTCAATTTCAGGGTCATTTAGCTCAAAAAATCAGTATATGCATGAAAATAGAAAATGATGGCAGAAAGGGTTGAAAGTTGATGACGTGGCTTTGAATGGTGCATACTGAACGCACAAAATTTTTGGAGTTGTAATAAGTTTAAAAAAATGAGAAGTGCCTTTGTAACAGATGAGTTTTCGTCCGAAACCCTGATACTTCGAAAGAGATTGTCCAGTTTGTACACAAAGTGCATCCATTTTTTGTCGTAACCCTCTCAACTTTTTTGCACATGCTATGTGGGTGAAATGATGAGACCATGCCAAATTTCAACCTTTTCAGAGTTCATTTGTAGTGCTTTTCAATTTCAGTGTTATTTAGCTCAAAAAAATCAATATATGCATGAAAAATAGAAAATAAAGGAAGAAAGGGTTGAAAGTTGATGACGTGGCTTTGAATGGTGCATACTGAACGCACAAAAAGTTTGGAGGAATCTTTATGTGTAAACATGTAAAAAAAATATCAAAAATACATTGATCATCAATGATCTTTTTGTGTAGAATTTGAATTGTCAATAGGAATCTTCAGCGGTTTAAGAACCGGTGAAGATTCCTATTGCGGCCACAGGTCCTACACATAGAGTTCAACGAAGACCAAGTGCTCGTGATAGTTTCAGAAGTAACATATTTAAGATGGTAAAAACCCTGTTATCGGAGCGAGGTGGGACTAAGAAACTACTGCAGAAAGAATGAACTAAAAAACTCTAGTACCGGTTTGTGGCATGAACCTCTACTATAGGTCATGGTGGGGCCGCAGCCTGACACAAGTCTGCCACCACCTATTTAGTACCGGTTCCAAGCACGAACCGGTACTAATGAGAGCCGCCCGCCTAGCCATTGGAACCGGCACTAATGGTCACATTAGTGCCGGTTCCAAACCGGGACTAAAGAGTTGAACATAAGGCCATTTTTCTACTAGTGATTGTCAATCTCAAAAGATATAAGTGAAGCACATAGAGTATTCTAATAAATCACGATTCATGCGTGTCCCTTTCAAAAGGTGTGTACAGCAAGGATGATTGTGAAAAACTAAAAAGCAAAGACTAAAATCATACAAGACGCTCCAAGCAAAACACATATCATGTGGTGAATAAAAATATAGCCTCAAGTAAAGTTACCAATAGACGTAGACGAAAGAGGGGATGCCTTCCGGGGCATCCCCAAGCTTAGGCTCTTGGTTGTCCTTGAATATTACCTTGGGGTGCCTTGGGCATCCCCAAGCTTAGGCTCTTGCCACTCCTTATTCCATAGTCCATCAAATCCTTACCCAAAACTTGAAAACTTCACAACACAAAACTCAACAGAAAAATCTCATAAGCTCTGTTAGTACAAGAAAAAAATCACCACATTTGGTACTGTTGTAAACTCATTATTTATTTATATTTGTGTGATATCTAATGTATTCCAACTTTTCCATGGTTGATACCCCCCAATACTACCCACAGATTCATCAAAATAAGCAAACAACACATAGAAAACAGAATCTGTCAAAAACAGAATAGTGTGTAGCAATCTGGAACTCCAAAAATTCTGAACAATTAGGACAACCTGGGAAATTTGTGTACCAATCTGTGAAAAAAGAATCAGATGAAAAACACGCTTCTGTGAATTATGAAAATTATTTTCCTGTGTATAAAAGTTTCTGTTTTTCAGCAAGATCAAAAACAACTATCATCGTAAGCCATCCCAAAGGTCTTACTTGGCACAAACACTAATTAAAACACAAAACCACATCTAACCAGAGGCTATATGAACTATTCAAAGCAAAACAGGAGCAAAAAACAAAGAACAAAAATAAAATTGGGTTGCCTCCCAACAAGCGATATTGTTTAACGCCTTTTAGCTAGGCATTGATAATTTCAATGACGCTCACATGAAAGACAAGAATCAAAGCGCAAAGAGAGCATCATAAAACACGTGACAAACACATCTAAGTCTAACATACTTACTATGCATAGGCATTTTATAAGCAAACAAATTGTCAAGGCAAGCAAAAACTAGCATATGCAAGGAAGGAGAAAGAGACGATAGCAATCTCAACATGAAGAGAGGTAATTTAGTAACAAGAAAATTTCCACAACCATATTTTCCTCTCTTATAATAATTACATGTAGGATCATAAGAAAATTCAACAATATAGCTATCACATAACATATTCTCAACACGATCCACATGCATGCGAAGTTGACACTCTTCCAAAATAGTGGGATTAACATTAACTAAAGTCATGACGTATCCAAACCCACTTTTATCAAAAATTTCATAAGATTGATCATTCTCCAAAGTAGTGTGATCATTATTACCAAGAGTTGACACTCTTCCAAACCCACTTTCAATATTATTGCAAACGTATTCATCATGAGGCTTAAATAAATTTTCGAGATTATAAGAAGCATCACCCCAATCATGATCATTGCAATAAGTAGTAGACATAGCAAAATTAGCATTCCCAAACTTAGGGTTTTGCATATAATTAACATAATTGACATTAATATAATTTATAATAACATCATTGCAATCATGCTTTTCATTCAAAGAACTATCGTGAATCACTTCATAAAGCACTTCATCAAAAAAATCAGATTCACGGATTTCAAGCAAAATATCATGAAGATAACATAGTGCACTCAACTCACTAGCAATTGGTTCATCATAGTTGGATCTTTTAAAAAGATTAGCAAGTGGATGAGGACCCATAAACTCTTTGCTTTTTATTTTCAATAAACACACAATTATACCAAGCAAACAAGTAGACAAACCAAGTAAGACATAAGGGCAAACGAAAAGACAAACAAAAGAAGGGCAAATCAGAAAGGCAAATCTTTTCAAAAATCGTTTTAGAAGTGGGGAAGAGGAAAACGAGAGGCGAATGGCGAATAATGTAATGCAAGAGATGAGAGTTTTATGATGGGTACTTGGTATGTCTTGAATTGGTGTAGATCTCCTCGGCAACGGCACTAGAAATTCTTCCTGCTACTTCTTGAGCTTGCGTTGTTTTTTCTCTTGAAGAGGAAAGGGTGATGTGGCAAAGTAGAGATAAGTATTTCCCTCAGTTTGGGAACCAAGGTATCAATCCAGTAGGAGATAACACACAAATCACCAATACCTGCACAAACAATCAAACAACTTGCACCCAATGCGATAAACGGGTTGTCAATCCCTTCACGGTTACTTGCAAAAGTGAGATCTGATAGAGATAGATGATACTAAACAAAAGATAAAGTAAATATTTTCGTATTTTTGGTTTATAGATCGGAAAGTAAAAGATTGCAAAATAGTATATCAGAAACTTATATGATGGAAAATAGACCCGGGGGCCATAGGTTTCACTAGTAGCTTCTTTCAAGATAGCAAATAATACGGTGGGTGAACAAATTACTATCGAGCAATTGATAGAAAAACGCAAAGTTATGAAGATATCTAAGGCCGTGATTATGAAATATAGGCATCACGTACGTGTCAAGTAGACTGACTCATGCCTGCATCTAGTACTATTACTCCACACATCGACCGACTCCTGCCTGCATCTAGAGTATTAAGTTCATGAAGAACATAGTAACACATTCAGTAAGATGACATGATGTAGAGTAATAAACTCAAGCAATATGATGTAAACTCCATCTTTTTATCCTCGATGGCAACAATACAATACATGCCTTGCTGCCCCTACTGTCACTGGGAAAGGACACCGCAAGATTGAACCCAAAGCTAAGCACTTCTCCCATTGCAAGAAAAACCAATCTAGTTGGCCAAACTAAACCAATAGCTCGAAAAGAATTACAAAGATATCAAATCATGCATATAAGAATGCAGAGAAGATTCAAATAATATTCATAGATAAGCTGATCATAAATCCACAATTCATCGGATCTCGACAAACACGCCGCAAAAGAAGATTACATCGGATTGATCTCCAAGAACATCAAGGAGAACATTGTATTGAGAATCAAAGAGAGAGAAGAAGCCATCTAGCTACTAGCTATGGACCCGTAGGTCCGAGGTAAACTACTCAGCTTCATCGGAAGGGCAATAGAGTTGATGTAGAAGCCCTCCGTGATCGAATCCCCCTCTGGGAGGATGCCAGAAAAGGCCCCTAGATGGGATCTTATGGGCACAGAAGGTTGTGGAGGTGGAAAAGTGTTTTCATGGATGCTCCTGGTGGTTTGGGGATATTTGGGAATATATAGGACGAAGAATTAGGTCAGGGTAGTCATGGGGGCCCACAAGGCAGGGGGCGTGTCCTACCCCCCTGGGCGCGCCCTCCCCCCTTGGGGCCGCCTCGTGGCTCTTCCGACTTGATCTCCAAGTCTCCTGGGTGTCTTCTGGTCCAAGAAAAATCATCGCAAAGGTTTTATTCTGTTTGGACTTCATTTGGTATTCCTTCTCTGTGAAGCTCAAAAACATGGAAAAATAGAAACTGACACTGGGCTCTAGGTTAATAGGTTAGTCCCAAAAATAATATAAAATGGCATATTAATCCATATAAAACATTCAAAACAGATAATATAATAGCATGGAACAATCAAAAATTATAGATACGTTGGAGACGTATCAACTAACCTTGGGTTTTGTCGATGATGACTTCATGTAGATAGTGAAGATGTGGATGCTCAAAGTTGATGTAGATCTTTTGGAGCAATACATTTGAGTGTTGCACTTTCAATACCTACATGGGTTAGTCCCATAAGGAACATACAAGGATATCCATAGACATATAGTGAATTACACATATGATGATGTCCATGAAAGCATTAGGTTACCTTGTCCCTTGTCTTACCAACAAGAGGGCTTGTGACTCCATGAACTAGTGAAATATATGAAAGTTGATTGCACATGTCCTCGCCAAAGTGAATATGAGTGAAGTATGGTGGCGGAGTTACCCTCAAGAACACTCTAGTTCTTCTTCTTTGGGATCCACATCAACTTGATGGGAATCCTTGGAGTTGTAGTCATACTTGATGAAGTGGAACTTGATCTAGTCTTGGGAACCCACTTGACCATGGCCTTAGGAGCTTCTTCAAATGAGTCAATCTCTTCTTGAAGCTTGTCCTTGCCTTTTAGCTTGTGGTCTTGTGGTGGAAGATCATCTTGATTTTGTGTTCCCTTGAAAGAAGTGGGGTCATACTTCTCGTGTTGAGTAACAAACTTCTTCTTGGGGTATTGATCTTCTTCCAACTCAACTCCATTGGCTTTGAACTTTCGTTCAAAGCCAACACCTTGATTCTTCCGGTGCCTTCCTTGCTTGCGTACAATTTTCTCAAATTGCTTACTTCTGGCAAGGCTCTTGTAAACACCTTTTTCTATAATTCCCTTCAATAAGCTATTTTTTTCTCAAGTGTAATTTGGCTGAGAGAATTATTAGTGGAATCAAGAGAACTACTAGAAGCAACAATATTGGATTTAACATGGTTATTGTTACTACTAGAGTAAGAATCTTTCTTGTTTGTATATCTAGATATTACTTGTTGCATATAAGTAGACAAGAGGAGACGTTTGGAAATATAAGAAGAACTCTTCTTTCGAAGATCATCATTGATAGCTTTTAGGAACTCATGCTCTTGCTCTAAATTTAGCTTCTCGAAGCGTAGCTTCTCATGAGTCTTTAGGAGCTCTCTATGATCCTCTAGAGTTGTTTCATGAGCTAACTTAAGAGTGTTTAGTTCTTTAGTAAGACGCTCAATCTCCTTCTTATCATTGTCATTCGTTTCATCTATTAGCATGATTACTATCAAGTTCATCATAGTTTTCATCACTAGTGTTGTCAACAAGTAAATCATCATCACCTAGAAAATCATCTTCATCACTATTGAAATCAACATACTCGGGGCGTGATAGCTTAGGGCCTTTAGCCATGAAGCATCTTCCAATTCCTTCATTTGGTGAGTCAAATATGTCATAGGAGTTGGATGACACAAGTGCAAGACCGGGAACACCTTCATCTTGAGTATAGTCGGAGTCGGAGTAATAGCTTCTCTCGGAGTAGTTGTCAGAGTCGGAACCGGATACCCCTTCACCGACATGAGCTTGATGTCTTCATCTTGTGTAGTTCTTTGATGACTTGTCCTTCCTTTCCAAATCCTTGCTTCTATGCGAGGGTCTTCATTCATAACGATCATCTCTACTCCTTCTCTCTCTTGGAGGTGATTCGTCTCTTCTACTTCTCCTTTTTGGCGAATCTTCCCTTTTCCGTACACTCATTGGAGTAGTGCCCGGGTCTTCCACAATTGTAGCAATTTCGATCACGACTAGAAGATCTTTTGTCATTGTAGGACCTTGACTTAGAGTTTCTCTCTTTGCTTCTATTCTTGTGGAACTTGTTGAAGTTCTTCACCATTAAGCTCAATTGTTCATTGGAGACTTGCTTCTCACCTGATGTTGTAGGAGCATCACTTGAAGCTTTGTAACCACCACTTGACTTGTTGTGGAGCTCCTCCTTATCCTTGAGTGACATATCATGAGCAACAATTCTACCAATGACTTCTGTGGGCTTGAGATCTTTGTAGTTGGGCATCATTTGGATCAAAGTGCACACAACATCATATTTTCCATCCAAGGCTCTTAGAATCTTCTTGATGGTGAATTTTTCGGTCACCTCTTCACTTCCTAAGCCGGCAATCTCATTTGTGATGAGAGCAAGCCTAGAGTAAATCTCGACGACTCCTTCACCATCCTTCATCTTGAACTTGTCAAGTTGAGTTTGAAGCACATCCAATTTGGATTCCTTCACGGACTCGGTACCTTCATGCATATCAACCAAAGTATCCCAAATTTCCTTTGCATTCTCAAGGTGGCTGATTTTGTTGAATTCTTCGGGGCACAATCCATTGAAGAAAATATCGCAAGCTTGAGCATTGTATTGCAACATCTTCATTTCTTTCGTTAACGCTTCACGATCTGGTTCTTCTCCATCCTCGAAGAAATCACCTTGCAAGCCAATACACACAATAGCCCAAACGACGGGGTTATGACCAAGAATATGCATCTTATGCTTCCAACTAGCAAAATTTGTACCATCAAATTAAGGACCTCGGTGGTAATTTCCCTCGCTAGACGCCATACTCTCCTAGGTTGTGAAACCAAGGCTATGATCACCAAAGCTATGGAAATCAAGGAAAGTGGAGACCAAAGCTCTTACACCACTTGTTCGATCGAAAGTATGTCTAGAGGGGGGTGATTGGACTACTTGACCAAATAAAAATCTAACATTTTCCCAATTTTAGTTGTGGGTGGATTTTAACAATTTGCACCAAGTCAAGCAATCAACCTACACATGTAATTCTAAGAGTGTAGCAGTGGAAAGTAAAACATTGCATATGAAGGTAAAAGGGGAGGGTTTGGAGAGTGCAAACGAAATGAAGACACAGAGATTTCTGGCATGGTTCCGATAGGTGGTGCTATCGTACATCCACATTGATGGAGACTTCAACCCACGAAGGGTAATGGTTGCATGAGTCCGTGGAGGGCTCCACCCACGAAGAAGCAACCTTGTCTATCCCACCATGGCCATCGCCCACGAAGGACTTGCCTCACTCGGGTAGATCTTCACGAAGTAGGCGATCTCCTTGCCCTTACAAACTTCTTGGTTCAACTCCACAACTTGATGGAGGCTCCCAAGCGACACCTAACCAATCTAGGAGACACCACTCTGCAAAAGGTAATAGATGGTGTGTTGATGATGAACTTCTTGCTCTTGTGCTTCAACTGATAGTCTCCCCAACACTCAACTCTCTCTCACATAGTTGGATATGGTGGAAAGATGATTTGAATGGAAAGAAACTTGGGGAAATTAAGATTCTTGTGGTAGGATTGGTATATCTTGATCTCAATACATGTGTAGGTGGTTCTCTCTCAGAAAATGAATAGTGGAAGTGTCGGCACGTTCTGATGGCTCTCCCTCATATGGAGAAGGGAGTGGAGGGGTATATACAGCCTCCACACAAAATCCAACGTTACACAAATTTGACCCAACTCGGTGAGACCGAATAGATGAACTCGGTGAGACCGATTTAGTTCAAAATGTGAACGTTAAGAATCTCGGTGGGACCGACTGGAACAACTCGGTGGGACCAGTGTACTAGGGCTTAGGGCAAACCTCATCTCGGTGGCGTCGATCGCATCAACTCGGTGAGACCGAAGTGAAGCAATAAGGCAACAGAGAATTGGTCAAGCCATCTCGGTGAGACCGATTGCAATTTTGGTGAGACCTAAATAAATGCAACAGATAATACGGAGTTGCAAGGCCATCTTGGTGGGACCGAGATCCGTATCGGTATGACCGAACTGTTAGGGTTTCTAGTAGTGGCTACGTCATATGAACTCGATGCGGCATCAAAGATTTGTAGCTCCGTATCAGGGTTGGTGTCGCCGTCGACCTATGGCATGGTGGCTTTGGAGCATGTGCATATGAGTTGAAGCTGCCGACATCGTTCAACTCTCCGTGTTCTCTGGCAGTTAGTGTCCGCCAGCATGGATGTAGGCGTTTGGTGATCTACAGTCCACCGTTAGCAGGTACGCCATGGGATGGTTCGGATTTTAGTTTCGTGTGTGCACCCATCTATGCACTCGTCTCTTAGGTTGGACGGTACTTTTCAATCATCGGATTCTGAGTTTCAGGGTGAAAACAATACGTGTGACCTTTAATAGTTGCACCTAACAATGATGGTGTTTATGTGTCGTATCCTTGTTGGAGGCATTGCACGCTACTAGCGGCAATCACTAGTACAAGGTCGATCTTTGAAGACAGTTTTGGTACATGGACTGATGACAGTTTTCAGTTCGCCTCGAAGTCTGTGTCGCTAATACCTAGCGCAGGGGGGGGTGCAGTTTTCAAAACCACCTCCAGTGCTTCTAACCGCAGGCTGTTATTCCATGATAACCACTTCCCATGTTCTCCATACAACCGCCTCAATTGATTTTTCAGGGATGAACATTATCTGTTTGGTTACCAACCCTGAAAGTAAAACCGACAAAAACATCCAAACACTAGCAGGCATACATCATTCATTTGCACAAACATTTTACTTTTCATAACACAGAGCTATTTAACAGGTGGTTCAAAGCCACCATGTATATTTACACACTTCACGATCAGATATGGGACATATTTATAAAGACACGAAGATAAGTCCATTCTGATGTGCTAGTACTATGTTGTTACCCGTCCCGCGTCTTCATTTCTTGTCTAGTACGTCTTCTTACAAGTATTTTGTTTTGAAAAACTTAGAAATCATTCACATCAGATTAGAGAAGATGCATGGTAAAGGAACTATATAATTTGTCCCTTTAGGGCATCCAACCTGTAAACCGCCTGCATACGTTCAGACCCTGCTATCCGGATTGCCGGAGCTATTCAACGCGGGACTGTATGGGTCCGTACGATGGTCCAGACGTTTTTTTCTCCCGCAAATCAGAGATAAATGTGGGGGCTTTGCGGGAGTCCAAACCGATGTCGCGCCCGCTTCTGACCGTCTTGACACACTCAAATCCCCCCCCTCTCTCTCCCGCGCGCGTGTTTTCGCTCGTCGCCAGCTTCCCGCATTCATGTCGTTGTAGAGCGTGCCATTGCACATTGAAGACAACTCACGGATGACGCGAACTCTCACTGTCTCCCTCATTGAAGCGACGCGTAGGCCGAGGGCATCGCGCGCTGCACGCCCGGCTGAACACGCCTCCTCGCCGCATTCAAATGCCTTCACTAAACTTGCATGGAAGTCAAGAAACCTACTCTGGTCACACGCCCATTCACGTGCAGGCTGGCATTAAACACAACGTCGGGAAAGCCCTCCCCTTCGCCCGCTATTTAAAAGGAGGCCAAATGTTGTGCAAGAACCGCACCAATCTGTCGCTCCCCATCTCCTCTTTCCACCATTTTCTCCACCCTTTCGATGTCATCCGACGAGCAAGAGAAGTCGTTCTCCGGCATAAAAGCAGGCTCGGTGGCCCGTCGATATGAGCGAGTCACATCACTGCTCCACCTCCCTCGGCAAGCCTAGCGGAGCAAGTTGTCGCCCCAAGCCGGCACATGCTTCACCAACTCGTCACTCCAGCCAGCTCGCGGAGGAGCGCCGAGTTGCGCCAGGTCGGGACAAGCATCGTTGTTGTCGTGGACGACGCTGCGTCATCCCGTGCCTCCCGTGCCTGCAACCGCGCCATCTACCATCAACGCATGCGAAGCCGCGCCCTGCCGGCAGAGAAGGAAGCCGGCGCAGCGGAGATTGATGAGTTGCGCCAGGCCGGTAGGGGGGTACGATGGCACAAGCACCGTCTTGGTTGTGGATGACGCTGCGTCGTCCCATGCCTCCCATGCCTGTGGTCGTGCCATCTGCAGTCAACGCATGCATTGCCACGCCATGCAGGCAGAGAAAGAAGCCGGTGGCGCGGAGATCGACGAGTCAGTGGCCAGCGTGTTCGTGTCCGCCACCAACATCGAGGGAAAGTAGAACACGAGAAGCCGCCGCTTGGGTCCCAGGAAGACCACCGTCGACGCTTCGCCGGCTTGTACAGCCAGTGACCTGTCCGGCTCTTTATCTCAGACCATCCTGGGCACCCGTCTGGGCTCCACGGAAGCACCCTTTCCCTCCGGCTGAAGCACACTCTTTGCCACTCCGATGAGCAACGTAGTCGGACATAGGGAAGATACGGCGGAAGAATTTGCCTCCGGGACTCCCGGCAGTCCGGTTAGCGGGCTGTCGGAGATGGGAAAGACAAAGGGATCTGTGGTGGCCAGCCGTAGACTAGTATAGTGTATCCGTGTCGTGGGACTGGAGCTCCGCGCGACCACACGTACACATAGTTTTACCTTTTTAGTTAGAATATGTCTAATGTTTATATGAAATCCGACTGTATTTGCATGAGTTTCATCCGGTTTGTTAAAAAAGAGTTTGAATGTATGCGGCTAGCGTTGGATGATGGCCTCTTGCATCCGTGTCCACGGACTGACCCATATCCGCGGACGGATGCGAGAAACAATTTACGGGTCGGCGTTCGAGATGCCCTTATGCACAATCCGGATGGTACGTACGTGTTGTTGTGGTTTCATGGTCTAGATAGTAGATAAGGAGCCACTTGAGGGTCCGAGGGGGCAAAGTCGATCAGCAAAACTCATGGTGGATAAGGACGTGACACGACCATGAAGAGCCGATGCGTTGCACCGGTGCCTCTACTACAAGACGACAGTCCACACTTGTGAGTGTCCTATCCTGTAGTTGTAGCCACCGGAGCAACTTCCCTTTCCCGGTTCCAGGCTTCCAGCCTTTCGAGGGGATACCTGAACCCTGGCCTGCACGGCGTGGTGGTTTCGCCGTAAGATGTATTGCCAACTGGACGATTTAGTTAACCAGCGGTGCTTAAAGCTACTAGCTTATACTAATCCGTAGAACCACCAAAGGATGGTTAGTGACAGCTACTCTACATCTCTACATGCTTGGAAAATTGCTAGGCTTAGGGGGTGTTTGGTTCAGGGACTTTTTAGTCTCAGAGGCTAAAAAAATCCTTAAAAAGTCCCTAGAAACCAAATGGGAAAGACTTTTTTATAGAAACTAGAAAAAAACTCTACTAAAGAGTCTTTTTTATTAGTCCCTGGGACTAAAAAAAGTTCTAGGACTTCTGAACCAAACACCCCCTTAAACAATTGGTAGGCACAATGGACTTGGTCCCGATCCTTTATCCGATCATATAATTTAACAAAGTGCCATGCCTCTCAGGTCATCACGCTAGCTACCTAATGAGGCTCGTATGCACGTACATCCCTATCGCATAGAAGAATACTTACTACTATAATTAGTTATGATGGACCAGCTAATCACCCTAGTAGTGTTTATAAATTAATGGATGCTAGTGCTAACCAGCTTTTGTCTGTTGATCACATAGGATAAGCCCCTTGACGCTTGACGGTGCCTACCAGGCGATACAAAACCACGGCTGGGAGAGCGGTATTGGTATTGCAGAGACGACGTGGCGCGCAATCTAGTAGGAAGCAGCTCAGCAACAAAATTATGAAGCAGACAATCGTCCGCATATTCCTATGGTAGGGTTGATTTTTTGGTCACCAGTATCTAAAGTATACTAAATGCAGAGTTTAGCGGGACAAGCAAGCAGACCCCCCATTGAACCCCAGCTAGCAATTACTTGATCTTTCCATGATTCCGTCCACTTTTTGTTTATTGGGTGACATAGCATAGCCGAGCCAAACTACACAACTTCCTTCTATATTTGAATTAATCGATGCAATTTCTATACTACGCAACCCTATGCAAGTCACGAACCAACCTGTGATTGGATGGTTAGAGGGACTGTGGTATCCCCAACAGTCCATTTTATTAATTATTCATCAGCGTTACAAAATATTACATCAATAAGTCTAGATTTATTTCAGGGAAAAAAGCCTATGCAAGTCAGAGTAATAGAGGACATTGCATAGATGTTGCGTCAATTAATTTGAATCGAAGGAAGTACTACTTCTTCTTCTTATATTTTCTTCTTCTTTTGGTAATCCAACACATGAAAAAAGAATCATCCCGTGATTTCATTTTATTAGTATTTTTAGGATGTTTTTTTCGCTGCATTAGAGCGATGCATACAATCATTTTATTAATTATTCATCGGCGTTACAAAATATTACATCAATAAGTCTGAGACCACCATCTTGATGACATCTATCGCTGTTCCTATCAACTTGATTCAAATGTTATATAGTACGCTCCTATTTTTATTTTTACTTTCAATCGGGGTGCCGCAATCCGACGATAGAGAACTCCTTCTGAGTCTCCAAGTATGGACACTACTTTCCGTTTTATTAATCGGCAGTGGCTGCAAGGGAAATGTTGGAACGAACCAGAGGATCGACGTGCAGAAACATTATTAGCAACTCAACTTAATACTATCATGCAAGCATGTTCTCTGGGATGGCACTATTATGGCAACATTCTTGTTTGTTTGCGGCGTCGCCGTCAGGCGTGACGCAAGTTGCTTGGTGATGAGATGCTTCTGGCTTCTTCGGCGCCCCATCGAACAAGTTCACTGCATCCCCCGACGGCTTCCTAAAAGCTGGACAATATTAATAGTACATCTCCTGCCATTCAGAAATGGCCTCTCATACCCTTTTGCTCAATCCGCGTGTGTGTGGCCCTGCAAGGCCGGCAAGCGTGTTTGGTCTTATCCTTGTTCTTCTCCTCCATGGATCTTGTGAACAATATTCTGTCGCCGTTTCCAAGGTCTTGACTTTACAAACCATAACAAATGTCAGCTTTTTTTATTTCAAATTGCGAACTCTCTCGGAGCCATTTTCTCCCGCTTCCTCATTTCCCTTATCTGTATCTGCGCCCACTAACAGCATCACAACCAGACCTCTTAAGCTCGCCTCAAACGTCCGGGCGCCGCCCGGTCACAGTTCTTTGACCCCAGACGGGTCTCTCAAACGGCCCTCAAATGGCCAGGCTGACCGGCATCCCTCATATCCAGCCTAAATATGAGGCAGATATGGGCAGTTTGGACGAAGGCGCGCCCGCCCGCCACGTCGGACCCGGCCATGCTGGCCCATCGGCCCCACTTATATTCATCCCCGTCCTCTCGCCGGAGCAAACCTTAGCCACTCTACTCCACTCTCCTCCTCCATCCAAGCTCATCTCCGGCGGTTTACGACCTTCTCTGCCATGGCAGGCAGCGGATCGGATTCCGACCAGTTCGGATCCTTCGACTGGGGTGTCGTCCCGTGTGGGTTGGAGGAGGCAATGGCAGTGCGCATTGCACTCCACCGCTCGAAGGAGGACAGCGCCCGGTCGGCGGACAGATCCGTCCGCCGCGACGCCATAGCATCGACTCACCAGGCGCTCGGGTCCGCTGGTGCTGGATTCTCGCGGTCCCGGCCGGAATACCTCTCCTTCCCCATCACCGGTCGGACAGAGTATGAGTCCCACGAGAAACGGGCGGCCCGCCGTGGGAAGGAGAGGATAAGGACCGTCAAGGCCCGTATCGCGGTGAGGGCGGCTGATGCGGCGGCGCAGGCGGCCGCAGAGGAGGAAGCCATCCGCGCCTGCATTGTGAAGAAACGGTAGCGGAGGAACACGCGCGCCCTCGCCCGTGAGCAGAATCGGGCGGTCCGTGTCATGGCCAACTGCCACTGAAGGAGGAGAAGGAGGACAACTCCGGCGACGAGCAGATCCGGCTCGATCCGTACTGCGTCTTCGACCGGTACTTCCACGAGATGGATGGCAAGGGCAGCCGCGGATGAACTCCACCATAGCCAAACATGCCAAATTTTGGTAGTCCGATAGCATGTTTAATGTAGTGTGATGGAGTAGTCGGACAATGCGTGTGCGTCGACATAGTTGCATGAGTTTGTATGGATTTGAGATATGGTAATTGAGGTGACCTGATGTGGACAGAATTTTTTGAGGAGTGCCCGATCAGTGCCCGTGGACGCGCCCGGGGGCGTCCGCGGGTGTTGAAGGGCGGGATTTGCCAAGTCCGGTTGTAAATGATCTAAGATCGCCATCGGACCTCCGATGCTCTATCTAGGCGCCTTGTACTTCCCTGTCATTGCATCTTTGAAATCGGTCGCACCTCAGGTATCATCCGTCTACTGCTGACGCCGCTCATGATGGACACCACACAGTCAAATGCCATTAAGTTTTTTTTATTTTCTCCTTGTTTAACATAAAGTGAGCATGATTACAAGGTACTCCGCGAGGGATGATGCATTATTGTGCAACGTGTGGTTCGTCATAAGTGGGGGGTTTGTAGGTATGAAGCAAAATAGCACGATATATCGGTAACATGTGCATTCTTGATTTCATGAGCACAATAAGTAGTACGCGCACCATAATTTGGATGTGATCCATGATTGCATGAGTGGAAAGATGGTGGCCACCGGGCGTGTAAATCATGGAGATAGTAAGTTTTGCTTCTAGTTGTTCTATGTGTTGGTCGGTTCATTGATCCAGTCAATGTTGCAATTTGATGATCACATCTTTGTATAGCCTTCCCGCGCTGTCGCGTTGTACCAAAAGACGAAGGACAAGCCCTTCACATTGATGCATTGTTGGGTAAAGCTCAAAGGATACAACATATGGGTGAACAACATGTGTCCATGAAGATTTTCAAGCATAAGAAGAGAAAGCTTGATATGAAGGCCATTTTCGAGGAGTATGGTTGAATTGTGGATCGATGTATTTTAAAAAGAGGCGGACATTTGGTGCATTGGGTTGGATGGCCGCCCTCCCCCCCCCCCCATCCACTATACGTAGTGGCAACTCTAACGAGGTTCACCAAACCTGACACACCAAATGTCCAACGAACAGACGGGGCATCAGCCATCCAATCGTAGTCACCAAATTCAGATAGTGAGCTATGACTGATAGTGGGCTAGACGGAAAAGGAGGTGAGAGGGACAAATGGGATGTGGGAGATGTTTTCCAACTGATAGTGGGCCACGCGGAAGTCCAAACTTCCTCAAACCTCCCAGCTTGGTGTCGGTTTGGTGGATTTCAGGCGTCCGGACTAACAAGGGCAAAGTTGATAACTCCTTTAGGATGGCTTAAATTGTGTGGACTGTCCAGTGCGACATTGCGGATGACTCGAGTTGGAGTTTCCTTGATAGGTTTAGCTTACTAGAGAATCTTCAACCGGATCCCTACTTCACCCTCATATGTCCGAACAACAATCCCAAGCATTGCGCAGAGAAAAGAAGTCACCCAACTGAACTCCTCAAATCCAGTCTATATGTCTGGAATGTTCGCCACCACACAAACATAGTTCATATGCTGCATGGATTTGGGGTCGCTCGGATGCGTCTGCCACGTCAGATTCGACAAGTCAGATCAACCCCAAATTGATCAAATCAGCCGACCGCTCTCTCTCCCGTATCCCCTACTCCCTTTTCTGTGTTCGCACCATCGCCCTCCTCCGCCCTTGCTTTGTGTCTTCTCTATCGGCATCCACCTCTATCATAGCCATCGAGACCTGCTCTAACATCCACCTGCACCATGGAGGATGGCTCGACAAAGTTTGTGCGGTCCCTACCATCGTGAACAAGGCGTATCGCCCGGAGGGAGCGGCACGCCCATTGGAAGACGGTGAAGGAAGTTGTGGAGAACGAGGAGAAGGACGATGTATAGATGGATTTTAATGCATCTGTGCCCTTTGCCATGCCCGTGATAAGGTCCGCGCCTGACACCGTGTCGGCTTCGCAATGGCCGAGTGTGACATCTTGGCTTAATAGTAATGATAGACTACTCATATCAATAAGGAATTACCTTCTTTCCGAGAGCCCATTTGCCTCGAAGTTAAGCATGCTTTGCTTGGAGAGATTTGAGGATGAGTGACTAACTAGGAAGCAAATCCCGGGTGTGCAAGAATGAGGACAAAGTGTGCAGGAAGGACTATTATTGGTATGTGAGGCCATTCTAGATCCTAGGTGGTAGCCAAGCGCAACGATCAGGAACCGGTGAGTTTTCCTGGGGCCTGCAATCAAAGCCGACCCTCGTGGTTACACGGGCGTTTATGAGTCAGGTGCGCGAGCATGTGGCGCGTGGTGTGTGTGGCATGTCGTGGGACACGACATGGGACATGTGTCGGGCTGGACGAACATCATGTGCCAATAGGGAATGTTTATACAGGGCTGATGATGACGTCATTTCCTTGGAGTGGGGCTATATGTGACATCTTGACATAATAGGGATAATAGATTACTCATATCAACAAGGATTTTTTTCCCGTAGCCCATTCGCAAGGAACCTCAAAGTTAAGTGTGCTTGGCATAGAGCAGTTTGAGGACGGGTGAATGACTAGGAAGTTGATCCCGGGTGCGCACAAGTGGAGACAAAGTGCACAGGAAATACTACACTTGGTCTGTGAGGCCACTCTAGATCCTAGGTGGTAGACATGCAATAGCTAGGAGCCGATGGGTTTGGCCAGGGCCTTACGCAGGCTCTTACCTTCGTGATATTCCCTTTTCTTTGATCCTTTCGGTTTTGAACTGCGCTTTGCCCGTACTAGGTCTTTAAACTTAGCTTCAACCTCTCTGTAGGAATGAAGGTTCTTTTCATGCAATTTCTCGTATGATAATGAATCGAGTTTTGAAACACGGTTGTTGTAGGGAGTTATTTCTTTCTTAAAGGAAGGCTCTCTGCTCCATTGGATGATGATTCAATGGTTTATTCATCCTATTCCTAGGTCGATACATTAACTTGGGTTTTGTTTGCCAGTTGGTTAGGTCAACTTGTGGCATAGCTGTATTGGATGCGATACGGTGAACGAGTCCCTTTTTGCTTTCCAATACTTTCTTGAAGGAATAGCATCTGAGTACAATAGTGTAGAGTTCCCCGCACTAAACATTGCAAAGAGTCTAAAAGAGGTGAAAGAGCTATAAAGAACTAAGGAAGAAGCCATTTGTAGCACTAAGAGGAAGATGTCTCACAACCAGCCTACGGATAATACATGCCGATATAGGAATGAAGCATGCATAAACTCGTAAGTCAATAGTGAATTTGGTTGCATCAAAGGCGGATAAATTCAATAATGAGGGCCGCCCGCAGATGATAGTTTCACGCGGGAAAGCGGACGCCTCTAGGGCTGGACCAAAAGCTCGTAGCTCACGAGCTTAATGAGCGCTCGATAGTTCGGCTTGTTAATCTCGTAGCTCGGTTCTTAATGAACAGAGCCAATCATTGATTTTAGCTCCTTAAGCTTAACGAGCTTAACGAGCGAGCTAACGAGTTTCATGAGTAGCACGATTAGCTTGTTACTAACAACACAACACATATTTTCATCTTACCTGATAAATTTTTTGTAGCACCTCAACCCATCTATTTAATCGAATCGACATATGAGGCAACAAACTACTGGATTTCTTTTTGTAGTCACCATATTTCATCTTCAAAACCATACCTACACATTCATCATGTATATCGTAACACATTATAATCTGTTAACGAGCGCTCACGAGCTTAACGAGTTTCAAACGAGCCGAGCCGAGCAGGGTTTTTTGCTCGTTAATCTTAACGAGCATAACATGTCGAGCCTTAACGAGCATGAGCTTAACGAGCCGAGCTGCTCGTTAATCCACCCCTAGACGCCTCCCCGGACACGGTGTTGACTCACCACAACTCCAACAGCGGTGGAAAACACCGGGAATCTTCGGCATCAAACATGCCCACTAACTATTCAAGGAAAGTCCTGACTAGAATATGTAGGTTTTTTCCTGCCTCAATGCATTTATCAGATCAATTTTAGGACAGTAGTTTCATTATGATGCATTGGACTTCTGAGATGGATGATACCATGAACACAAGGACCATGTGGATCCGCATCCAATCCACACCTGCAATGAGGACTCTCTACAACATAGATGGGCCGCCATCCAAGAGTTTGAACAAGTTTTGTTGTTTCTATGCAGAAGTGGTGAATAGGCACAAAAGTGGCATTGAAATCCATAGCCATGTAAGTTTTCCTTGCTTCACATGGTCATCATTTTTATTGCTTGTTTCGTTTCTTGAATTATGTTGAGTGATTCTTGTTTGCTAGATGGGGTGGGCCACCACTTTGTACCATCAAGTTGAGAAAGAGTCGTGCACTATGCCCCACCGTTGGGTGAAATTGAATGGGGAACTGAAGTGGTGCACCCTGTTTTAAGATCTCAAGAACCCCACCAAGAAGATGAAGAACAATAATGACATAAGATCTCACCAATCCATTGGATTGGATGACGACGAGGGTCCAAGTGAAAGGGCGG
This sequence comes from Triticum aestivum, assembly GCF_018294505.1. NCBI lineage: Eukaryota > Viridiplantae > Streptophyta > Magnoliopsida > Poales > Poaceae > Triticum > Triticum aestivum. The sequence continues at coordinate 585,258,683 of NC_057804.1, forward strand.
ATGGACACGGGGCCTTGCAAAAGAGGAATAGAGACGTCATGGGGAGGATTGCGAGAACGGTAGACTCGCGCATGGGGGCGTGACAAGCAAAATATTCGTCACATGGACGGACAACTTTCCCAACAAGGGGGGAAACATTAAAGAAAATGGAGGAGGAGAGGCACAAACTCTTCTTGGATGTACAGAGGGAGAGGATGGAGTTTGACCGGGAGAGGGCCCTGGAGAGTATGGCCATAGAGAGGGAGAGAATGGACATGGAGAAGCAGGAGAGGTTGTTGAAAATGGATCTTGAGAAGACGAAGATATTTGAGACAATTGAGATTGAGAAGGAGAGGGTGAGGCTTGCAGAGATCATGTTGCAGGACACTAGCCTCATGGATGACGAAAGCAATAACTAGTTCATCAACAAGAAGGAGATCAACGAGCGCAACAAGGTGGACAAATTGATTCATTCATGCATCGACTATGTAGGCCGAGAACTGCGTGAACAAGTGATGCGGCATTTCGACGGTGATGGTTGCGGTGGAACTCATGGGCGGGGCGTCAAGGGAGTTTGCGAAACGCGGCGGCGACGGCTGCAGTGGATCTCGACATCTCTCGAACAAGGTGGAGCTGGAGCTCGACAACGGTGGTGGAGCTTGAGCTCACGGCCGGGGCAGTGGTAGCGCGATTTGATCGAGGAAGAAGATGAATGAGTAAGGGTGATGATGGATTAGGGTATGGAGGCGCCGGCTTTTATAGCCCAGTGGTAACGAATGTGGATGAGAAGCTACCTCTATTTTAATGAGAGTTGCTCTTCTCAAGCAAAACATGTCGGATATGTTTTCGGTGTTAAGAAACTACTCCCTCCGTCTCATAATGTTTGACGTTTTCTGACACTACAAGTGTCAGAAAACGTCAAACATTATGAGACGGAGGGAGTAGTTTTTAAGCACTAAAGATATGGGACGGTGGACATTAATTCTCTAGCGCTCTTCTAGTGCTTCACTGTGTACATATGCTAAGAATATCATGTAGGCAAAAAACTGATATGGCAAAGCAATCGAGGAGAGAACACTTCGATGACCTCAAAAGGAAACGGATGTCAAGCGACCCGGACGTACGCAAAATTCCTATCAACCAACGCACAAAGAAATTTTGTGCTAAAAATTTAAACAAAAGAAGTTTATCTAAAAAACTAAGCACCTGTGTATTGATGAGCTTAATTGCTAATTTTTTCAATCACTTAGCACCTCACCTAAACACAGATTCATTGGATGAGGTCAAAACAAATTTTATAGGGGATTAAAACATCACAGGGAAAGGGCTAGAGATGCTCTAACGCAGTTATTACCACGGTTTACTTATAGCTACAAATATTGTTTATGAAAAAGAGTCACATGAATTTCTTGTTTGGCGAGCAAGATAAACTTCACCAGCCAACTGCTCATCCCGGATCAACCAAAAGCACTGCTCCTGTCTCCACCTCAGTCCGGATGAGGATCCTCTGACGTACGGCAGCCTGCCGTTCTGTCACTGACATGTGAGCCTTTTGGGAACCTGGCCCGCATGTCAGTGACCCAACAACACGTAGCGCACGACAGAGGAGCGTCCTCCCCTCAGTCCATGACAAAGTGACAATGACCAACACGAGCTGCACGGCATGGGCTCTTGTTGGATTTGGTTCCCGTCCTGTCACAACACTGTGATATGGCACGGCATTGAGGGAGGAGATCCGAGTGCGATGCTTAAGTTAATGGAGGGCAGGGATAAGCCTGCAACCTTTGTTGATCCCATTTGCTTTTCTTTCGGAATGAAGTGCATCGTAGGTCCTTGGACTATTTCAATGGTCTCACATAAGTCCTTAAACTATGAAAAATGTCATCTAGGTCCTAAAAAATCCTTAAAATATAATAAGTGTATATATGTGACATCTCCGAAATAGTTTAAGGACTAATGTGACACATTTGAAATAGTTTGAGAACCAGGATAATACACATATTGCACTTTAAGGACCTGGATAACGATTTTTATAGTTCAAGGATCTACATGACATCTCTGAAATAGTTCAAGAACCTATGATGCACTTCACTCTTTCTTTCGGAACCCTATCTGCTGCAAGCAACTTGCTGCCTGATGGATCCGTGATTTTGAACATTTCGTTAAGAAGAGTTGTTTGAAGAACATTTCAGAAACGGAAGTCGAGCTTTTGCATCGAAGGCGTAGGCAAAATCTTTCACGACGATGCCAAACTCTTACACAGAATCCATCATCGCTTGCTGATCCAAGAAGCGACGACGGACGAACGGATTTCATCACAAGGCAAGCTACTCTATTTACACCACCGCATCTCATGACATGAACGGACGCACACGGAACAAGATCTAGAACGACAGGCTGCACTCGTCGACGAGGCAGTCGTCGTCGAAGGTCCAGAGCCCCAGGGCCGCCTCGTTCACGGCGGTGGCGGTGGCGCTGCTCTGCACGGCGTCGGCGCTGAAGAGGCTGTCGAGGGACTCGTAGGCGCCGCCGTTGAAGAAGGCGAACTGGTCGGCGAAGAGGAGGGCGTCGAAGAGCGCGTCGGAGTCGGAGTCTGATGCCGGGTGGGCCGACATGCCCTCGTCGGTGTCTTCCGCCTCCGTCGTCCTCGCCCGCTTTGTCAGCTGCTCGGTCTCCGGCTCCGGGGCGGGGTACGCCGGGGCCTCGTCGAACGCCGATATGCCCTGCCACGAGAAGTCGGGGAGGGCGCCGCTGGACTCGGAGCCCTCGCTCGCCTCGGCCTCGTGCTTGACGAAGGACGACGCGTGCTCCTCCTCATCGTCGACGAGGGTGATGACCGGCGCTGGCTTGGCAGCGGGGGGCGCGGCGCGGCCGCGCTTGCGCGCTCCCGGGGCCGCGGCGGCGACGGCAGAGGAGGAGGAGAAGTTGAGCTTGGCCCTGGGCCCGCGGATGGCGCGCGCGGCTTCGTCGTAGGCGAGCGCGGCGGCCTCGGCGGAGGGGAAGGTGCCGAGCCAGACGCGGACGCCCTTGACGGGGTCGCGGATCTCGGCGGCCCACTTGCCCCACGGCCGGCGCCGCACGCCCCGGTACTGCGCCGGCTTCCTGCGGCGGACGGGCGCCGCCTCCTCCTCCTCCTGCTGCTGCTTCTTGGGCGAAGCGGCGAACACGAAGGGCTTGCTCTCGGCCACCTCCTCCCGCCGCTCCATCACCATCACGACGTCGTCCTCCACATCAGAGTCCTCGTTGAACTCCCGGAACGCGGCCTCGAAGTCGTCGGCCGCGGCGGCCTTGGTCTGCTTGGCGCCCTTGCCCGGCCAGACGTGGCCATGGCCGGACGTGGCGCGCCGCGCCGGCGCGCCCGGGATGAGCTCGGCGAGGATCGCTCCGCCACACATCCTCGCTCGCTTTTTCTTTCTCCTCCTCCCGATGAGACGCTCCTCTTTTCTCTAGCTCTGTGCTGCTTGCTGCTCTTGCTTTTCTCTTGTGTGACTACTGGTGCTTTGCCTTGGCGTGTTGAGTTGGAGAGTTGAGTTGGGGTGGAGGCGCTGTTAAGTAGGGGGAGAGGAATGGAGGCTCCCAAAATCGCGGGGATGGAGGGTGGATGCGATAAGGCCGGCCGCGTCGCCGTCCATGGGGACAGCTCAGCTCAGACGCGGAGAGGGAAGGAAGGGAAAGGTGCCCCGCATCTGCCGTCTTCCCACGCTCCTTCCCGGCCGAGCCCCACCACGGCCGCCCGGTTTCGGGCTTCCCGACCCTTCGCGAATCGCGACCAACGATGCCGCGTGGCTGCGGCGACGTTTGTGTGGCCGCTATCGCTTCGATGGAGCCACACGGGAGGCCGCAGAGATGGCGCGTGCATCAAGGCGCGTGGCCGAAACCGAGTTTGTGGGAAAGGCTGTATTGTCAAGTGGCTGCCCAAGTGGGGTCTTCTTTTCTTTTCTTTTTTCTTTTTTGCTGGTAGGGTCTTCTTTTCATTTAAGCAAGTGCTTAAGCTTTTGTAGTCTACTGTTTTTCTTTTCTTGATAAGACCGGAGGAGCCTGCCAAGGACAATGGGGATACAGCTTTGTTAGACAAAGATGTGGCCAAGAGTCAAAGTTAACAGCCTGGTGCTGAGGCAAGGTTCAGCTTTGCCATCAACATTTTCTCAAAATAAAAAAATAAAAATTAACACGGTACATACGCAAACGCTCAACATGGCCTCGTCCCTACGAAAACACACATGCACACCTATAGCACTTCCGAAAGACTAAGCCGGCATATCATTTTGAGATTCATTTATGAAGTCGCCGTAGACACCTCGTAGTCGACAAGAATGTCGTCTCCCACTGAAAGCGCGTCAGCCAAAATCCTCAAATAAATCCAGGGTAAATACAATTGATCACTAGTGCTAGGAAATCACTCGTAGGAAGGACGCATCTCGCATGAATCGATCCATCATGATCGCGCTCGAAAAAATCCAGCGCGGTCGCTTCTTCAGCTCACAACCGCCGCCCAGGCCCTGCCGCTGCCGCCGCTATAGCAAGCTGCTGACTGCTCTTGTCGTGCCGCCGTTGGCCCATCTTGCTCTTGCTATCCGGATATCCGTGAGGCTGTGATGGTGCTACGGCGTGAGTGTTGAGGAACATTGCATGGAAACAAAAAAAATTCTACGCACACACAAGATCTATCCATGAAGATGCATAGCTACGAGAGGGGGAGAGCATCTTCATACCCTTGAAGATCGCTAAGCGAAAGCGTTTATCAACACGGTTGATGTAGTCGTACACCTTCACGATCCGTTCCGATCAAGCACCGAACGTACGGCACCTCCTCATTCAGCACAAGTTCAGCTCAATGACGTCATCGCCTTCTTGATCCAGCAAGAAGGGGGGAAGTAGCAGATGAGTTCCGGCAGCACGACGACGTGGTGACGGTGGTGGTGAAGAACAATTTTCGCATGGCTTCGTCAAGCACAACGGAAATTAGAAGGGGGATTAAACTAGAGGGGACGGGGTTGCCGGCACACGGCTTGGTGAATGTTGATGTGTCCCGGGTGCTAGCCCTGTCATGTTGAGCCTTGGGGTCGTTTCTTAGAGAAAGAGCCTCCTCAAAGTCGGTTTGGCAAGCATAGTAAGAGTCCTTCTCGGACTCCAGGACCAGACGTCAGGGTCCTCGGCGTATGCCCCTAGACGCCAGGGTCCCTAGCGTCTACCCCCCTGCCTTCCGCAAAACTCCTTTTGCGCCTTCCTAAAGCCTCGTGGGCTTTACCCCTTGGCCCAAATAATGTGTTCTCGTACCCGAACATTTCGGGAAACATCTGAAACCCCTTCCAGTGAATTTTGGAACTTTTTCGGAGACCAAACACTATTATCCCATATATCAATATTTACCTCCAGACTATATCAGAGCTCCTCGTCATGTCTGTGATCTCATCCGGGGTTCCGAACGGCATTCGGTCACCAAGATACATGACTCATATAATAATATATCGTTAACGAACGTTAAGCGTGCAGACCCTACGGGTTCGAGAATGATGTAGACATGACCGAGACGCTTCTCCGGTCAATAACCAATAGCGGGACCTGGATGCCCATATTGGTTCCTACATATTCCACGAAGATCTTTATCGGTCAAACATTTATGACAACATACGTAGTTCCCTTTGTCTGTGGGTATGTTACTTGCCCGAAATTCGATCGTCGGTATCTCCATACCTAGTTCAATCTCGTTACCGCAAGTCTCTTTACTCGTTACGTAATACATCATCCCGTAACTACCTCCTTAGTCACTTTGCTTGCAAGCTTCTTGTGATATTGTATTACCGAGAGGGCCCAGAGATACCTCTCCGTTACACGGAGTGACAAATCCCAGTCTCGATCCATGCCAACCCAAGAAACACCTTTGAATATACCTGTAGAGTACCTTTATGATCACCCAGTTACGTTGTGATGTTTGACGGCACACAAGACATTTCTCCGGAGTTCTGGAGTTGCATGATCTCATGGTCGAAGAAACATGTATTTGACATTAAGAAAGCAGTAACAATAAACTGAACGATCATATGCCATGCTAACGGCTGAGTCTTGTCCATCACATCATTCTCCTAGTGATGTGATCCCGTTATCAAATGACAACTCATGTCTATGGTTAGGAAACCTTAACCATATCTGATCAATGAGCTAGTCTAGTAGAGGCTCACTAGGGACACGATATTTGTTTATGTAGCCACACATGTATTTAAGTTTCCGGTCAATACAATTCTAACATGGTAATAAACCTTTATCATGAATAAGGAAATAAAATAATAATAACTTTATTATTGCCTCTAGGGCATATTTTCATCGGCGAGTTCATCAATCATTGTCTTCTCAGTCTTTCAAAAATACGTACATGATTCATTCATCCCCAATTTTAGTATGCATGTTATAGGATTGTTAAGTTGTTGACCTACTGATGTGCAAATTTCTAATTCTATGTACTAGTTTCTCATCATAATTCTACATCATTAGTCTTAGACATTTGTTGGCTATTGCAAAAAGAAGAAAAGGGAAGGAAAGCAATCCTCAATTGAAAGACAAGAGTGTACTTTAAAAAAGTTTTTCATCTTCAAGAAATGTCAATGTCAATTAAGAAGAAGGGCAAGAAACTAATCCCGGACAGGGTCACTAGAATTTGGTTCTTATTTGAGGTAATCACGGCAGTTTCATTTTGCTATTTTTAGTCTTTCTATCATAATATGATATTTCCCAACAATTATTATTAGACATTTCAAACTATTGATGCATGGCTGAAAATTTATTCTTCATATTTTACAATAAAGTTAGACATATACATGTTTATATAGTGTGCAAACACAAACATATACATATAGTATTGGGGGGCCAAGTTGTCGAGTTCGCCCAAAGGGCCCTCCAAAACATAGAGCTGGCCCTGCTCCTTCAACTCAACAAAAAATATATTTAAATCTTCATAACCTGCTTACAACACCTCATTCTACTTGCTCTTAGTGAAGATACAAATCTTAGTGCATTTCTCTATAGTGTAGGTAATGCTTTCATACATTGTAGCTTCTTTTCCTGTGTTTCTCACATTCTCTTCTCTCTACAACTAGACCACAATATTAAGATGCACATGCGAGCTTTAAACCAATTGAATGCAACATTAATGGGAAACGACGGATAAGGGACAATGCATTTGGGTGCTTTTCTCTATAAAATTACCACTACTTAGAATGACGAGTTAAGAGCCACTGCATTGGGAGAGTCCTTAGAGCATCTACAACCGGACCCCTCCCCAAACGTTCGGGTGGATAATCCGGTGACTGTCTGGTCATAAAAGTGCCACCCAACCGCACCCCTCAAACTCTTCTCAAATGTCTGGACGAACATCCCGGTCATGAAAATAGCTACCCAACTGCACCCCTCCCCAAACATTTGGATGAACAGCCCGGACATGAAAATTTCTACCCAACCTTACCCCTCAAACCCTTTCCAAACATCCGGACAGACAACCTGGTCACAAAAAATCGCCACCTAACCGGAACCCCCAAAGCAAGTCCAAATGTCCGGGCTGTCCAACACCTCTCAAACCCAACTCATGTGTGGGGTGGATTTGGGGGTGCCCGGATGCACATTCGGGAAGATGGCTCGACGGAGTCCGTTGGGGTCCCGACCGTTGCAAGGCGGAGAACATCGTTGATGGGATCGGCGTGCCTACAACGTGTCCGGTAAGCTGCAGAGAAGGAAGTTGTGAAGAAGGCGGTTACATGGACTTGGGCGTGTCCGGTCTGGCGACCACCTCTGCGCCATTCGTCGTGACCGCAAGAACGACCAAGGCGCCTGCTACGCCTGACTCCGTTTCGGCATCTGAATGGGTCATTCCAGATCGCTGGATGCATGACACTATTTGCCAAGGAAATGGTGTAGGACTCGCCCCAACAACAAAGTCAATGAACAATATCGGGAAACACCGGCACCGAGCATGCCCCTGTGTTGTTTGATGAAACGGATGACTAAGACCTGACACATTCTTGCCTCGTATGTCATTGTATCGCTTTGTTCATTTCTTGCACATACCATTGGATCAATCTAGGGGTGATAGTTTCATTGTGATTCGTACTATAGGACATTCATAATGAACATGATTCATGATTGTCAAGGGCCTATGCATTTTGACTTGAGTGATAGTGATATCGATTCCCCTATATATGTATGATGTCGGGCAAATATTGCACACTAAAAAAAGAAGGTACCAACGGCAATAGGCCAGGCATTCACAAGCCATGAAGACGTGTTGTTGTGTGAAACTTGTTCGACCACAAATATGGATTGAGTTTGGTGAATAGAGCGAAAGGGTGTTAAGTATTAGCAAAAAATCCATAAAAACTACCCTGATCACAAGAACTATGTGGAGCTGCACACTATTCATACCACCTATAGTGAAGACTCTCTCCAACATAGATTGTCCACCATCCAAGAGAGCGCGAACAAGTTTTCCCGTTACTATACACAAGTTTTTGCCATAACCAAATTGGTATTGGAGCAAGTAGCCATGTAAGTTTGACTTGCTTCACATTGTCATCATTTGTATTTCTAGCTTTTTTTTTGAAACGAGGCAGAATATTTGCCATTTTCATTGATTAAGGAGAAGAGAATTGTCTGGTTAATTGACGGAAAACCAGGCTAAAACCGATACAACCCAACCCACATGACATGGGCACCACAGGCCATCCTGGCCACCGACATGGGACACAACCCCGACGACACATGCCACCAGATGGCCACACGCGCAAGCAACCGACAGCTCCGACTTTGATGGCGAGCCTCACAAGGAAGATATGCAGGACTTGCGCCGACCGTGCCCTCCGCAAACGACCACCGAGCGCCTGTCATCGTCACCACCTGGATCCGCTCAACCGCAGCTCCGACTTCAAAGCAACCAAGCAACCCACAAAAGAGCACCTCGGACACGCCGGGAAGAACCGACTACCGAAGTCCAAACCGCGACCCGAGCTCCTCTCGACGCCATCATCGTTGCCAACCAGAAACCAGCGCCCCGCCTCAGCAAACCATGCGGCGAAGATGCCACCATCCACGGTGAAGATGCCGCAATCCACCGGTCTCTCGGTCGTAGCCGGCTCCGAGACGATGCCCCCAAGGAGGAGAAAGACGCGAAGATGCCTCCATCGCCCGATCCAGCGGATCGGAGGTTTCCCTCCGGAGCCAAAGCCGTGGGGAGGAGCACCTCCATGGCGACACTGCATTGTGTTTGAGTGATTCTTGTTTTGCGAGGTGAGGTTGCCAAACACTTTGTATGAGCAAACTGAGGACAAACCATTAACTTTGTCACATTGTTGGTTGAAATTGAATGGGAAACCAAAATGGCAGCTTATCCTCGATGAGCTAAAAAATGACACCAAGAAGTTGAAGAAAAACTATGGCTCGAGCTCCCAATAATATATTGGATTGCATGACAAAGAGGAACAAAGTGGAGGGCAAACGTATAACGGTATAAGCAACATGCCAAAGAAGAACCAATAGGTGAATGAAACAAGTGGGAGAAGGAGAGGGTCGCGCGTGATAGCGTGACAAGCAAAATGTCCGACACATGGACGGGCATTTTTCTTCCGCAAAGGAGAGCTACAATCTCTTCTTGGATGCGCAAAGAGATATGATGGAGTTCCACATGAGAGGGTGAAAGAGAAGTTCAACATTGAGAGGTAGAGGATAGACATGGAGAAGCTAGAGAAATATGCGTAACAAAAACTTGAAAAGGCGACGACAATACGCGAAACTGAACTCGAGAACGTAGTCCAGGCTTGCGAGTGACACAGAGGATTCTAGGACCATCTTACAAGACGCCAACCTATTGGATGAGGAAGACAGGAAGTGGCACTTCATGAAGGAGAACGAGTGCAACAAAATATTTGATTGATATTCGTTCGTGTATCGTTTGTCCACTTATCAATTGTTGAATTTTATTTTGGTATGTGTTGAATTGTTATTTATTTTGCTTTTTTTAGCATCAGTACATACACAAGCGTTCATATACATGCGCATACACTCACCCCTATGAACGCATACACGCACACCTTATCCCTATGAGCATCTCCGAAAGACTGAGCCGGCATATCATCTTGAGATTTACGAAGTCATCATAGACGCCTCGTCGTCGACGGGAGCGTCTCCTCCCACTGAAAGCGCATCGCCGGAAATCCTGAAATAAATCCAGAAATAATGCGAGCACCAGGATTTGAACCCTGATGGGTTGGGGATACCACTGTCCACCTAACCATCTCAACCACAGGTTGGTTCGTTTTATTTTGCTTTGTTGAAATGTCGAATTTGAGATGAATTGGTGTTATATGATAAACGTGCACGGCCTTATATTAATACCAGAGTTTGGATATTAAGGGTATAATTGTCCGGAAGGACAAATAAAGTACCGGTTGGTGCTGTTTCCGAACGCGTCCGGATGCGACCGTGGAAGTTTAGGGGTACTACGCTGCACTTGGCCAGACCAAATGATTTGAATGACCACATAAATATCTGAATGTAAACAACGTTGTTTACACAAGATCAGTTGCGAGCGATTCCGCTGTGAGGAACGAAACCAAGGCGATCGCGGCGTTGCCCAGGTTGCCAGCATACTTGGTCCCAGCAAAGCGGTATTTCCATCAGAGACTTGGTCATGCCATACGGTGCTAACTAAGCTTGGTCACGAAAGAAACTACGTAGCTAATTAGGCCCTGGTCGGCAGCTCTCCAGCTCCGTATAATACGGGGAGCGGACGGAGCGTCAGTTTTTCAACTCCAGAAAAATGCACTGCGGGCCGCTCCGCTCCGGCCGCTCCAGAAGCAGAGCCGCGGAGCGGAGGACTGCCGAACACGGCCTTAATCTCTCCTTTTTGTCATGCCATACGGTGCTAACTAAGCAGGCAAGCGGCACTACGGAGTTAACTAACCAGGGCTAATATATATACACGCAGCGTCAAAGTTGCTCAGCAAATCTCATAATCACGGCCCTCCCTCCCACTTGCTATAAGCTGCACTTCTCCACTGCCAGGTCAGGTAGCCCTGCTACATTCCACTTAGGCCACAACAAAGTTTAGTACAGAGAGGAGAGGCCAGAAGACTTGATTGACCAGATAAACATCTAGACCTAATCTGTAAACCAGCCTGTTTCTCTACATGGTCCTAATATGAAACAGTGGAATGAAACATTGTTAGCGGGAGAAAAGTGAGCAGCTGCTAGTTGGCACCACGAAAAAGGGACAGCTTGTTTTGTTTACACGGTTGTTGCGTTCGGTCAGGCAACTTGCATCGCCTTTCGCGGCCGGTTTTTGTTCAGCTGAGTTGATTGGATTGGTAGGAGATGTGACTCGGATCAACTTGTTGGTTAACCTCTAGTGAGCAAGTTGAGGGCCTCCTTGGGACCATGAATTTGGCCATATGAACAGGTTCAGTGGCCTGGGATATTTTGGAGTAAACTAACCAGTCCCCTACCTTTTGGGCATTTCTTGTGGCCAGGGACAGACAACCGAAGTCGATCGGCTGTTAAGTTATTGTAGAAGAGAGATGCGCTCCGCTTTGTGCCCCGAATGGCTTGATTTTGATATTGCACGGCGCCACGAGAGCAGCGTGATCCAAGACTACTAGTATGCACGCCAGCTGCAATGCCCGGAACAAGTGATGGCGATACCCAATTCCAGAAAAATGAAGTTGGAGCTGTTGGATCTTTAATGAGTACTTCAGATTTGAGATGCGGGGCTAGTGGATTCTCTTACTTTTTTTCTGAATGAGGCTATTCGATTTTTTTGTACATCTTGCGAAAAGCTCCCTAAGTAAATACTATATACAATAAAGACCCCCCTCCCAACCCCACCAGCTCTCACGTGCCTGATCTGAAGCATCCATTGAAGATCCGATGGTTCATATTCATTTTTGTTGTTTTTCTATCATATGTTCATATCCATACTACTGTGGTCTATCTTCACATTTTGATCGTCGTTTCAGCATGATTTCGGTGAAGAGATAATTAAAAAGCAATCACCCCTTCTCCTGAAGTTACGGGGCCGTGAATAACCTGTCTTCCTCTCTTTGAAATAAGGGGTGCTTCCAGTTCTATGCACACGCAAAGCTGAACTAATCTTTTCTCGTAAAAAAGAAACAACAAAACGAGACTTCAACTTCAATTTTCTAAAAAGTAGCACCCAAATAGGTGAGAATCTGACTTCATCAAGAACATTTGTGGTCAGGGGCCCTTGCAAACACACCATCGGTTAGGCTAACAATGGCTTAGGTTTCTAGGCCTTAACAGAGAGTTCGTCTCCTATACATCTCATAGATAAAAAAACTAAAATTTTCATTTTTCTAAAAAATCGCACCCAAATAGGTGAGAATCTTACTTCATCAAGCACATTTGTGGCCAGGGACCCTTGCAAACACACCATCAGTTAGGCTAACAATGGTTAGATTTCTAGGCCTTAACAGAGTTCGTCTTAGATACATCTCATAGATAAAAATAAACTAAATTTCAATTTTCAAGAAAGTTGCACCCAAATAGGTGAGAATCTTAGTTCATCAAGCACATTTGTGGTCAGGGATCCTTGCAAACACATCATCAGTGAGGCTAACAATGACTTAGGTTTCTAGGCCTTAACGGAGTTCATCTTCGATACATCTCATAGATCTCTAGTTTTTTTTTTTTTTGCAAAAAGAGCATCCAGGTCTATCATAAAAGTTCACCAGAAGTATAAAGCACCCCAAACAAAGTACAAATTATATTGAGGTCCCTAACTCCATGGTATCTCTCCTCGGACTGAAAGTAATAAATATCTAGTGAAAACCAAGTTCACCGGTGACCAAAATTTACTATTGAAAGCTGTAAGGGGCAGGAAACATAGATAGGTTTTGTATGATGGCAGATAGGATTTTGAGGAGTGGACGTCGGTCGATCGGGGAACAACCAAGTTATTGTTGACACATGATCGGGCTGTTGAGTTCAATATTTGGAATAAATTGGGAGCTCATATTTATCACTTAAAGCGACTAGTACTTGATAAAACATACACTAGGGGCGACCCACCTTAGTGCTCCTTCTCTTGTACCGGTCGCTTTGAGGAAAAAATATTGAAAAAAGACAACACCTACACCGAAAAAAGCTATCGTTTTTTATAGAATTAAAAATGTATTATTTTGAAACAATTGTTCAGGAATTAAAATAAATATTCACTAAGTTTCAAAATATTCAGAAAATTTAAAGACATCTAACAAATTTTTAAAAATGGCCAGGACTTTTAAAAATATTCATGTATTAAAATAAATGTTCATACATTAGAAAGCAGTAAAGAAGAAAAGAAAAAAAAGAAAAAAAGACGAAGAATATGGGTAAAAAATGGAAAATCGGAAGTAAATAGCCTTAAAAAACGGATAGGGCAGAAAAGAAAAATGACAGAAAGAAAACAGCCCACACGAGTTACTCTCAACGCCCCCAAGTTGGACTGGCGCGACACACTGTCTCTGGTGCGATATAGTCATATGGGCGCTATATACTTGCCAATAGCAAATAAGTGATTGTTGATGTACGCACATATTTACCAAAGCAGGTTCCCTGTTCAAAGAGGCTGAGTTTGACAAAATAAATGGCTTTTGTATATGTGGGTAAAACTGATAGGGTAAAGTTTGAAATATGCCATTACTATTCGAAACAGGCCACTACAAAGTTCATAGGCTTTGAATATGCCATTGCATACATTTTGGAGGATTAGACACCAAAATACGTGTGTAGAAAAATACCCTTGGCAACTAAACAACGCCACAGATGAGATTAAAAGAAAACACGCCTAATCTCCTTTTCCTCTCGTCTCCTTCGATTCTTTCATCCCAGCGCCGCCGTGCCTACTGCTCCCGGATGCTGCGTTTGCATTGCTCCTGCGCAAATTTGTAGATGTATATATATAAAAAAACAATTGTAGGGTGAGGTATATATCAAATTTACCCTTGTATATAGTGCTCAGGAGTGTATGCCCCCTCAACCGCGCAAATCTTATTTGTCACATTTTTTTCCTTTTTTTTCTTGTTTTACTTTTATTTATACTTCAAAAAATAATAATTCTAAACACATATAAAAATGCTTTACATAATATTTATAGAAAATGTTAAACATGTAATTGAAAAGTGTTGCATCTGTATAGAATTTTTTTTCTCATGTATAAGAAAAATGTACGATGTGTACGAAGAAAAGTAGACACAAAATATATATTTAAAATTTTTTAATCATGTATATAAAAATGTTAAACCTATATAAAAATGGTTTAGATGTATACTAATAATTTACAATGTGTATGAAGAGATAGACATCAAATACTATATTGGAAAAAGTTAAATATGTACTCCCTCCTAAAGAAATATAAGAGCATTTAGATCACTACTTTAGTGATCTAAACGCTCTTATATTTCTTTACAAAGGGAGTAATTAAAAAAGTTCAAACATCTATAAAAATATATTTCGGATGTATAAAAGAAATGTATGATGTGTACGAAAAAACTAGACAACAGAACATATATTCTGAAAAAATGTTAATAATGTATATGGAAAATGTTAAATTTGTATAAAATATATTGTAGATGTATACAAAAAATGAAAAACGTGTATGAATTAATAGATACCAAAATGTATATTTGAAAAACTGTTAAACATGTATTTAAAAAAATTAAACATGTATCTGGAAAAAGTTCTTGAAGTATATGGAAAAAATATAATGTGCAAGGAGAATGAAGACATGGTTGAAAAAGATGGAAAAACAAAGAAAACCAATGAGAAAAATAAATGAAAACCAATACAAAATGAAAAAGAAACGAAGAAAGCAAGTAAAACGGAGAAAAAAAGAATGAAAGAAACAAAACCTGACAAAAACGAAGAAGAAGGAAAGAAAAGAAAAAATAGTGAAAATCGAGAAAATATGAAGAAAACCGGTGAAAAAAACCTAAGGAAAACAGAGGTTACCAACTATAGCAACACGAGTAGTTACCAGTCGACCGCCAGCACGTGATGTGATTACTTACATCTTTTCACTATTTTATTCTTTTTCTTTTTTTCTCCTTTTTGGAACAGTTTTGTTCTTTTTTATTTTTATGTTTTTCTTTTGCTAAATGAGTGAACTTTTATAATTTTGCAAACTTTTCTTAAAAAGAACATTTTTGAAATTCGTGAATAATTTTTTAAAATCGATAAACTTTTTTTGAAAATAGATGAACTATTTGAAAAGGACACCGATAACACGCACACGTATAGCACACTAGACACCCGCCCACACACTATGTGTGGCGTGGGTAGGAGGCAGCCTACACAAGTTGTCTGTGGGCGAATCTTAAAATTGCCCGTGTGGGCGCAACTACTTCGTGCCACACGCCCAACAAACACTATTCATCTCCATCCCGCGCGTGCGACACGAAGCAAAAATGCCCACACGTCCTGACGCAGCTACATATACCCGCGGGATGACGATTTAGTTGCCATTCGGGATGACAGATGTAGTTATCCGGGATGGCAAATGTAGTTGTAAAAGCATGGCAACTCTATTTGTTTTGGTTAACTATTGTTACCATGTTTATTTTATGGTAGGTGCCGCGTGTAATCAAACCATAGTTACCGTGTGTGATTAACTACTTGTCATATATGGTCAAACAGTAGTTGCCATGTGTGTTTGACTAGTTGCCACGAGTGGTCCAACCATAGTTGCCATGTATGGTTAATCACAGTTGCCATGTGTGTTTATCTGGTTGCCACGTACGCGCAAATGCAGTTGCCGTTTAGCAACAAATCGGAGTTGTCATGTGTGTTTACCTAGTTGCCACGTACGCGTAACTACAGTTGCCATCCAACAACGTACGAGTGTTGTGTGCGCGAAAAGCAGTTCGCCCACACACGCGTGGACTAGGTGATGGCTGTGTGGACAGAAACTAGTTCGCCCATATAGTGCAGCTAGCAAACCGCGTGCTGCGGGCGTGTGGGTGAACTCTGCAACGCCCACACACCAGCCCCGTCCTACGTGGCACGCGAAAACTGTCTCAATGTGTTAAGATTCGTGCAAGCTTAACTGGACGATGATCCACGCATGTGAACGAGTTGCAAGATTGCCACACATGTGGGCATTAGTATTTTCGTTTGAAAATCCATGAACAATTTTTCAAAATCAATTAACCTTTTCTCAACATTGATCAACCTTTTCCAAAATCGATTAACCTTTTTCTGAAAATTGATGAATCTTTTTTCAAAATCGACTATTCTTTCAATATTGATGCACTTTTTAAAAAATCAGTGAAGTTTTTTTCAAAATTGTGAAATTTCCTTCGAAACCAATGAAGTTTTTCTAATTCGTGAGCTTTTTCAAACCTCTTCACATTTATTTTATTTTTCCAAAATTTGAAATACCAATAAAATTGTTCTGGGTTTTCTTCCTGGACCAAAAGATTTTTCTAGGGAACCACCGAAAAAACTGCAATCTTAAGAGGAGTGAGTTGTACCAGCGATCGAATTGTACGTTCGTGCGAGCGAGTGATGGCCCGGCCAATGCGCGCGTGCCTTTGTTAAACTAGGGGCTCCCCTCTCGCTTTAAGCGAGACACAAAATTCGCGGCAAACTTTTTTTTTTGAGTATCACAGCGCACTTTATTGCCTAAGTTCAATGTTTACAGGGATACATAAATCAGCAGGTGGTGCATCAAGCCACACATGCCTACCTATATCAAGGGACGTAGCCATACGTGCTAGTCTATGAGGCTCCCCATTACATTCGCGCTGTTCATGATTAAAAAGACAAGCACTAAATAAATTGCTTCGTTCTTTGATCTCATGAAACACCATACAATGTCCACCAAGGTTCTTTGGTTCTTCGATTTCCCGGACGACTCTCAGACAGTCAGTAGCAATATGTACTCTTTCCAGGTCCAGGTCCTCACTCAACGCTAGTGCTTCTCGACATGCAAGTGCTTCCAGGGTTTCTGCATCAGAGATGCCCTCAAACACCACTGCTGAGGCCCCTTGGAAACGCCCTTGTTCATCCCGGCATACGGCCCCAACAGCCCCTCTGCATTGCGTCTTTGCCACAGCTCCGTCGACGTTGATCTTGCAATGTCCTGTGAGAGGAGGAACCCATCGAGGCACCGCCCGAGCTGCCCCATGCCCGGTCTTGGTCTGCACATCTAACACCTGAAGCTCCTCCAAGTATCTGCTGATGAATAGATGCGTCGACAATGGACTTTGGAATTCATGCTCATGAATTGCTTTCCTCCGGGCATACCATATAGCCCACAAAGTGACTAACACCTCGATAAACTTCTTGTTGGACAGAGTCTCGCTCATCCCGAATAACCATAACTTCGCATCTTGTGTTTCATCTCCATATATCGGAAGGGTAGAATCATCATCCCGCAGCGCCCACACACTTTTTGCCATATTACAATCCAGTAAAGAATGTCTCCATGTATCATTTGCTGCGTTACACAGGGAGCAGACCGGTGTGGTGGCCATTTGCAGTTGTGCACGTACCTCTCCTGTCGGCAATGATGCCTTGGCCAACCTCCAAGCAAACATACGTAACTTTGGTGGTACTTTTGTGCTCTATAGCTTCTTCCAACCCTTCTCCTCCTGCTGTAAATTGGAGTTCCCCGTGTCACCACTCAGCCAAGCTTCTCTTTGTAACTTAGTATCAACGAGAAACTTATAACAAGATCGCACCGTAAAAATTCCGTGTTGATCGTAGTGCCATGCCCAGAAATCATGAGAGTTTGAGTGACTTAATGGAATCTGTCGTACCACCTTGACGTCCATAGGCAGCATATAAGTGTTTAGCTTCTGAACATCCCATTCTTTTGTTGCTGCAACTATAAAGTCAGCTACCTTCTCAGGTGGGTTTGCAGCCGCTGCACATATTGGTCGCAGCATGAAATCACGTGGTAGCCAGCCATCCTCCCATGCATTCGTATATGCTCCGTTACCTATGCGCCGGATCAAGCCCAGTTTGAGTACTTCCTTTCCTTCATGTAAAGCGCGCCATACCTTTGATGGATTTGTTCCCAACTCTGCATCAAGAAAGTCAGTAGCCGAAAAATACACCGCCTTGAGTAGGCGTGAACTCAGGGAGTCTTGATCTTGTGTTATTCTCCACGCTTGACGAGCCAGTAATGCTAGGTTGAATAACTCCATATCCCGGAATCCCAAGCCTCCTCTATATTTTGGCATGCACATGGAGTCCCAAGACACCCATGCCGTTTTTCGTTCGCCCCTTTTGCTGCCCCACCAGAACTTACGAACCATCGACGTGATACACTCACACAAGCCCCATGACAATTTGAAGACCGACATGGAATATGTTGGTATTGCCTGCACAATAGACTTAATTAGCACCTCCTTGCCACTTCCTGCTAACATCTTCTCCATCCAGCCTTGCACACGAGACTGGTCAAGTGGGCAATGTCGCCACGAGGGGACGCTATAGTGGGCCGTCCCAGCTGGAAGTTATTGCTTTGTTTTACTTTTATTTTTTCTTTCTTTTATATTCCAAATTCATATTTTTCACAAATTAATTTACTTAAATTTTAACGGCATCACAGAATATTGTAAAAATGGTCATGCAGTTTCAACTAATGTTCACGCAACATCGAAATATTGTTGAAGCATTCGAAAATGTGTTCATGACCTATAAAAAATGTTCATGACCTTTAAAAAATGTCGTGTTTCAAAAAATATTTTTCATGACTTGTTTTTAGAAAATGTAAAAATATATTTAATGTTTAATTTTTTTACTATTCATCTTCACGACATTTCTAAAAAATCGTGTGTTTCGAGAACATGTATGTCACATGTACTTCCAAATTTTATAGAATGTAAAAAGTTGTGCACATGATGCTAAAAAATACCATCCAAAAACATGTATGTGGCATTTTAAAAAAATGTTTACATTTCCAAAAATATGTTCGTGACATTTAAAAAAAAACTTATACAGGTCAAAATATGTTTATATAATTTACAAAGAATGTTTCATACCATTCGAAAAATGTTAAACGTGTGTTTGATGTTTAACATGTATTGGAAAAATGTTTGTTGTGTATATGAAAAAAGTTCAACGTGTATTAGAATATGCTCTATGTAAAATGTATTTAAAATGTAGACAAGTATTTGACAAGAAGAAAAATAAGAAGAAAAAAAACAGAAAAAGCCGTAAAGTACACATAAAATAAAACACGTTGGTAGGGTCTGAAACCAGTCGAAGCCGACCGATAGAGCCTTCACAAAAACACTTCAATAGGCAAGCCCACTAAGGTGAGCTTGCTCCAGCACCCGAGGCGAGGCGAAGCTATGTCTCGCAATCATGCGTGTGCATAAGTTCTTGACACACTACACCAAAATGAAAAGATCTTGACACACATGATGCATATTTTGTATTTAACGATTTATGTAGTAGTTATAGGGCACCCTAGGCTTCAATCAGCCAAAGTGTGCCCCACATCGGCTGCCTCCACTTCAGAACTCACTTAAACTCGATGAAAATATCGAAGAGGTCGACTAGAGAGGTGCGGGGTTGTGAATAACATCCACCTCACCCAACGGAGTTCCTTAAACAACATGGTTTTCAATTCCAACATCATTTAAGTGAAGTCAACTACCGTCAAGGAAACAGAGGGGTTAGCGACGGGGTTTCCAAGTAGCTGGGGAAGAACTTCTTGGTTCTCCCCATCTTCCAGTAGGTCCACTTTCTCTCCCCTTTGATCGGCCATCCTCTTCAGATAGTTAAGTACATATAAAGAGCCAAAGGTCTGCTACCAATTAAAACGATCGAAGATGTCGATAGTCAATTAGAGGAGGGGTTGAATAGAAGAATGCAAATTTATCTTAATTGACAATTTTAGGAATAATGTGGATAAGTAAAGTTCTCTCGAAATGCAAGCTATGGTGAGAACACACCGTATGGCAAACAACCTATTACAAAGGTAAGCAAAATAAAAAAGATAATTGGCATTTTGGGGCGAGTACTGCAGTTCCTCCATAATCACACAGAACACAGCGTATGAAAATGTTGGGCGGGGTTGTTGGGGAACACGGTAATTTCAAAAAAAATCTACGATCATGCAAGATCTATCTAGGTGATGCATAACAACGAGAGGGGAGAGTGTGTCCACGTACCCTCATAGACCGAAAGCGGAAGCGTTTCAATAACACGGTTGATGTAGTCGAACTTCTTCACGATCCAACCGATCAAGTACCGAACATACGTCACCTCCGCATTCAGCACACGTTCAGCTTGATGACGTCCCTCGTGCTCTTGATCCAGTTGAGGACGAGGGTGAGTTCCGTCAGCACGACAGCGTGGCGACGGTAATGATGATGTTACCGGCTCAAAGCTTCGCCTAAGCACTACGATGGTATGATCGAGGTGTGTAACTGTGAAGGGGGGCACCGCTCACGGTTAAGAGAAACTTGTGTGTCTTTGGGGTGCCCCCGTCCCTCGTATTTAAAGGAGGAGAGGAGGGGGCAGCCGGCCACAAGGGGCGTGCCCAAGGGGGGGGATCATACTCCAAGTAGGAGTAGGTTCCCCCCTTTCCTAGTCCAACTAGGAGGAGAAGGAAGGAGAGGGAGAGGGAGAGGGAAAGAGAGGCCGCACCCCTGTCCCCTTGTCCTATTCGGACTCACCTTGTGTGTGTGTGTGGGGGGGGGGGGGAGCCACCTCCTAGTGCAGCCCTCTCTCTCCCCTAAAGGCCCACTAAGGCCCATTACTTCCCGGGGGGGGGGGGGGGGTTCTGGTAACCCTCTGGCACTCCGGTTTTATCCGAAACTATCCAGAACACTTCCGGTGTCCGAATAACATGGTCCAATACATCAATCTTTATGTATCAACCATTTTGAGACTCCTTGTCATGTCTGTGATCTCATCCGGAACTCTAAACAACCTTCGATACATCAAATCACATAAACTCATAATACCAATCGTCATCGAACGTTAAGCGTGCGGACCCTACGGGTTCGAGAACTATGTAGACATGACCGAGACACATCTCCGATCAATAACCAATAGCGGAACCTGGATGCTCATATTAGTTCCTACATATTCTACGAAGATCTTTATCAGTCAAACCACACAACAACATATGGTGTACCCTTTGTCATCGGTATGTTACTTGCCCGAGATTCGATCATCGGTATCATCATACCTAGTTCCATATCGTTATCGGCAAATCTCTTTACTCATTCCGTAATACTTCATCCCGTAACTAACTCATTAGTCATAATGCTTGCAAGGCTCATAGTGATGAGTATTGCCAAGAGGGCCCAGAGATACCTCTCCGAAACACAAAGTGACAAATCCTAATCTCGATCTATGCCAACCCAACATACACCTTCAAAGACACCTGTAGAGCACCTTTATAATCACCCAATTACGTGGTGATGTTTGGTAGCACACAAAGTGTTCTTCCGGTGTTCGGGAGTTGCATAATCTCATAGTCTGAGGAACATGTATAAGTCATGAAGAGAGCAGTAGCAATGAAACTGTAACGATCATATCGCTAAGCTAACGAATGGGTCATATCCATCACATCATTCTCCTAATAATGTGATCTAGTTCATCAAATGACAACACATGTCTATGGTTAGGAAACATAACCATCTTCGATAAATGAGCTAGTCAAGTAGAGGCATACTAGGGACATTATGTTTTGTCTATGTATTCACACATGTACTAAGTTTCCGGTTAATACGATTCTAGCATGAATAATAAACATTTATCATGAAATAAGGAAATAAATAATAACTTTAGTATTTCCTCTAGAGCATATTTCCTTCAGTCTCCCACTTGCATTAGAGTCAATAATCTAGTTCACATCGCCATGTGATTTAACACCAATAGTTCACATCTGTATGTAATTAACACCCATAGTTCACATCGCCATGTGATCAACACCCAAAGGGTTTACTAGAGTCAATAATCTAGTTCACATCGCTAGGTGATTAATACCCAAAGAGTACTAAGGTGTGATCATTTTTTGCTCGTGAGAGAAGTTTAGTCAACAGGTCTGACACATTCAGAGCCGCATGTATTTTGCAAATATTCTATGTCTACAATGCTCTGCATGGAGCTACTCTAGCTAATTGCTCTCACTTTCAATATGTATCTGGATTGAGACTCAGAGTCATCTGGATCCGTGAAAAAGCTTGCATCGACGTAATTCTTTACGACGAACTTTTTATCACTTCCATAACCGAGAAATATTTCCTTAGTCCTTACTAAGGATAATTTTGACTATTGTCCAGTGATCTACTTCTAGATCACTATTGTACCCCCCTTGCAAAACTCATGGCAAGGTACACAATAGGTCTGGTACACAGCATAACACACTTTATAGAACCTATGACTGAGGCATAGGGAATGACTTTCATTCTCTTTCTATCTTCTGCCGTGGTCGGGCTTTGAGTCTTACTCAATTTTTCACCTTGTAATACAGACAAGAACTCCTTATTTGACTGATCCATTTTGAACTCTTTCAAAAAACTTGTCAAGGTATATACTCATTGAAAAATCTTATCAAGCGTCTTGATCTATCTCTATAGATCTTGTTGCCCAATCACTATAAGAAACCTGTTAATACGTGACGGTGCTAGTCCGTCAAAGATGAGTGTAGAGCTACCATGGGTGCCCATGGATGACGGACATGAGGTCCGTCATGTATATCGCGTCATAATTTGACATTGTGCCTTCCTTGACGATTGTTGACCATCATGGATCTGCCCCAAGCCCGCCCAGGCCCAAACCATTGTGACGGAACAAGCCGTCATGGGCTGATGCCACGTTTGATTTTTGGGATTATGTGGGTGCCTACGTGGACACTACTTGTTGACCATCATGGATCTGCCCCAAGCCCGCCCAGGCCCAAACCATTGTGACGGAACAAGCCGTCATGGGCTGATGCCACGTTTGATTTTTGGGATTATGTGGGTGCCTACGTGGACACTACTTTCTGTCACAGAAATTGTCACGAATGTAGGCCCAATTTAAATTTGGTCTAGAAAATTTCTTTCGGCCCAATTTTGACACTGTATATTTTCTAGCCAATTTTGGCCCGAAGACAAAGTATTTTCAAACAGTTCACACAATATGCGGCCATCTGGTCATCTGGATGTATATTTTTTTTAAAAAAATCCGTGTGTATATACAACATAGCAGTTTACAAATCCTTCATGCAATGATAATTTACAACATAGATTCACTAAATATATCACACAACAAGGTTAATAAGTAGTATAATCCAATTTACATCAACAAAATATATAAAATTTCAAGGTTGTTGTTCAAGTTGTTGTCGTCGACTCTCCTGATGGCAACTATCATGTCATGGTGCCGAATGATGGGTAGCACTATGTAGCCCACTTCCCAATCATACCTAGCATATTTAAAAGAACATTAGATTTCTGCAGATTGATAGATAGTAGAGAAAAGAGTATTACAACAAATGTAAAAAAATGAATTACATGTCCACTTGGCCAACATTGAGAGTACTATTACTTATACAGGAAACAATAATGAAATGAAACAAAGCAGTATATTTGTATAGAAGGTGACAACAGTATGAACAAGGCTTCCATGTGTAGCAAACTTTCATTAGCTTGCACAACTACAAATTTAATTTATTACATGGCTTACAAATTACTTCATGGTTATTAAGGTACAAGCTAAATCATAAAACATGAACACTGGCTGAACATAATACTTGTAAAAGTGCAGATTCAGGAAATAAAAAATTATGGGATAGTAGTTCTAGTAATAACTTCTTGGCAAAAAAATTAAGAGCATAAGCTGCTATACTTTCTTTTATTTAAGTTGGTAATAAAAGATCAAAACTACACTAGGAAAAACAAATGCAACAACTGAAGTTTGGAAAACAAAACACTAAATAGCACTTGACTGACAAGAAACAGAGAAATATTATATATTTTTGATCTGTAATAAATATCAAGAAACTTACACAAGACCATTGCTTGTAATATCAAATTCCATATGAATACAAGACCTATTCGAAGCTGGTTCCTGGAGTTCCTTCCGGATAGCAACATTAGCCCTTGACAATAACAGCAAGACATGTTATAATGCAAATATTTAATTATAACTGAATAGAAGGATGATGCAGGTAGAACTTTTGATATATGAATAGCTGCAATGGTGTTGGGCATCAATAACACTATTAACATTCGTAAGTGTCAAGGATTTATCCTCAAAATGCAAATCTGGTATATGGATAAATACAACTCTGTATTCAGGCAATGACAAATCAATATCACACAAAGCATATGATGGCTACTTTCACGACATAACACAGAGAAAGTTTGCATATAATTTAGAATAGAGAAGCAGTGTAAGAGCAGACATAGTTAACAAACAATCTTACTCCTAGTCACTCGATTGACTGAGAATAATGAAATACTTTGAGATCAAAACAGTAAACAGAATATGCCACAATGTTAATACCATAACAAAATCATGTCTTGAAGGACTATTTAACAGAACAGGCATTGCAATATATTAATACTGTGAGACAACATCTACAAAAATCATATGAACAAACAAGTCAACATGTAGTAAACAAGCTTTGATTGCTTACAAGAGAAGATCATTTTCAAGAATAACAACATCTACAAAAATCATATGAAACAAACAAGTCGACACTGCAATAAACATGCTTTGATTGCTTACAGTAGAAGATCATTTTCAAGATTCTGGAATATGACTAAGTAGTATATAGTTGATTGAGTAAAAACCACAGGATAACCACAATCAATGGGTGCATGGAGGAATGTAACAAGAGAACTTGTCTAGCCACTAACTAGGATTTCAGTAAAAAGAATCAGTCAATGTGTGATGTTCTTTTACTTTTAGAATTTTCTCTTGGACCATTTGAGAGTACAATTAAGTTTGGTACTCTGAAAAAAATTAACAGCAACTAAGCAAACAATATAGAACTATGGAATCCAGGAAAGTCTGAACAAAACAAGTATGAACTGCATCATCCTTGACGCCAAAAAATGATAGTCTTATCTAACAAGACACCAAGTACGAAATTCATCATCCTTGAGACCAAAAGGAGTTATGAAATATTCACAAATGTGGGCAAAAATTTCGGGCAGTGGTATAAAACTTCTAACAGAGAGAATCAAGTCATGACAGTCTTAAAGCAGGAGCATATACTGCAATATATAATCATATATGAAACAAATAAGTCAACATTGCAGTATGCATGCTTTGATTTATGTAAGTAACGAAAAGAACTAGTGCAACAGATTTATATGGTTTTGTTGTACTGCATATGTCCATAGTATCCCCAATAGCACAGATCTTTCACTAGAAATCACAGATCCTCATCACAGAAATGCATTACCAATTTTGTTTGGAACCAGTGCATGTATGCAGAATGAAAAACATTGTGGAAAAGAGGGTATGAAGAGAAGCAAAGCCTCACCGGATCTTGAGGAGGAGCACGAGTAAGAGGTGTCGTGGGAGAGAGGGGTGGCGATGACAGCCTCCCCTCACTAACGGTGGCCTCCAGGGGGTTGTCGGCGAGATCCAGGAGGAGGACGTCACTGGCACACGAGCATCGCCAAGATCCCATGGTCAGCTCGCGTTCGGACGTCGCCGTCCTCCCCCTACTGCTGCTCGACCCCATCCTCTTATCCTCCTTGTTCCATCCTCCCCTGAGTGGCTGAGGATGCGGTGGCCATCGTCATGGTGGTTGACGGTGTGGTGGCTGTCCAGATCTGAAAAAGTGGTAAGAGATGTGAGGGAATAGTGTGGCGGCAGTTGACGGTGTGTTGGTCATCATCGTGGATCGAGATAGGAAGGGGAGTGCCGGCGAAAGGCTGTGGGAGGAGGGAGGTGAGGAGGTGAGGAGGGCCGGCGAAGGGCTGCGGGAGGAGGGAGGCAAGGAGTTGAGGAAGGGGAGGGCCGGCGAAGGGTTGCGGGAGGAGGGAGGCGAGGAGGTGAGGAAGGGGAGGGCCAGCGAAGGGCTTTGGGAGGAGGGATGCGAGGTGGTAGGTGGCGGCTATGGGGAATTAGGACGGGGCTACCAACGAGGGGAAGAGGAGGGGCAGAGGATGAGGGTTAGGGTTAGCATTTTATATGGGTAAAGATTAGATGGGCTTTAGCAGGCTTGCGGGGCTATACCACACCGTCCATGACGTTTTTGAGAACGTCAATAAAAATCTGTCATGGATTAACAAATTTCTTGTAGTGAATATGTAAGCAGCTTCACCGAGGTCTTTCTTTGAAAATCTCCTTTCAAACTCTCCTTTATGCTTTCAAGAAAATTCTATAATATTTTCGATCAACAATATGTCATTCACATATACTTATCAGAAAGGTTGTAGTGCTCCCACTCACTTTCTTGTAAATACAGGCTTCTCCATAAGTCTATATAAAACCATATACTTTGATCACCTTATCAAAGCATATATTCCAACTCCGATATGCTTGCACCAGTCCATAGATGGATCGCTGGAGCTCGCACACTTTGTTTAGCACCTTTAGGATTGACAAAACCTTCTGGTTGCATCATATACAACTCTTCTTTAAGAAATATCAATTTAAGGAATGCAGTTTTGACATCCATTTGACAGATTTAATAAAATATGGAAATTGCTAACATGATTCTGACGGATTTAAGCATCGCTACAGTAGAGAAAATCTCATTGTAGTCAATACCTTGAACTTGGCTAAAACCTTTTTGCGACAAGTCGAGGTTTGTAGATAGTAACACTACTATCAGCGTCTGTCTTCCTCTTGAAGATCCATTTAGTTTCTATGGCTTGCCGGTCATCGGGCAAGTCCACCAAAGTCCACACTTTGTTCTCATACATGGATCCCATCTCAGATTTCATGGCCTCCAACCATTTCACGGAATCTGGGCTCATCATCGCTTCCTCATAGTTCGTAGGTTCATCATGGTCTAGTAACATGACTTCCAGAATAGGATTACCGTACCACTCTGGTGCGGATCTCACTGTGGAAGACCTACGAGGTTTGGTAGTAACTTGATCTGAAGTTTCATGATCATCATCATTAGCTTCCTCACTAATTGATGTAGGAATCACTGGAATTGATTTCTGTGATGAACTACTTTCCAATAAGGGAGAAGGTACAATTACCTCATCAAATTCTACTTCCTCCCACTCACTTTTTTCGAGAGAAACTCCTTCCCTAGAAAGGATCCATTTTTAGCAACAAATATCCTGCCTTCGGATCTGTGATAGAAGGTGTACCCAACAGTTTCCTTTGGGTATCCTATGAAGACACACTTCTCTGATTTGGGTTCGAGCTTATCAGGTTGAAGCTTTTTCACATAAGCATCGCAGCCCCAAACTTTAAGAAATGACAACTTTGGTTTCTTGCCAAACCACAGTTCATAAGGCATCGTCTCAACGGATTTTGATGGTGCCCTATTTAAAATGAATGCAGCTGTCTCTAATGCATAACCCCAAAACGATAGTGGTAAATCGGTAAGAGACATCATAGATCGCACCATATCCAATAAAGTGTGATTACGACGTTCGGACACACCATTAGCTCTGTGGTGTTCCAGGTGGCGTGAGCTATGAAACTATTCCACATTGTTTTAATGAAGGCCAAACTTGTAACACTAATATTCTCCTGCACGATCAGATCGTAGAAACTTTATTTTCTTGTTACGATGATTCTTCACTTCACTCTAAAATTCTTTGAACTTTTCAAATGTTTCAGACTTGTGTTTCATTAAGTAGATATACCCATATATGCTCAAATCATTTGTGAAGGTCAGAAAATAGCGATACCCACCACGAGCACAACACCCATTGGACTGCATACATCGGTATGTATTATTTACAATAAGTCATTAACTCGTTCCATTGTTCCGGAGAACGGAGTTTTAGTCATCTTGCCCATAACGCACGGTTCGCAAGTATCAAATGATTCCAAAAGCCCATTAGCATGGAGTTTCTTCATGCGTTTTACACCAATATGAAATAAACGGCAGTGCCACAAATAAGTTGCACTATCATTATCAACTTTGAATCTTTTGGCATCAATACTATGAATACTATATGGTACCCCGTGCGTTGCTGCGGGACTTCATAATAAACTATAAAGCTAAATCATAGATAGTTCATATATTGGGAAGTAATAAGATAGTAGACATAGTGATAGAGTATACTTGTGGACAACGCTATGGCAACTGGTTATAAAATTTATTACATATATTAATGGATATAAAGTTCTCTATGATATTGAGACGACATAATATGTATGTTTATCTGAATAAGTGGATGGTCTAGAATCTGAGGTGTAATCCTTGTGTGGTGGCAATGCTTGTACCGAGCTTTTCCTTGTTATGACTGGAAAATAAAAAAACTAACGGTTAGTGAAATAAAATGCTATACGTTCTGATGCCGTGATAGATACCTCTCTTGTTGTCCGTTTGTGTGCACTTCTGCATAGTAAAATCTGGATCAAATATAACAAATACAAATCTGCAGATCCAACTTTATGGTGATGAATAATGATGTGAACTATCACTACAGTACTGTCGGGGCCGGATTTCCGGGACATAAATTCCCAGCAAACGACCCTTATGTTACCACCAGCCCCAGGATTACTGTTGCTGGTGGATACTTCCTTGATACAGAATTCCAAGCAATTACAAGGATTTGAGTACAAGACCTTATAGGTCCATTGAGTACAACAATGATTTCTAGTGGCAGATGATGGAAGCGACTCGTGGATCTCTAACGTTGATGGAACTCCATTCCCATGGGAACAACTGACATGGATAACTCCTATCTCGTGTGGCTGCTATCTTCGAATCCTAGGTTGGGGTGTCGCCGCAGTACTCCTCTCTAAAACATGATCTGGCCAAGACAATAGCCAGGGACAAGCCAGTGAGTAGGTTTGAATGTACTCGCAAACATCAAGAACAAAAGATCTACCGGATGCATATGCCCATGATGAATTAAAATTACATGCATGTGCTGACTCAGTATTAAAGCATGGCATGACCAATATTCATACGGAAAATAAGTCATGTTATTAGTGAATCAAAGAAATGAAACGAAACGTCAGGCGTTGGACCGCCTGAAGAATTCCAAGAGAAATGCCAAACGGGTGTCTAAAAGAGAATTGGGCGAGATAGGACCGCCCGAGAACTCAAGCGACGCCACGAGAGGTCTTGAAAAGAAATGCCAAACGGGTGTCTAAAAGAGAATCGGGCGAGACAGGACCACCCGAGAACTCAAGCAACGCCACGAGAGGTCTTGAAAAGAAATGCCACAGTCGGGTGTCTGAGCGACGCCTCATAAAGGGCTTATAAGAAAATAATAACACAAGTATCCAGGTGGACTAGCCATCCCAAGTGACACTCAGAAATGAACATAAACTTGAGTATCCCGGGTAGTCTAGCCATCCCAAGAGATACTCAAGGTTAAACATAAGAGGAAAAGGTTAGTCCACAACAATATCCATATTAACAATACTATTCATAATAGCACCAGTAGTGACAATTATTATCCTGCAAAAGGAACCATGATCACTTTAATTATTTCCTTCGGAGACTGACAATAAGACCGACGCTTGACCAACCCAGACTGTAGTCCTTAACCATGGACACGGCTATTCGAATAGATATAACTCTGGAGAAGGTGTACTCTTTACCCACAAGTAAAGGATTTCTTTAGCTAGCACCGAGACGCCAACTAATTCCCATTACGGCCTTTGGGTTGAAAACACACCTGACCAGCACACACCAGATTAACTTTCCGGATGCCAGGAATCACCCAAAGCATCATTCAAGAGAACCTCTAAGGCGGGGAGACCATCCTCTCGAGTAGCATGGGATCACTATTAACACGCGCCGATTACAAGGGGTGCCCCCTCTTGGCCCAGCCGGATACGCCCATGCCCCCTGGCCCGATGACTGGCATTGCAACCGGTACCTGGAAACCCTCATCGTGGCCTCTCTGTACGATGTGTGCACGGAAAGGGGAACAACTTACTGAACCGTACCCTGCCTGCAGCGGGGACAAGTGGTAGCACGAACCAATATGGGGGTTACCGGAACAAGACTCAATCTACGGTCAACTCAGGAGGTTTAAGTTTTACTGCAGTGGTTAGTACAATATAACTCCTTGGCAGTTCCCAACAGGGTCACCACCTCTGGTATGTCTCAACATACCCTCACTGATCATTCTCGTCACCACGAGATTTCAGTCTCATAGTCAATTTTCTCGTGACTGATTCTTCCTGCAAATTAGCCTGTACCAATACAGGCACATATGGCACATGAAAATAACCGTACTCACTTATACTCAATGTTTAAGTGAAAAGAGAATACCATCAAGGGGATCATGCATGTATGACCAACAATATGCAAACTCTATAGGAATTCAACATATTCACAATTCAAATACACATGCCACAAACAATCATGCAGTCACCATATCATGTGTTCAAAATGCTTGCCTTGAGTATGCAAAAATGTTGGGTGCATTCCAAAACTTTGAAAATTATATCTCCCCTCCATTTCCTATTTTCAAAATATTTCAATTACCACACAATTCCAAAACAGCACATAAAAGTTGCTTGGAAATTTTTTAAATAAATACTAAAATAAACTAGATAAAATTTGAGAAATATCAGAAAAAGAATCAAGTCATTTGGAGTTTATATGATTTTCCTATGAATTTACTAAGCTGGAATAATCAAGGAAATTGACTATTTATTAGATCCAGCAAAAACCAGGCTTAGGAAAAATGTTCACCCTATCAAGATAAATAGAGCATGAATTTAGAAGTATGAGAAAATTTGAATCATCAAATTTGGATGTGAAATGGCTGCTCTGGAATTATTTGAAATCTGCTGGAAAATAAAAAGAGAAAGGCAGAAGTGTGCACTGGGCGAGACTTAGTTGTCTGGCACAATTGGGCCTAGCCCAGCCGTTCGGCCGCGCGGGAGGGCTGGTGACATTGAAGGCGTATTCTGGGGAATACATCTCCACTTACGGATGAGTCAGTGGACGCTGGGTCACTGACGGTGGGCCCGCCTGACCCACTGGTCAGGTTTGACCGGTCCACGCGCACGCCGTCTCCTCTGACTGAACAGAGGCGGAGCTCCGGCGAGGCTCGCCGGCGAACGACGGCACCCCTCGGGGATCTGAGCACATGGGTGTGCTTTGGAGGTCGAGGCGAGCCCGTGGGTACCCGCCATGGTCGCCGACGTGGACGGAGTCACCGACGGCAAGCTCTTCGGCGGATGGCGGCGTCAGGCGAAAGGGGTGCTCCGCCTACGGTGGCTCCCATGGCGAATTGAAGGTGGGGATGGATTCGTGGGGCGAGGAGGGGTTGTACGGTGAGGAGAGTGGAGGAGGGGGAGCTTTGGTGGCGTCGGAATCAACAAGACAGAGGCGGCGGCCGCCTCGGTCGGAGGTGAGGAAGACAATCGCTTCCGGTCATTCTTCTGTTCAAGAGAGCTCAGAGAGGGAGGAGAGGGGTGATGGTGTTGGGATCATGCTCGAGGTAACCTTTTATAGCCCGATGAGGTCGGCTTCGCGGCTTCCTAAAGATAGACATGACGGCGGTGGCCATTACGGCAGTAGGCGAGGCCATTGAGGTCGGCAGGGTGGACAGTGAGGGCGGTGGCCGCCCGTAGTTACTCCTAGGAGGAGCTAGGCTGCTCGGGACGCGCCACGCGGGTCGGGCAGAGATGTGGCCGTGTGGTACTCGTCGGGCGGCGGTCTTGGTCGTCGTGGATGGCGGTGGACGGCGCTAGGGGCCAAGCGAGGGTGTCGGCAAGGGTCTTGGTGGTCGGGCTGATCGAGAGGTGGATCAGGATGAGAGGGGGAGGCAGCAGAGCGGTGGCTGCAACTCGGTGCCGACGCGTGCAAAACCCACGCTCTAGCCATGCCAGAGCACGTGCACAGAGTGTTCGACAAAATGACTCGGTGGTCTAGGAGCCTCTGATGCTAGTGCCACTCTCGAGAGAGTTGATTTGGGGTATACTAGAGCTAGTTGACATGGTGGTTTGGTCAGATGAGCAGATGCCCAATGCAAGTTTATGAACTTGCAGGTTGCTATCATGCACATGAAGTGTTTGACAGAATGCTAGGGCAAGCTAGAGGACTCTGATGGATCTGAAACTTGGCAGGGTGGGCTATCTTTAGATGATAGAGATGGCGGTGAAGTTAGTTTTGCAAGATGAGAAACTTGCTAGTGCAAGTTTTACCAGAATTCAGTTCTGGACAGAAACTTCTGAGGAGTGTTTGGTGGACTTAAAAGATGCAAATAGAGCTGATCTCCTGGAGTTAAGGTTTTGGTTGGAAGGACTACTAGATGGAAAAGTTACAGAAGTAGTGGAGCTAGGAAAAGTAGGGTTGCAGTTATAACTCAAGAATGGGACATAATTGAAAAGAGGATGTTTCACTCAAAATTTCCAAAAGACATAGTTAGGTTTTTGCATAAAAGTGATTTATAGGCATCACCTGACCTCTCACAATTTTTGTGGGATTTTAAGACAATTATTTAAAATAGTTGCAGTGCAACAGAAGCACTCCAAGTACTGAAAATGCTTTTAAAAGAATAACTTGTGGCAAATTTTATTATGGAAATATTTCCCACTATTATTTATGATATAAATGAAATGATTTACAAAACAACCAAGGACCACAACATTTTACAAAAAAAAAAAATCTTCTATGGAGGGAAGAATTTTGGAAAATAGAAAACAGAACATATGCTTTGAAATTAATAATTGGCCTTGTATAATTCAAAATTTTATTCCTGGCCAAATTTTACTTAATAAAATTTGATTAAATTTTTGGGGTGTTACAAGTACCTATATCATGAAGATCTTGTCATCATACCTATGCTTCACGGGCTGACAGAAAAAACATACTTGGATTTAGTATGATGTTTGATGGTTCTCTGACCTAGAAAAAGGATAGATTGATCAAGAAGAAGAGAAAACACTTTTTATTTGGGTGTCAACATCGAACACCATTGTCGACATTGGGATAAATTTAGTGTCGGAACCTGAGTTGAAACTTGAGAACACAAAAAATGTTTAAATTGCAAAGACAATGGTAAGCATCAGAACAAATTGTTGGTACATAGACATAAATAACATCAATTCTTCAACAAAAGCAATTGGTAAATATACTAATAATGTAAGATAAAGTATTACAATTTGACTGAAAATTACATGAACATAGGCAAACATATAACTCGCAAATCACCACAAAGAATGCCCCTATGTGGCATGCAAAAACATAAAAACTTTATAAGAAAAAGACTACTTTCCAGTAGATGTTTGCTCAACATGTACCAGGACCAAATTGTTACCCTCTCCAAATCTAACTATGAGGGCCGAAATGTACCATGCTATAAGTTCATGATGCAATCCATGCATCATTTGATAGGAGGGATAAAACCGATAATGGCATCCGTGGCCTATAAAAGAGGTAGAGATAGAAGATGGTCAATGATCAAATAGATAAATCATAAATATCTTGCCGACGTAGATAAAAGATATTCTTCACAAACAAATAGACTTTCAACCTGCTTGGATTTCGATCAAGTGCCTTGTCGACATAGATTTTGAAAAGCAAGTACATGGAATTAAACCTGGAAGACCGTTGCAGCATGACATGTTGTGTTATTTGCTGCATAAACAAAAAAAGGATAGTTGAATCTCTAGTGGAAATATACATACGAAAACTTCTTATGAAAAAATCAATTTAACATATCAACATGAATTGCTGCGGCATAAATAGTTCAAGAGATGCAGGGGCATGAAATAGGGAGGGGAAAGGACAAAGAAATGGAAAGGATGAAATCAGGAGACCATGGACAAATATCTCATATTGGGTGGAAGAGAAGATTAGGGATGAGTGAGGTAGAGTAGGGTGGTACCTGCAAGGAGGATGGATCTGCATTTTCATTCGAGCAAAGACACATTCTTCCTCTTGAGGCCGTTTCACGTGCATTATTGGCTGGAGGAGCGTTCATCACAAAGGCAACGATGGCAATAAGAACTGTTGCAGGGAAGATGAACCAATAAGGCATTTACTGAGACATGGAAGCGAAAGAGTTAGTGGCAGCGGTAGGCCAGGAATCCATCGGTTGCGGTGGGGGAAGGGTTGGCGTTGGCTTCGATAAGAGACGAATTGACCGAGTGGCGGCGTGTGTGAGTCGCGGACACGACCCCGGCCGGCGGTTGTGCAGGAGGTGTGCCTCATGTAGAGGTAGAGGAAGGAGCGTTATTGTAGATACTGGAAGGAGCGCTTGATGTGTTGACTTGTGAGAGCGCTGAATGAGTGGGAGAGAGGAGGATATGCTGGCACATTGTGGTGGGTCCTTAGCATTAACCAGATGCTAAGTGTCATGGTTGATGTAGCGGTCGGTCCCATTTGTAAGTCACTAATAGAATGATGATGTGGCAGGTATGATGAGGTGGATAGGCTGCATGTCAAGAGAAATAGGTTAGCGGGGATGAACTATTTAGGTATTATAGATGTGTATTACCACGATCGAGATTCAATAAATCATCAACATTGGGTGTATGACCATAGAAGGTTTTATTCATGTAAATAGAATAACAATTATTCTCTGTCTTAAATGAATAACCGTATTGCAATTAAAATGATCTAATCATATTCATGCTCAACGCAAACACCAAATAACATTTATTTAGGTTCAACACTAATCCCGAAAGTATAGGGAGTGTGCGATCATATCAATCTTGGAACCACTTCCAACTTATATCGTCACTTCACCCTCAACTAGTCTCTATTTATCCTGCAACTCCTATTTCGAGTTACTAATCTTAGCAACCGAAAAAGTATCAAATACCCAGGGGCTACTATGAACACTAGCAAGGTACACATCAATAACCTGTATATTAAATATACCTTTGTTCACTTTGCCATCCCTCTTTTCCACCAAATATTTGGGGTAGTTCCGCTTCTAGTGACCATTTCCTTTGCAGTAGAAGCACTCAGTTTCAGGCTTAGGTTTAGCTTTGGGCTTCTTAACGGGAGTGACAACTTGCTTGCCATTCTATTTGAAGTTCCCTTTCTTTCCCTTTGCCCTTTTCTTCAAACTAGTGGTCTTGTCAATCATCAACACTTGATGCTTTTTCTTGATTTCTACCTTCATCGATTTCAGCATCACGAAGAGCTCGGGAATAATTTTCGTCATCCCTTGCATACTATAGTTCATCACGAAGTTCCAGTAACTTGGTGATAGTGACTAGAAAACTCTGTCAATCACTATCTTATCTGGAAGATTAACTCCCACTTGATTCAGGTGATTGTAGTACCCAGACATTCTGAGTACATGCTTACTAGCTGAGCAATTCTCCTCCATGTTTTAGGCGAAGCACTTGTCGGAGGTCTCATACCTCTCGACATGGGCATGAGTCTGAAATACCAATTTCATCTCTTGGAACATCTCATATGCTCTGTGGCATTCAAAAACGTTTTTGAAGTCTCGGTTCTGAGCCGTAAAGCATGGTGCACTAAACTATTAAGTAGTCATCATATTGAGCTAGCCAAACGTTCATAACGTCTGCGTCTGCTCCTGCAATAGGTCTATCACCTAGCAGTGCATCAAGGACATAATTCTTCTGTGCAACAATGAGGATAAACCTCAGATCACATACCCAGTCCACATCATTGCTACTATCATCTTTCAACTTAGTTTTCTCTAGGAACATATAAAAACATAGGGAATCTACAACGCGAGCTATTGATCTACAACATAATTTGCAAAATACTATCAGGATTAAGTTCATGATAAATTAAAGTTCAATTAATCATATTACTTAAGAACTCCCATTTAGATAGACATCCCTCTAGTCATCTAAATGACCACATGATCCAAATCAATTAAACCATGTCCGATCATCACGTGAGATCGAGTAGTTTTCAATGGTGAACATCACTATGTTGATCATATCTACTATATGATTCATGTTCGACCTTTCGGTCTCAGTGTTTCGAGGCCATATCTGCATATGCTAGGCTCGTCAAGTTTAACCCGAGTATTATGCATGTGCAAAACTGGCTTGCACCCGTTGTATGTGAACGTAGAGCCTATCACACCCGATCATCATGTGGTGTCTCAGCACGAAGAACTGTCGCAACGGTGCATACTCAGGGAGAACACTTATACCTTGAAATTTTAGTAAGGGATCATCTTATAATGCTACCGCCGAACTAAGCAAAATAAGAATATAAAAGATAAACATCACATGCAATCAAAATAAGTGACATGATATGGCCATCATCATCTTGTGCCTTTGATCTCCATCTCCAAAGTACCATCATGATCTCCATCGTCACTGGCATGACACCATGATCTCCATCATCTTGATCTTTATCAACGTGTCATCACACGGTCGTCTCGCCAACCATTGCTTTTGCAACTATTGCTATCGCATAACGATAAAGTGAAGCAATTATATGGCGCTTGAATCTTATGCAATAAAGAGACAACCATAAGGCTCCTGCCAGTTGTCGATAACTTTAACAAAACATGATCATCTCATACAACACATCATGTCTTGACCATATCACATCATAACATGCCCTGCAAAAACAAGTCAGACGTCCTCTACTTTGTTGTTGCAAGTTTTACGTGGCTGCTATGGGCTTCTAGCAAGAACCGTTCTTACCTACGCATCAAAAACACAACGATTTTTCGTCTAGTGTGACATTTTAACCGTCAATAAGGACCGGCTGTAGTCAAACTCGATTCAACTAAAGTTGGAGAAACACACACCCGCCAGCCAACTGTGTGCAAAAGCACGTCAGTAGAACCAGTCTCATGAATGCGGTCATGTAATGTCGGTCCGGGCCGCTCCATCCAACAATACCGCCGAATCAAAGTAAGACGTTGGTGGTAAGCAGTATGACTATTATCGCCCACAACTCCTTGTATTCTACTCGTGCATATAACATCTACGCATGGACCTGGCTCGGACACCACTGTTGGGGAATGCAGTAATTTCAAAATTTTCTTACGATCACGCAAGATCTATCTAGGTGATGTATAGCAACGAGAGGGGAGAGTGTGTCCATGTACCGCTCGTAGACCGAAAACGGAAGTGTTTCAATAACGCAATTGATGTAGTCGAACTTCTTCACGATCCAACTGATCAAGTACCGAAAGTACGGCACCTCCGCGTTTAGCACACATTTAGCTCGATGATGTCCCTCATGCTCTTGATGCAGTTGAGGATGAGGGTGAGTTCCGTCAGCACGACGGCGTGGTGACGGTGATGATGATGTTACCGGCGCAGGGCTTCGCCTAAGCACTATGATGGTACGATCGAGGTGTGTAACTGTGAAGGGGGGACACCGCACACGGTTAAGAGAAACTTGTGTGTCTTTGGGGTGCCCCTTCCCCCGTATATAAAGGAGGAGAGGAGGGGGCCGGCCAGCCACAAGGGGCGCGCCCAAGGAGGGGGGAATCCTACTCCAAGTAGTAGTAGGTTCCCCCCTTTCCTAGTCCAACTAGGAGGAGAAGGAAGGAGAGGGGGAGGGAGAGGGAAAGAGGGGCCGTGATGACCCACAAGTGTAGGGGATCTATCGTAGTACTTTCGATAAGTAAGAGTGTCGAACCCAACGAGGAGCAGAAGGAAACGATAAGCGGCTTTCAGTATGGTTTTCTCTGCAAGCACTGAAATAGTAGGTGCTAGATAGTTTTGTGATAAGATAAATAGTAACAAGCAAAAGTAAATAACGTAAATAAATTGCAGCAAGATGGCCCAATCCTTTATGTAGCAAAGGATAAGCCTGGACAAATTCTAATAATGAGGAAGGAGCTCCCGAGGACACATTGGGAATTATCGTCAAGCTAGTTTCATCACGTTCATAAGATTCGCGTTTGGTACTTTGATAATTTGATATGTGGGTGGACCGGGACTTGGGTACTGCCCTAACATGGACAAACATCCCACTTATGATTAACCCCAATTGCAAGCATCCGCAACTACAAAAAGGAGTATTAAGGTAAACCTAACCACAACATTAAACATATGGGTCCATATCAACCCCCAACGAAGCAACGCATAAACTAGGATTTAAGCTTCTGTCACTCTAGCAACCCATCATCTACTTATTACTTCCCTATGACTTCCTCTAGGCCCAAATAATGGTGAAGTGTCATGTAGTCGACGTTCACATAACACCACTAGAGGAGAGACAACATACATCTCATCAAAATATCGAACGAATACCAAATTCACATGACTACTAATAGCAAGACTTCACCCATGTCCTCAGGAACAAACACAACTACTCACAAAGCATATTCATGTTCATAATCAGAGGTGTAATAATATGCATGAAGGATCTGAACATATGATCTTCCACCAAGTAAACCAATTAGTATCAACTACAAGGAGTAATCAACACTACTAGCAACCCACATGTACCAATTTGTGGTTTTGATACAAGATTGGATACAAGAGATGAACTAGGGTTTTGAGATGAGATGGTGCTGGTGAAGATGTTGATGGAGATTGATCCCCTCCCGATGAGAGGATCTTTGGTGATGACGTTGGTGATGATTTCCCCCTCCCGGAGGGAAGTGTCCCCGGCAGAACAGCTCCGCCAGAGCCCTAGATTGATTCCGCCAAGATTCCGCCTCATGGCGGCGGAGTTTCGTCTCATAAGCTTGCCCAAGAATTTTTCCAGGACAAAACCCTTCATATAGCAGAAGATGGACGCCAGAGGCCCACCAGGGGGCCCTAGAGATAGGGGGGCGCGCCCTAGGGGGGCGCCCCCTGTCTCCTTGACAGGGTGTGGGCCCCCTGGCCTATTTCTTTTGCTCATAATTCCTTAATAAATCCAAAAAGTTGTTTCGTGGAGTGTCAGGTCTTTTGGAGTTGTGCAGAATAGGTTTCCAACGTTTGCTCCTTTTCCAGCCAGAATTCCAGCTGCCGGCATTCCCCCTCTTCATGGTAAACCTTGTAAAATAAGAGAGAATAGCCATAAGTATTGATATATAATGTGTAATAACAGCCCATAATGCAATAAATATTGATATAAAAGCATGATGCAAAATGGCCGTATCAAATCCCCCAAGCTTAGACTTCGCTTGTCCTCAAGCGGAAGCCGAAATCGAAAAATATGTCCGCATGTTTAGAGATAGAGGTGTCGATAAAAATAAAATACGAACATGAGGGCATCATGATCATTCTAATGACAGCAACATATATGGATTTTGTCATATGATTTCCTATGTTCGAGTAATAAGCAATTCACAATGTCAAGTATGGTCCAAAAACTTCATTGGGAACTAACAAACTATAATCTCAGTCATTGAAGCAATTGCAATTTATTGTAACATCAGAAAGAGTCACTAATGGAGCTTCTCAGCAAGCTCACATACTCAACTATCTCGTAGTCTCCCATAATTGTTAACACTCACGCAATACTTGTGGTTATAGAGTTTAAGCCGAACACTGAGAAAGATAGGGGCTTATTGTGTTGCCTCCCAACGTATTCAGCTTTAGGTGATGTCAACAATAATAGCCTATGCCAACTTACATCCAATTGGATATATATATCATGATCTTTCAAACACGAAGAGCTTGCCAAAGGATAAAATGAAAAAGGGAAAGGTGAGGATCACCTTGACTCAAGTATTAAAGTAAAACATAAAGTAAAAGATAGGCCCTTCGCAGAGGGAAGCAGAGGTTGTCATGCGCTTTTAGGGTTGGATACACAAAATCTTAATGCAAAAGAACGTCACTTTATATTGCCCCTTGTATGTGGACCTTTATTATGCAATCCGTCGCTTTTATTACTTCCACAACAAGTTCGTACAAAGCTTATTTTCTCTGCACTAATAAGTCATGCATATTTAGAGAGCAATTTTTATTGCTTGCACCGATGACAACTTACTTGAAGGATCTTACTCAATCCATAGGTAGGTATGGTGGACTCTCATGGCAACACTGGGTTTAAGGGTATTTGGAAGCACAAGTAGTATCTCTACTTGGTGCAAGGAGTTTTGTCTAGCATGAGGGGGAAAGGCAAGCTCAACATGTTTAGAAGGTCACCGATAATATACTTTAACTGAGATGTCGGAAAACATAAACCATTACGTTGTCTTCCTTGTCCAACGTCAATTCTTTTAGCATGTCATACTTAATTAGTGCTTCACAATCATAAAAGATGTCCAAGATAATATATTTATATGTGAACCCCTCTTTCCTTATCACTTCCTATTAATTTCAACGATGACCAAGGCTATGTTCATCAACTCTCAATAATTTTTATGCCTCATACTTTCTATGTGTGAAGTTATCACTATTCATAAGATCAATATGAACTCTTTTGTTCTTTCTACTTTCTCAAGATCATAGCAAAATAGCAAAGCCCTTGACTCAACACTAATCTTTATTATAGATAGCACACGGACTCGCTTACATAAAGAGATCACAAAGTAAAACTCAAAACTACTTGGAATCAAAACTTCGAACTAGTAAATCAAGATACTACTAAAAGGATTGAACTAAATAAAGCGGTAAAGATAGGAGTATGATGGTGATACAATACCGGGGCACCTCCCCCAAGCTTGGCAATTGCCAAGGGGAGTGCCCATACCCATGTGATTATTTCTTCGGAGGTGGTGAAGTAGGAGTTGTCGCACTTTTCTTCTCTAGCTTGCGTCCGAGGCTAAAATTTTCCTCCCTCAGATCCTCATTCTCGAGCTCAAGTTTCATTATATTTTTGCATAGTGTTGCCTTGCTGTCCTGCAAAAAAACATGGTGGGATAGATTGGACCTTAGGGAGACTTGACTTCTTGAACTCCACATGCATATCACCAGGTTGAGGCAGTGGATCGTCCTTTTCATCAGAGCTTGTCTCCTCCTTCCTCTTTGGATCATAGTCTTCTTCTTCCTCTGTGGTCCAGCCATAGCGTTCCACATCCCCATATACTTTTGGATTTGCAATATAATCAGCTATGTAGATCTCTCCCTCCGAATCTTGGGACGACATCTTGTTCAATTCTGCAGCAGGAACAACTTGAAACGAAAACAGAGGATATTTGCGTGATACGGTGGTCAAAACCTTCGGGAGTATATATAATGAATTTTTACCGACCAAATACGTAACATGCAAGAAAACGGAGTCTGGGAGGCACACGAGGTGCCCACGAGACAGGGGGCGCGCCCTACAGGGGGGGCGCCCTCCCCTCTCATGGGAGCCTCATGTCCCTTTCGGACTACTTCTTTCTTCCTAAAATCCTTAAATAATCCAAAACTGATGAAAATTGCTATTAGAGTTGTTTTGGAGTCAGTTTACTTACTGTACCACGTACCTATGCCTTTTCGGAGTCTGTAATGTTCTGGAAAGTGTCTCTTATGTATTCCTCAGGGGTTATGGTTTCAATAATATTGGTTTCAACATTGATAGGATTACCTGAAATATAATGTTTAATTCTTTGACCGTTTACCACCCTCGGATTTGTGCCTTCAAAGTTGTTGATTTTTATAGCACCAGAACGATAGACCTCCTCAATAACATAGGGACCTTCCCATTTTGAGAGAAGTTTTCCTGCAAAAAATCTTAAACGAGAGTTGAACAATAACACATAATATCCTACGTTAAACTCACGCTTTTGTATCCTTTTATCATGCCAGCGTTTGACTTTTTCTTTGAAAAGCTTAGCATTCTCATATGCTTGGGTTCTCCATTCATCAAGTGAGCTAATATCAAATAACCTTTTCTCACCGGCAAGTTTGAAGTCATAATTAACCTCTTTAATAGCCCAATATGCTTTATGTTCAAGTTCAAGAGGTAAATGACATGCTTTTCCATAAACCATCTTATATGGAGACATACCCATAGGATTTTTTGTATGCAGTTCTATAGGCCCATAATGCATCATCAAGTTTTTTGGACCAATTCTTTCTAGATCTATTTGCAGTCTTTTGCAAAATTAATTTGAGCTCTCTATTGCTCAACTCTACTTGACCACTAGACTGCGGGTGATAAGGAGATGCAATTCTATGATTGACATCATACTTAGCAAGCATCTTACGGAAAGCACCATGAATAAAGTGTGAACCACCATCAGTCATAAGATATCTAGGGACTCCAAACCTCGGAAAAATAACTTCTTTAAGCATTTTAATAGAAGTGTTATGATCAGCACTACTAGTTGGAATAGCTTCTACCCACTTAGTAACGTAATCAACAGCAACTAAAATATGTGTATAACCATTGGAGGCAGGAAAAGGTCCCATATAATCAAAGCCCCAAACATCAAACGGTTCAATAACAAGAGAATAATTCATAGGCATTTCTTGACGTCTACTGATGTTACCTATTCTTTGACATTCATCACAAGATA
This sequence comes from Triticum aestivum, assembly GCF_018294505.1. Lineage (NCBI taxonomy): Eukaryota > Viridiplantae > Streptophyta > Magnoliopsida > Poales > Poaceae > Triticum > Triticum aestivum. The sequence continues at coordinate 585,301,072 of NC_057804.1, forward strand.
CGACAAACTTACGAGCATCTTTGAAAAGAGTAGGCCAATAAAAGCCAGATTGTAGTACCTTGTGTGCAGTTCTATCTCCAGCATGGTGTCCTCCATAGGATTCAGAGTGACACTTGCGTAGGATTTGTTCCTGTTCATGCTCAGGCACACAACGTCTAATAATACCATCTACTCCTTCTTTATAAAGGTGTGGATCATCCCAGAAGTAATGTATTAAATCATAAAAGAACTTTTTCTTTTGCTGGTATGTGAAACTAGGCGGTATATATTTAGCAACAATGTAATTAGCATAGTCAACATACCAAGGAGCAGTACGCGAAGCATTGACAACCGCTAATTGTTCATCAGGAAAACTATCATTAATAGGCAGTGGGTCATCAAGAACATTCTCTAGCCTAGACAAGTTGTCTGCAACGGGGTTCTCAGCTCCCTTTCTATCAATAATATGCAAGTCAAATTCTTGGAGCAAGAGAACCCATCTAATGAGTCTAGGCTTAGCATCTTTCTTTTCCATAAGATATTTAATAGCAGCATGATCAGTGTGAATAGTAACTTTGGAATCAACAATATAAGGTCTAAACTTATCACATGCAAACACAACTGCTAAGAATTCTTTTTCAGTGGTAGCATAATTTCTCTGGGCAGTATCAAGAGTCTTACTAGCATAATGGATAACATTCAATTTCTTATCGACTCTTTGCCCTAAAATAGCACCTACAGCATAATCACTAGCATCACACATAATTTCAAAAGGCAAATTCCAATCAGGTGGCTCAACAATAGGTGTTGTGATCAAAGCTTTCTTAAGTGTTTCAAATGCTTCTACACAATCATCATCAAAGACAAAAGGAATATCTTTTTGCAATAAATTAGTCAGAGGCCTAGAGATTTTAGAAAAGTCCTTAATGAACCTCCTATAAAAACCGGCATGACCAAGGAAACTTCTTATACCTTTTATGTCCTTGGGACATGGCATCTTTTCGATAGCATCAATTTTGGCTTTATCAACTTCAATACCCCTCTCGGAGATCTTGTGCCCCAAGACAATGCCTTCATTAACCATAAAGTGACACTTTTCCCAATTCAGGACGAGACTAGTGTCTTCGCATCTCTGCAAAACTCGATCAAGGTTGCTCAAACAATCATCAAAAGAGGATCCATAGACGGAGAAGTCATCCATGAATACCTCACAAATCTTTTCACAAAAATCAGAAAATATAGCCATCATGCATCTTTGAAAGGTAGCAGGTGCATTACATAAACCAAAAGGCATACGTCTATAAGCAAAAGTACCAAAAGGGCAAGTAAAAGTAGTTTTAGATTGATCCCCCACTGATACAGGTATCTGAGAGAAGCCAGAATAACCATCTAGAAAGCAAAAATGTGTGTGTTTGGATAACCTTTCTAGCATTTGATCAATAAAAGGTAAAGGGTAATGATCTTTCTTAGTAGCTTTATTTAACTTGCGGAAATCAATTACCATCCTATAGCCTGTAATAATTCTTTGCGGGATCAATTCATATTTATCATTAGGGACAACGGTAATACCTCCCTTTTTAGGGACACAATGGACAGGGCTTACCCATTCACTATCCGCAATGGGATAAATAATACCTGCCTCAAGGAGTTTTAGTATCTCCTTTCTCACCACTTCCTTCATTTTGGGATTTAATCGTCTTTGAGGATCTCTAACAGGTTTGGCATCTTTCTCCACTGAAATTTTGTGTTGACATAATGTGGGACTAATGCCCTTGAGATCATCCAGGGTATATCCAATAGCAGCTCGGTGCTTCTTCAGAGTTTTCAATAATCTTTCTTCTTCTTTCTCTGAAAGGTTAGCACTAATAATAACATGATATATTTCTTTTTCACCAAGATAAGCATACTTAAGATTATCAGGTAATGGTTTGAGTTCAAACACGGGATCACCCTTGTGTGGAGGGGGATCCCCAAGAATTTCAACGGGAAGATTATGTTTTAGCATAGGTTCTTGTTTAAGGAACACTTCATCTATTTCTTCCCTTTCCTTCATAAACATATCGTTTTCATGGTCTAGCAAATATTGTTCTAACGGATCAGTTGGAGGAACAGCAATGGAAGCAAGACCAATAATCTCATCCTTACTAGATGGTTCCTTTTCACGATGTTGTCTACTAAACTTAGCGAAATTAAACTCATGAGACATACCATCTAAGCCAACAGTGACAATATTCTTTTCACAATCAATCTTAGCACTAGCAGTGTTCAAGAAGGGTCTACCAAAAATAATGGGACAAAAATCATCTTGTGGGGAACCGAGAACAAGAAAATCAGCAGGGTATTTAATCTTCCCACACAAGACTTCAACATCTCTAACAATCCCAATAGGTTTAATGGTGTCCCTATTAGCAAGCTTAATAGTAACATCAATATCTTCTAATTCAACTGGTGCAATATCGTGCATAATTTCTTTATAAAGATCATAAGGTATCGCATTAGCACTAGCACCCATATCACATAAGCCATGATAACAATGATCTCCATTTTTAACAGAAATAACAGGCGTGCCTACAACAGGTCTACGTGTCTTAGTATCGGGTCTAGCAATATTAGCAGTTTCACCCAAGAAAGAGATAACATGCCCATCTAAGTCCTCATCCAAGATATCTTTAATCATAGCAATACCAGGTTCAACATTAATTTGCTCAGGAGGTGTATAGGTCCTAGTATTACTCTTACGAACAACAGTCGAAGCTTTAACATGATCTTTTATCCTAACAGGAAAAGGAGGTTTTTCAACATAGGCAATAGGAATAATAGGATCACTGTATGTAATAGTCTTCTCTTCGATTGTAATAGGTGCAACTACTTTCACTTCAACAGGAGGATTATATTTAAACCACTTCTCTTTAGGGAGATCAACGTGAGCAGCAAAAGTTTCACAAAAAGTAGCTACTATCTCAGAGTCAAGTCCATACTTAGAGCTAAATCCACAGAAAGTGTCGGTATCGATAAAAGATTTAACACAATCAAACTTAGGTGTCATACCTGACTCCTTACCATCGTCGGAACCCCAATCTTCAGAGTTGCATTTAATTATTTCCAATAAGTCCCATTTGAAATCAATAGTCTTCAGCATATAGGAACCAGCACAGGAAGTATCCAGCAAGTTGCGATTATCAAGAGAAAGCCGAGCATAAAAATTCTGAATAATCATTTCCCGAGAGAGCTCATGATTGGGGCATGAATATAACATTGACTTAAGCCTCCCCAAGCTTGAGTGATGCTTTCTCCTTCATGAGGCCAGAAATTATATATGTAATTACGATCACGATGAACAAGATGCATAGGATAGAACTTCTGGTGAAATTCCAACTTCAATCGCTTATAATTCCAAGATCTCGTATCATCACATAGCCTATACCATGTCATTGCATATCCCTCCAAAGATAAAGGGAAGACCTTCCTTTTGACAACATCATCGGGAATACCTGCAAGCTTAAATAATCCAGAAACTTCATCCACAAAGATAAGGTGTAAGTCGGGATGCAATGTTCCGTCTCCTGCAAAAGGATTAGCTAGCAGTTTTTCTATCATACCCGAAGGAATCTCAAAGTGAACATTTTCATAAGGTTCAGTAGGTTGAGGAGCATCTCTTTGCTCTTCTGGTTGGGGTGAAGATACCCCAAACAAGCCACTCAAAGGATTAGTTTCCATAGTGACAAGTAACAGAAAATTTTAGCACACAATATAAATGTTTCCTTACCAAGTTCCACTCACCAAGAGCGCTACGCTCCCCGGCAACGGCGCCAGAAAAGAGTCTTGATGACCCACAAGTGTAGGGGATCTATCGTATCCCTTTCGATAAGTAAGAGTGTCGAACCCAACGAGGAGCAGAAGGAAATGATAAGCGGTTTTCAGTAAGGTTTTCTCTGCAAGCACTGAAATAGTAGGTGATAGATAGTTTTGTGATAAGATAAATAGTAACGAGCAAAAGTAAATAAAGTAAATAAAGTGCAGCAAGGTGGCCCAATCCTTTATGTAGCAAAGGATAAGCCTGGACAAATTCTAATAATGAGGAAGGAGCTCCCGAGGACACATTGGGAATTATCGTCAAGCTAGTTTCATCACATTCATAAGATTCGCGTTCGGTACTTTGATAATTTGATATGTGGGTGGACCGGGACTTGGGTACTGCCCTAACATGGACAAGCATCCCACTTATGATTAACCCCTATTGCAAGCATCCGCAACTACAAAAAGGTGTATTAAGGTAAACCTAACCACAACATTAAACATATGGGTCCATATCAACCCCTAACGAAGCAACGCATAAACTAGGGTTTAAGCTTCTGTCACTCTAGCAACCCATCATCTACTTATTACTTACTTATGCCTTCCTATAGGCCCAAATAATGGTGAAGTGTCATGTAGTCGACGTTCACATAACACCACTAGAGAAGAGACAACATACATCTCATCAAAATATCGAACGAATACCAAATTCACATGACTACTAATAGCAAGACTTCACCCATGTCATCAGGAACAAACGTAACTACTCATGAAGCATTTTCATATTCATAATCAGAGGTGTAATAATATGCATGAAGGATCTGGACATATGATCTTCCACCAAGTAAACCAATTAGTATCAACTACAAGGAGTAATCAACACTACTAGCAACCCACAGGTACCAATTTGTGGTTTTGATACAAGATTGGATACAAGAGATGAACTAGGGTTTTGAGATGAGATGGTGCTAGTGAAGATGTTGATGGAGATTGATCCCCTCCCGATGAGAGGATCGTTGGTGATGATGTTGGTGATGATTTCCCCCTCCTGGAGGGAAGTGTCCCCGTCAAAACAGCTCCGCCAGAGCCCTGGATTGATTCCGCCAAGGTTCCGCCTCGTGGCGGCGGAGTTTCGTCTTGTAAGCTTGCCCACGATTTTTTCCACAACAAAACCCTTCATATAGCAGAAGATGGACGTCGGAGGCCCACCAGGGGGCCCAGGAGATAGGGGGCGCGCCCTAGGGGGGGCGCCCCCTGTCTCCTGGACAGGGTGTGGGCCCCCTGGCCTATTTCTTTTGCTCATAATTCCTTAATAAATCCAAAAAGTTGTTTCGTGGAGTCTCAGGTCTTTTGGAGTTGTGTAGAATAGGTTTCCAACATTTGCTCCTTTTCCAGCCAGAATTCCAGCTGCCGGCATTCCCCCTCTTCATGGTAAACCTTGTAAAATAAGAGAGAATAGCCATAAGTATTGAGATATAATGTGTAATAACAGCCCATAATGCAATAAATATTGATATAAAAGCATGATGCAAAATGGACGTATCAGGCCGCGCCCCCCTTCCCTTGTCCTATTCGGACTCCCCTTGGGGGGCATGTGCCACCTCTTGGCGTGGCCCTCCCTCTCCCCTAAAGGCCCACTAAGGCCCATTACTTCCTGGGGGGTTCCGGTAACCCTCTGGCACTCCGGTTTTATGTGAAACTATCCGGAACACTTACGGTGTCTGAATAACATGGTCCACTATATCAATCTTTATGTCTCGACCATTTTGAGACTCCTCGTCATGTCCATGATCTCATCCGGGACTCTGAACAACTTTCGGTACATCAAATCACATAAACTCATAAACCAATCGTCATCGAACGTTAAGTGTGCGGACCCTACGAGTTCGAGAACTATGTAGACATAACTGAGACACATCTCTGGTCAATAACCAATAGCGGAACCTAGATGCTCATATTGGTTCCTACATATTCTACAAAGATCTTTATCGGTCAAACCGCATAACGACATACGTTGTTCCCTTTGTCATCGGTATGTTACTTGCCCAATATTCGATCGTCGGTATCATCATACCTAGTTCAATATCGTTACCGGCAAGTCTCTTTACTCGTTCCGTAATACTTCATCCTGTAACTAACTCGTTAGTCATAATGCTTACAAGGCTTATAGTGATCAGTATTACCGAGAGGGCCTAGATACACCTCTCCAAAACATGGAGTGACAAATCCTAATCTCGATCTATGCCAACCCAACAAACACCTCCGGAGACACCTGTAGAGCACCTTTATAATCACCCAATTACGTTGTGACATTTGGTAGCACACAAAGTGTTCTTCCGGTATTCGGGAGTTGCATAATCTCATAGTCTGAGGAACATGTATAAGTCATGAAGAGAGTGGTAGCAATGAAACTGTAACGACCATAATGCTAAGCTAACAAATGGGTCATGTCCATCACATTATTCTCCTAATGATGTGATCCCATTCATCAAATGACAACACCTGTCTATGGTTAGGAAACATAACCATCTTTGATAAATGAGCTAGTCAAGTAGAGGCATACTAGGGACATTATGTTTTGTCTATGTATTCACACATGTACTAAGTTTCCGGTTAATACAATTCTAGCATGAATAATAAACATTTATCATGAAATAAGGAAATAAATAATAACTTTATTATTTCCTCTATGGCATATTTCCCTCGGGTGTTAGCTTTCCGGCGAAGACTCGCAAGCCAACAAACATACAAAGCAATTAGAGGAATGGTAAAGGATAAACCACACAAGTCAAAGACACAGATGTATCCCCAAGTTGACACTCTTTGGGGAGCGATAATTTCATTGGAGAGGTTCCAAAGCCAAAGGTTCGAATCCCACCAAGTGGTTCACCCTAGCCTCCATTTGAGTCAACCCAACGGATGGGCCTCCAATCTTTCGTGGTTGGTCTTGAAAACGTCCACCGGACCTTTGCAAACTTCCTGGACCACACCACATGCAAGGAAGCTTACTATCCTTGACTCCAACCGCATAGGAGCCCCAACATATCCGAGACTGGTTTGGTGGAAGTATAGATCGGGTGATTCTCTTCCAATCTCGAAAGTTCGGTGAAGTTTGGGTAGTGTGATTGAAACTAATCAAGTTTTTTAGGTGTAGCAATGGAGGAGGAGCTCAAATGTGTTGGTTAGGATTGGAGGAGAAAGAACGGCGAGTTATACCCATCTCCTCCAAAGAGACCGTTGTCAACCTGTGTGCCCCGTGATCACAGGCTAAAGACTCGATGCACCCGAGATCACCCGAGAGAGAAAGCCTAGAACCCATGTGCAGGGGTGTCCAAAGAGTTGCGGGCCCAATCCTATGTGTAGGTGGTCAGAACGTCCATCCGCATGAGGTGTCCAGAGGGACTTCCTGAAGGCTGTGTGCACTGGTATGTGGCACAAGGCACATAGATACGAGTTGTACCCCATATTTTTAGTTCTAGAATTAGGATGGTTTGGTGTATATATTTTGCATGAGCCCCATCCTTATGCAATCACATCAGCCATTCTTAATAGTGTGGTTATCCTACGACAAAAAAAATCTTTGAGTCTTAAAAAATTGGCCTATTTTTTTTGAAGTACGGGATGAGCCAACTCCATATAATCTTGATGAGATACCTACGTCCTGAGATAAACTTAGAATCTGACATTAGTATCACTAACCATATTGTCATCAACACAAAAATATCATTAGGGACTAAATGCAATTTCATTCAATGCCTTAGTTGTCCAAATCACGCGAAAGGGAAACTCCTCGCGATTATTTTACTATGTAGTATCGTTGAAATTTTTTCTTGTGACATACCAAAACCTCAAAACCATTTTGAACAAACCCTTTGGACATAATTTTGTATGCATGCAGTAAAAAATTGTTGAGAAAGAAACACAACACAGGTGCGGCATGGAAACTAGTGGTTGCGGTAGCATATAAAATAGTTACTGTAAGGACTCATCATTTACACAGGACATCTATACTGATCGCAATATGTTGGTTCATTTGCAGCATAAACCAAATAGCATGTCGAGAAAACATAGACAACATTGAAAATCTCAAAAACTATCAACCTTCAATTGGAGCAATCAATCGCCATCTCGGGCTCGCTTATGATTAGGAAACCATGCATCCATTCCCTTGCAGTCCCTGGCGTCTCCCAAACTCCATGTGTTGGTGACATGAAATTAAAATTCACTACGATGAATTCCACCTAGGAAAGATGACAGAGGATGGGCAACCAAGTTTCCTAGTAGGAGATCAGAAAATATATAAGTTATTTGACCTTGTGCACAACTTGATGGTTCATGTATATACAACACTTGCTCTCTCTTCTCATTTATTCTCTACCATACCATCTCAGATGTGGAAACATTTACCAATGATGATATCAACTCTACTCGATATGCCCTTGGCACTCACTTTTTCTCAGATAATCATGCATTCTCATCCTCATGTCGGCTAAGGGAGTGTCACCCTACTGAGAATTCTTCTTTTCCAATAGAGATGAGAGTGTAGAAGGACCACTTTACTTGTAGAATTGGTCACATGTGTATATACATATATAGAAAGACGGGTCTGTGGAATACAAACCACCGATCCAAATAATAATTGTTCACGTTTATATTGAACCCTTACAAATTCAGCTTTAATTCACAACAATGTTAAGAAAACACCTTGCTAGTATTCGACGACAATGTGCAACATAGTGCCCACTGCCTAGCAGCCACCATCTTTGAAGTGATGGTGGTGCTAAACATTCACTAGAAGTAAGATTATTTTTACTGATATTAAGACAAAGTCTAGTTTGAGACATCTTATTTTGAAAAATCCAACCGTTAACACAATTTATGACTTGGGCATGATTCAAAAGTTAATGTGCTTTGTGGAGAGTGAGTGGATGTTCCGCGGTGACCTCATTCAGGTTACCCAATAGTTTTTTGATAGTTAATGGCATGAAAAGGTATGCATCAGTATGCTCCTATCCATCTTCGCAATAGTTGCTAGCGATATTGCACACAAATAAGAACCAATTTGTTGTTGGAAGGTTAGGAGGGGGGTGATTGTGCCATAGTATTACCAGGAATTCCACTCATGTCATGATATCTCACTAGAGCGGATTATCATTTCAATAGAACTCCACTCAATAACATTGTATCAATGGAGACTTTTTTGCCTCATTGCTAGCTAAAGCAGGGAATACGGGAATAAGTACAAGCTTCATACTCCTTGCTACCAATAAAAGGAATAAAGCTTCAAGAACTGTATGAATAGCTCCTATATGAGTTCATGGCAAACCATTACTTGCTTAAACTACTATGGTCACTCCCATGCCCATTCAAAGTATTCACCTACAAGTATCTTATTGCAAAATCTTGATCCTAACCTTTCCTTCCTAGATTTGAGAGGAATACTAACTGTAATAACATGATGAACTTATTTTACTCAGGGAGCATGATGGCACAAAGGCACGAAGACTTTGTTGCTTCACCAAGTCATGCTCATAGTTTGATTTGGATCTCCATCCTTGATCCAATGCAATCAAATTTTATATGAGTGTAGGCGAAAGCAATCTTATCCAAGTCATAATAACAGAGCTTGGTTGGTTAACGAGGATCTACGGAAATTATGTTGGTGGCCACCCTATAAACTGTGATCTTGATATTACTTATCTTTTCGGAGAAGGGGAGGGTAAATCTTGGATCTCTATGACATTGGAGATTGCGGTAACTTCTTTCATTCTTGAAATCCTATGACTCCAACATTTAGTATTATCGATTATATACGCTAGTAGTGCATGTATGTCAACACTATACTCGGTGTTTCCGGTTAAATTATGCATTACCACAGTAAAAAATTCTGCACAAATACATGAAGCAACCATGAAAAGTGAGCAAGGACGAGTTTTAATTTCTTTTGCCAGACGTGTCTGGAAACGTAGTAGAAAACAAACAAAATTGCACCTGCGCACACCCGAGATCAATATGAACATGCATAATGGGTTGGGATCACGATTGTTACCACATCGAGTTGCAGCAGAAGAAGAAGGTGTCGGTGTAGATCATACTTGGAGTCCCTCAAACCATCAATTAACGACCCCACAAACCTCCCACGAACAGTCCCTCGAATCAAGGAATGAAAGCACGACCTCTCTACATGGTTGCAAGCGTGCAACCTTCACGATCCAGCAGCGCTTCGCCATCCAAAGCTAATCGTCACTGGAGAATTAGAGGGAGCAGCCACACTGGCTTCTAATTATGAGGATTAGAGGAACTATACCAAGCTCTAATTAGTCAACTAGGACCAACTAGAACCATGGGTAGATGAACTACAGGAGGCTCCAAAACTTTTTTATTCAAAAGAGCTCAATACCTCAAGTATATATGGGTTGGAGCAGAGAGGGGGCAGCCAAGAGGAGGGTAAGGACTCCCCTCCCCTTGCGCCGGCCAAAGCGGGAAGGGGATCCTTCCCCCACTCCAATTCAGCCTCCTTCCTTAGGGAAGGGAGGCGCCTCCCACTTGGGCCTTTGCGACCCAAGTTGCCTTCCAACTCTTGGCCTTTTAAGGCATGTTGATATTAAATTAAATATAAAAGTGTTCTAAATATTTTTAGATGCTTTTATATATAATTTAGCATCACTGAAAACATTTTGCACCTATATATATTTATCGATAATACCCAGGATTTCCCGATATTCACTGAAACCCTTCCTGTGACCCCGAAACGCTTCCGGACCCCCCCAAAACTATTCTGAATATTAATGAAACAGCCCCTAGATATGTTCTCATTACACCTGTCCTACTGGCACTTAGCAGATCATGATTGCCTTAAGCTTCTGACCCTGTAGGTTGGGTAACTCATAAACATGAATAAAACAGTTCGTTCAATGACCGATAGCGGAACCATGGACGTCCATATCGATTTGTATGAGCACATGAATGATATTTGAGTGAACCTTTGGCTATAATGTGTTGTTCCCTTTGTTTCGCAATACTTCACAAAAACTGAGATGCATCAATATCCTCCTGAGTCATCACATGCTCACTATACCAAAATCGTTATCGGTTTTGATCCTCTTTCTCATTGTCGTGTTCTAGTATCCCTTTGACATAGTCACCCGTGCTTGGACAAATGATAATGGATTCCGCCACACCGAGGTGGTCCTAAGAATATATGTCCATCGTTAGAGGAGCAAATCCCACTCTCGAGCTATCTAGTATCTTGTCAAACTTTCCGATGAACCTGTGAGTTGTTGTTATGATCACCGTGTTACAGGTGACGTTTGAGCAACACCAAAGCCCACCATACGATAAGAACTGACTAGGATACTGTCATGGTCTGGGGACAAAATCACACGTTAACACTCCATGTTGTTACAATTGATTACATATGAAATTACTCAACTCATAACAGACAAATTTGAATAGATTCAATATGATTTTTTTCCAACATCATAATCTCAATGTTGTTTTAGGACTATCATTTAACACTTAACAATATCCTAAGATCCAGAAAACATGATCCCCAACAACACTTGAGCTAGTCCTAGAGGCAAGACTAGGAACCTTTTAATTAACCGTTTATTGTTCCACACGTGCATATGAGTTTTCCACAGAATTGCATATTCCAGGATCATAGTAGTTATCGAATAGAATATAAACTCTTTAATTATGAATACAAAAATATAAGAATACAAATATTATTGCCTCTAGGGGATATTTCCAGCTGTCTCCCACTTGCACTAGAGTCAATAATCTAGTTGACATAGTCTCTTTAACACCTATGGCTATCCGGTGTTGCTCATGTTTTGCTCGTGGTAAAGCCTTCATCACTAGGCCTAACACATTCAAATCCATGGAATCCTGAGAATCTTCACATGTCCCTTTTCAACATATTGTCAGACAATGTGATACTTGCATTCAATGTGCCTGGTCTTCATGTGTGATCTTGGTTCCTTTGCTTGAGAAATAGCTCCACTATTATCACAATAGAGATCCATTTGATTCATCACATTTGGGACCACACCAATTTATTCAAGAAGCCTCTGGATCCAGAACGCCTCCTTTGAAGCTTCTGAAGCCGCAATATACTCTGCTTCTATAGTAGAATCTGCAATAGTGTTTTGTTTGAAACTCTTCCAAATAACCACACCACCATTAAGTGTGAAAACATAACCTAGTTGAGATTTATAGTCATCTATATCAGTCATGAATCTAGTATCAGTGTAAACATTCACAACGAGTTCTTCATCTCCTCCATAAACAAGGAGCATGTACATTGTTCTTCTGAGGTACTTAAGAATATTCTTAACTGATGTCCAGTGAGCCACTCCTGGATCACTCTGGTATCTGCTACTAACACTTAGTGCATAAGAAACATGTGATATTGTACATATCATAGCATACATGATGGAACAAATAGCAGAGGCATATGGTACTTAACTCATTTGCACCCGCTCATCAACTCTCTTGGGACATTGATTTCTGCTAAGTGTTATGCCATGTGACATTGGAAGGAAACCTTTCTTAGCATTCTGCATTTTAAACCTGTTTAAAACATTGACAATGTATGTGCCTTTACTTAGTGCTATTAGGCATCTAGATCTATCTCTATAGATCTTTATGCCCAATATATATGCCCTTTCACCTGAGTCTTTCATTGAAAACACACTCTTCAAATAGTCTTTTATAGTGCCAAGATACTTTGTATCATTTCCAATCAACAATATGCCATCTACATATAATATCATAAATACAGAGCTCCCACTAAACTTCTTGTATACACAAGCTTTTTCATCATTTTTAATGAAGTCAAACTCTTTTACCACTTCATCAAAACATTGATTCTGGCTCCTTGATGCTTCCTTCAGACCATAGATTGACCTTTGAAGCTTGCACACCTTTCCGGCATTCTTTGGATCAACAAAACCTTTTGTTTGTACCATGTATACATCCTCTTTCAGATTTCCATTTAGGAAAGCAGTTTTGGCATGCATCTGCCATATCTCATAGTCAAAATATGCAGCTATAGCCATCATAACCCATACAGATTTTAGCATCGCTACCACAAAGAAAGTCTCGTCATAATCAATGCCCTCTACTTGCGAAAACCCTTTCACAACTAGCCTTGCTTTGTAGATGGTGGGATTACCATCTACATCTGTTTTCCTCCTGAAGATCCATTTACATTGTATGGGATTTAAACCCTTTGGAGGATCAACCGAGTTCCAAACTTGATTCTCGTACATGTACTCCATTTTGGATTGCATTCTTTTGAGCTAGGCACAACCATCACTTCCTTGTAGTGCGCTGACTGATCTTCCTCTAAGATGAATATTTCATTATGAAACCCTTCAGGGGGGTCGATAACTCTTCCTGACCTACGCGGTTCAGTTATAGTCTTAACTGAAGTTTCTATAGCTGGTGTCGGCGTTCTGAGAACCAGGTGTAGTAACTTCTATTCAGTTGTGTGGACAACTTCTGGAACAGATTCCGCTTCAGGAGTCTTATTCACTTCTTGAGATTCAGTAATCTCGTCAAGCTGTACTGTCCTCCCACTTACTTCTTTAGCGAGAAACTCCTTCTCAAGAAAATGTCCATTCTTCGTGACAAACACTTCATCTTCAGACTTTTGATAGAAGGAATAACCAATTGTTTCTTTGGGATAACATACAAAGTAGCACTTGTCTGCTTTGGGATCGAGCTTACTTCGCTATAAGCATTTTACAAGTCTCGCAACCTCAAATCTTGATATGCGACAAATTGGTTTCTTCCCATTCCATAACTCATATTGTGTTGTCTCTACAGACTTAGATGGTGCTCTATTTAGTATATATGTTGTTGTTTCAAGTGCATATCCCCCAAATGATAAAGTCAGATCGGTAAATGACATCATTGACCTCACCATGTCCAATAAACTTTGGTTACTCCTTTCAGACACTCCGTTTCTCTGTGGAGTTCCTGGATGAGTAAGTTGTGAGACAATTCCACAATCACTTAGATGTTTTCTAAATTTATGACTCCCATGATCCGATCATAGAAACTTTATCTTTTTACCATGATGATTCTCAACTTCGTTCTGAAATTCTTTGAAATTTTCTGAAGTTTCACATTTATGTTTCATCAACTAAATATATCCATATCTACTTAAATCATCAGTGAAGGTTACGAAGTATAAGTATCCATCGCGCGCCAAAATATTGGACCACATACATCACTATGTATTATATCCTATAATTCAAGTGCCCGTTCTAGATGACTAGTGAATGACATTTTAGTCATTCTAAATCAAAAGATGTTAACACTCCATCTTTATGAAGTTTCTGCATGAGTTTCTTTCCGATATGACCAAAACGATAGTGTGACATGTATTTATCAGAATTCTTAAGATGTTTAGAATTAATGTTATAGACAAAGTTTTCACGTTCAATATCTAATATGAATAATCCACCAATCATGGGTGCAAATCCATAAAACATATCCTTGTAATATATTGAACAACCATTATTCTCAGAGTTATAAGAATATCCGTCATTTATCAAACATGATGCAGAGATTATGTTTTTACATAACTTCGGAACAAAATAACAATTACTTTATTCTAAAATCAATCTTGAAGGTAAACTAAAAGACATGACACCGACAGCTTGAGTAGCGATCCCATCACCATTCCTAACATGCATCACAACTTCATTTCTACTTAGCTTTCGAACATTCTGCAGCTCGTGCATTGTGTTAAAAATGTTAGCTACATATCCGGTATCAAATACCCATGACTTGGAATTTTTGGTGAGTAGAATATCAATTACATTAACTTGTTAACTTGTATACCTTTACCAGAAGACTTGTTCTTCTTTTCCACCAGATACTTCAAGCAATTTCTTTTCCAGTCCCTTTTCTTTGCAGTAAAAACATATAATCTCGCAAGAAGCTCCACCCTTGTTTATTTTGGTGTTGCGTTTTTTTGAAACTTTCTGTCTTGTTTAGCAACAACTTTTATTGATTCTGCAATCCAATCTCATGGTTCTTGACCATTGCTTCATAAATCAAAGAGAACATCAAAACATTCTCTGGTCTTTTGGGAATATCAACTCCCATTGTAGTTACACTATCATAATAGTTTGCAAATCTGTCACCTTGCTCAACTATCTTGCATTCATTCATTGCTTTAGTCATCTCATGAACTCCATATGGAAATTCGAGCCTTGGCAATCTTGATGGGACTGAGTTTTTGATAACATTTCTATAACACTTGACCCATGCATGATAGCATAATACTTTTGACGACACTAAAATCATTCTTGCGAGATATAAACACACTGATGACATCTTGAGACGCTCCAGGCACCAGGCTGTCGCCAAGTGGTTGATCCAGCACATATTCTTTCTTAGCACTCTTGAGAACAAATCTCAGAGTGTGATTCCAATCCTCATAGTTTCCACCATTTGCAATCAACTTTTGTTTCTCAAATAGAGGTGCTAAATTTAAACTATTGCAAGCCATTGATCTACAACAATAAACACAAGATTCAACTTAGACATTTTTATAATTAAGGTTGTGCTAGTGTTTAAACATATTTAATATAAAGTGCGCTCCCACTCAAATCAATATCTCTCATAATTGATAGTGAGTGATTCAAAATCCAAATCTAGTTCTTAGTCATTGATGTGGACATCACTCATGACGAGAATTTTGATCGGTGGGCAAGCTATTGCCGATCATATCACCATATGAATCTTGTTCATCTTTCGATGTTGTCTGCTCCGAGCTGAGAACGATTCTGCCAGAACTTTAAGACAACCGAGTGCTATTTGCATACATGTTCTGACCATCTTCGTCTTACACCTCTCACCTTGTTTGTACACATGTGCACATGACATACCCTGTGATGCTAGAATGTCATAGACAGTTGCAATGCTGGGAAGAGCACCTTTTCAACTTGATATTAATTGTAAGAGATCACCCTAATAATTGACTACCGTGCAATCAAATGGTGCAAACAACAAAGGGATAAACATCCCAGGCAATTCGTAAGAGCATGATATGGTATAACCCCGGGCGCCGGGAGGATAATCCTCTGTGATCATCTTAAATCTTTTGTTGAAGCGTCCTGGCGGCCAATATTTCATTGTCGTGGCGGCAATTTCAGAAAACGTTGTCGTGGTGACCAATTCAGAAAACGTTGTCGTGGCACCAAATTTAGAAATTCCCTTGTGGCACAAAATTATAGCTCTTCATCCCATGCCTAGTACACCTTCTCCTCATTGCAGTCTTCCTGTATGTTTGCCATCGTCACCTGTAACATATAGGCTATCTCTATGATATTTACATTAACATGACAATCTCATGGCACTTGCCATCATGTCGTGACATGAAGATCACTTAAAATTACAACATATAACCATCTCATACATGAACTCATTATCATGACGAAGGCTATAACACATCATATGCATACCCTGCAAAACCAAGTTAACCGTCCTCTAATCGATTTTAGAAAGAAAAAATAGTTGTGTGGCTAACTAGTTTAAAAAATAATACTAGCTACCTACGTCCACAACATAGGCAATGATTCTTGATGCTAGATTAAGTTTCATGGTGTGTGAAACAAGAGACTTGAAAAATCTCAAGCCCCACACTAAATTTCATCAAATGCGCGTGACCCCTTAGAAGATCATCCATCTTCAACACCCTCTTGTGTATGCAACGGTTCATTATTCTCGACTATGATGAAGCCCAAGGAACTATTCATAGATCGTCAACAGCCTGAGTCGATCGATTGTCAAAACCTTGTAAGAAAGCTACACCATATTGTTGATGAACTGAAGCAATACTCGAGGGGAGCGTAGAAAGAACATCAACCCTCACATCCACATGTGATCGAGATTGCAACATGTACCTACTCATATATCTGCTCATGATGCCACGGTTGGTAAACGTAATAGAAAACAAAAAAAATTGCACCTACCCACACCCAAGATCAATATGAAGATGCATAACGGGTTGGAATGATTTTTTAATCGTTACCATCACCGAGTTACAGCGGAAGAAGAATGTGTCAGTGTAGATCGTACTTGGAGTCCCTCCAACCGAAGACCGAAAGCACAACCTCTCTACTTGATTGCAAGTGTGCATCTTTCACGATTCGGCAGCGCTTCGCCGTCCAGGCCTAATCTTCATTGGAGAATTAGAGGGAAGAGATTAGGACCACACTGGGCTTCCAATTATGAGGATTAGAGGAACTACCCCAAGCTACGATTAGTCAACTAGGACTAACTAGAACTAGGGCTAGATGAACTAGAGGAGGATCCAAAACTTGTGTGTTCAAAAGAGCTCAATACCACATGTATATAGGTTGGAGAGGAGAGGGGCAACCAAGCAGAGAGGAAGAACACCCCTTCCCTTGAGCTGGCCAAAGGGGGAAGGGGGATTCCTCCCCCCACCCCACTTCGTCCTCCTTCCTTAGGGAAGGAAGGGGCCTCTCACTTGAGCCCTTGTGGCCCAAGTTGCCTTCCACCTGTCGGCCTTTTAAGGCCCATTGATATTAAATTAAATATCAAAGTGTTCTAAATATTTTAAGACCCTTTTATATATAATTTAACATCCTCAAAAACATTTTCCACCTATATATATATATATATATATATATATATATATATATATATATATATATTTATCGGTAATACCCGGTATTACCTGATATTCACTAAAACCCTTCCGGTGACCCCGAAACACTTACGGATCCTCTCGGAACTATTCCGAATATTAATGAAGCAATTCCACAAATATGTTCTCATCACCCCTGTCCTACTAACACTCAGCAGATCGTGATTGCCTTAAGATTGTGACCCCATGGGTTCGGTAACTCATAGACATGAGCGAAACTGTTTGTTTAATGACCGACAGCGGAACCGTGGACGTACATATCGATCCATATGAGCATTATAGGAATGATATTCGAATAAACCTTTGGTTATCATGTGATGTTCCCTTTGCTTTGCAATATTTTACAAAACCCGGGATGCATTGGTATCCTCCTGAGTCATCACATGCTCACTATACCTTAATCCTGATCACCGGTTTTGTTCTTCTTTCCCGTTGCCATGTTTCGGTATCCCCATGACGTAGTCACCTATGTCTGGCCAGACGATGATGGATGTCGTCATACCAAGAGGGCTCTAAGAATATCTCTCCATCGTCGGAGGAGCAAATCCCACTCTCGATCTATCTAGTCCCTTGTCAAACTTTTTGATGAACCTGTAAGTTGTTGTTATGATTACCATGTTACAGGTGATGTTTGAGCAACCCGAAAGCCCACTGTATGGTAAGAAGTGACTACGGTACTCTCATGGTATAGGGAGTAAAATCACACGTTAATACTCTGTGTTTTTACAATTGATTACAAACGATATTACTCAATTCATAACAGACAAATTTGGGTCGATTCAATATGATCATTCTTTCAATGTCATAATCTCAATGTTGTTTTAGGACTATCATTTAACACTAAATGATTCCTAAGATCCAGAAAGCGTGATCAACAACAACACTTGAGCTAGTTGTAGAGGCAAGACTAGGAACCTTTTATTTAACCGTTTATCATTTCACACGTGAATATGAGTTTTCCACTGAATCGGGTATTCCAGGATCACAACAGTTATAGCATAGAATATAAACTCTTTAATTATGAATACGAAAATATAATAATACAAATAGTATTGCCTCTAGGGCATTTTTCCATAAATATGTACGTGTCGAACACTCATCACTAATTGCACATGATACCAATGGGGACCTCGGCCATGAGAACTTGTCTCTTGAACTGCACCCTCCTAGGCTAACCAGCTAAGTAGGACCCACATAGCAAACATGTCTATAGGATTATAGGGAGGGGTATAGAATGATACTTTGAGAGAGATTGGATGACACACTAGAAGGATTATCTTGAGTGACATTGAGAGTGATGTTGTGCCCTTTGTCCATGAATTATCCACATCGGGTTATGGTCAAACCTAATTGCCAAAGTTTTAGATCCAAGATAGAAAAGCTTATAGCCATAAAAGAATAACAGTGCATTGGATTGGAGCTCTTGCCTACCTGAAATGTAAGACTCTTGAGTTCCTGACCACACTAGCCAATTGATTTAGACGGTTTCCCTTTACTGAAGAGGGAACACATATACATACACATGTCAGAGAAGCTCTTAAATTTAATTATTTATTCTTCATAATAAAACTCTTGCACCAAAGAATGAATAAGGGCCGAGAGTCTGAATTGGGAGGCCATGAATACTAACTTTATCCACTCCTCCAAGCAGTGTAACTGAAGCTCCACAGGATGCGGATCGCCTCTAGGCGACGGCTAACTCTGGCGCCATGTTGGTCGCCGGTGACACCGGCGGACTCCGGTTCTAGGTTCTCCTGCCTAGGCATGGAGGAGGCTGAGGACGCTGGTCATGAGAATGAAGGCCTATCCCCAGCTGCGATTGCGCTGCTACCTTCTGCAGCTCGTCGGAGGAAGACAGATGAGGAGTTGGCCGAAGAGTTTTGGGTGGACATTGGCTACCCAACTCCGGCGTCTAGGGTCTGGGAGAGACCGTCGCCTCGTCGTGCAGGTGAGGTTGTGCGTGAACGCAGGTCAGAGGAGATCGATGAACCTTCGGTTCTGGACTCGATGGAGGTCACTGTGGGATCCACCTCGGACGCAGCCCTAGCCTTGCCCGTGCCGGAGGATTCTTCAAGGATGCCTGCATTGTTCTCCCGCGGCGTCTGCGGTGTGCCCGGCCGGTCTAGGGCTATGATCAAGCCTTGGGTTGGACCGATCCCACCACCTCGGAGGTCGCCGCCAAGGACTCTCGGCGATCTTCTACCCAAGGCAAGTTCCGGCATTCGGATGGCCTCGCTGGTGGATAGTTCGTCGGCGCTGTCATCGGGGCATTCAGTACGATGCACCGCTGAGGCCGCAGTTCAAATTCTTGATCCAACGTCTGCGGCAGTGTAAGTGCATCTAGTGCCACCCCTAGTTGGTTTTGGAGTATTGATGACAAACCTGATTGAGGGACTAATGTGTTTGTGATAATTGCAGGATAACACAGGTAGTAGTCCCTCATTGATTTGGTTTACCAACTGGAGATGACCCCTAAAAATGTGTGAAGACATTGAAGACAATGGTGGTCTGTGAAGCTATTCACATTGAAGACTATGACATGAGAAGACATCGCATGAAGACTATGGAGCGCGAAGACTTAGTTGTTTTGTTGTTTCCTTTTCTTCTTTGTTGAGTCATAGGAACCACCGCACTGTTAAGTGGGGTCCAAGTGAACAAAGTCAGAGTGACTGAAGTGATGCTCAACCAAATCCTATGTCTTCGAGCGAAGACAATGAGAGCAAATCGTATCCAGAGTCGGATGAGTCAGCTTTACTTGTAGAACAAGTCAAGCTGCCGCGTGTGTTTGAAATCTGACCATTGGGACATGTGTCAGTTCCTTAGTGACCCAGAGTCATTTCGGACAAATCGGGTCGGGTTGCCTAGTGGCCATAAATAGCCCACCCCCTACACCATAAATTGGTGGCTGCTCAGAGTCAGTGCATGGCTTTTGTCGTTTGAGAGCAACCCACCTCCGAAGCATTTGAGAGAGAATCCTTGTGAGGACAAAGCCCAAACCACCCAGAGCCCAAAGAGTGTTTGGCATCACTGAAGTCTTTCTGTCCGCGTGATCTGAAGACTTGTTACACTTGAGGACTGTGAATCCTCCAGCCGGTTAGACGTCGCGTTCTGAGCATCCAAGAGTCATTGTGGATTGCCGGTGAACGAATTCTGTGAAGGTTTGGAAGTCTACCTTGAAGACTTACCAGAGTGATTGGGCGGGGACTAAGTGTCCTTAGCTCAAGGCGAATAAGGTGAAGACGCGGTCTTCTGAGTTGAATCTCAGCCTCCCTAACCAGACGTACAGTTGTCACAGGAACTGGAACTGGTCGAACAAATCTCTGTCGTCTCCAAGCTACTGGTTCTATCTCTCACTTCTCTTTACTTACAGTTTGTCTTCGTGAAGTCATTGCCTGCTTGCATTATCTGTTTGACTTCACTGTGTGACTACTTGTTCTGATTGGCTTCATACTATCTTCCATCCTGATCCTTACTACCTAGTGATACGTCTCCAACGTATCTATAATTTTTGATTGTTCCATGCTATTATATTACCCCTTTTGGATGTTTATGGGCTTTATTCTACACATTTATATCATTTTTGGGACTAACCTACTAACCGGAGGCCCAGCCCATATTGCTGTTTTTTTGCCTATTTCAGTATTTTGAAGAAAAGGAATATCAAACGGAGTCCAAACGGAATGAAACCTTCGGGAGCGTTATTTTTGGAACAAATCTGATCCGGAGAGCCTGGAGTGCAAGTCAAGAAAGCTCCGAGGGCCCCACGAGATAGGAGGGCGCCCCCCTGTAGGGCGCACCCCCTATCTCGTGGGCCCCTCGGGCATCCACCGACGTACTTCTTCCTCCTATATATATCCATGGACCCCGAAAACATCCAGGAGCACCACGAAACACAATTTCCACCACCGTAACCTTCTGAATCCGCGAGATCCCATCTTGGAGCCTTTGCCGGCACTCTGCCGGAGGGGGAATCGACCATGGAGGGTTTCTACATCAACACCATAGCCTCTCCGATGAGTTGTGAGTAGTTTACCACAGACCTATGGGCCCATAGTTATTAGCTAGATGGCTTCTTCTCTCTTTTTGGATCTCAATACAATGTTCTCCCCCTCTCTTGTGGAGATCTATTCGATGTAATCTCTTTTTGCGGTGTGTTTGTCGAGATCCGATGAATTGTGGGTTTATGATCAAGTTTATCTATGAATAATATTGGAATCTTCTCTGAATTCTTTTATGTATGATTGAGTTATCTTTACAAGTCTCTTCGAATTATCAGTTTGGTTTGGCCTACTAGATTGATCTTTCTTGCCATGGGAGACGTGTTTAGCTTTGGGTTCAATCTTGCGGCGATCTTACCCAGTGACAGAAAGGGTTGCAAGACACATATTGTATTGTTGCCATCGAGGATAACAAGATGGGGTTTATATCATATTGCATGTGTTTATCCCTCTACATCATGTCATCTTGCTTAAGGCGTTACTCTGTTCTTATGAACTTAATACTCTAGATGCAGGAAGGAATCGGTCGATGTGTGGAGTAATAGTAGTAGATGCAGGCAGGAGTTGGTCTACTTGTTATGGACGTGATGCCTATATACATGATCATGCCTAGATAACGTCATAATTATTCGCTTTTCTATCAATTGCTCGACAGTAATTTGTTCACCCACCATAATACTTATGCTCTCGAGAGAAGCCTCTAGTGAAACCTATGGCCCCGGGGTCTATCTCTTATCATATTTGCTTTCAATTTACTTTTATTTGCATCTTTACTTTCTTGTATCTATATTATAAAATACCAAAATATATTTATCTTATCATACTATCTCTATCAGATCTCACTTTCGTAAGTGACCGTGAAGGGATTGACAATCCCTTTATTGCGTTGGTTGTGAGTTCTCAGTTTGTTTGTGTAGGTGCGTGGGACTTTTGAGGAGCCTCCTACTGGATTGATACCTTGGTTCTCAAAACTGAGGGAAATACTTACGCTACACTTTGCTGCATCACCCTCTCCTCTTCGGGGAAAACCAACACTAGCTCAAGACGTAGCACCTAGCTGCTAGTAGTCTTCATGCTTTCACTTCATTGAATACTTGACTATGGCTTTCCTAGTGTAGTCTACCTTCCGCTGCATATGAATAGTGTCATTTCTATTGTTTGTCTTCGAAACTCCCATGTTTTGAAGACTTTCATAAAAATCGCCTATTCACCCCCCCTCTAGTCGATAACCAGCTCTTTCAATTGGTATTAGAGCAAGGTACTCCCTTGTTTTGTGTGATTCGGTTTAACCACCTGGAGTTTTAGCTATGTCGACTGCAGGGATAATCAAAGTCTCTGATGCGTGCCCCATCATCGATGGCACTGAATACCCCTACTGGAAGAATAAGATGCGCATGCATCTTGAAGCCATTGATGTCGATCTGTGGTATGTCGTCAAGAACGGCGTTCCCAAGACTAGTGAAGGTGTCACCCCTGCTGATGTCAAGAAGTTCATTCAACTGGATCTACTGCCAAGAACATCATCTGTGGTCATCTGACCAAAGGATGGTATGGCCATGTGAGTGCTCTGGAAACATCGAAGCTAGTCTGGGACTGGCTCTCCATGGTCAATGAAGGTGTCTCAACTCAGCGAGATCAAAGGATCAGTGTTCTTCGCAACCTCTTCAACCGCTTCAAGAGACACGACGATGAGAACGTCCAGCTCACATTTGATCGCCTCACCGATATCACAAATGAGCTCCAAGCACTCGGCGCCACTGAGATCACGAAGAATGAAATAGTCAAGACACCACTGATATCACTTGACAGCTCATTTGACACCTTTGCCCTGATGATTCAAGAGCGCCCCGACTTCAAGACTCTCGATCCGTCTGACATACTTGAGAGGCTCAACACACATGAGTTTCAGCTATCTGAGAAACGAGATATCTATGGCCCCAACTATGGCCAAACTCGCGCTTTGAAGGCAAGGGTTGTTTCCTCATCTGAAGAAGAATTTGACTGCAGTTCTAGTGATCCTGAAGACATTGGAAAGGAGCTTGCTATGCTTGTGAAGAAGTTCCAGAAATTCACTAAGAAGAAAGGCTTCAGAAAGTCTTCATGATCCAGCTCAAGAAATGATGAAGCTTCCACCCATGACCACAAGAAGAGAACATGCCACAAGTGCAAGAAACCTGGTCACTACATCTTTGAGTGTCCACAGTGGGACAATGAGAAGAAGAAGAAGAAGAGCAAAGAATATGATTCTGATGACAACAAGAAGAAGAAGAAATCCTCAAAGTCTTCTTCCAAGTCTTCTTCAAAGTCTTCATCACACAAGAAGAGCTCATCTGGCAAGGCTCGTGCTTTTGTTGGCAAGGAGATGGATTCAGAGGAGGAGTCTGCTTCTGAGGAGGCAGAGGTGGAGTCTCAGGAGGAGTCCAACTCTGGTTGCGAGTCTGGCTCTAGCTACAACCTACGTTGCCAAGTCCATCTTCAACACTGAAGACAATGGCTCCGTCACCAACGCTGATGATAATGACAAGGACGACTCGGCTCCCACCTACTACTTCATGGCACGTGGTGTCAAGGTAAAATCACTCAATGCCTACTTTCAACCATCAAGTGAAGATGACTCTGATGGTGAATCCAAACCTAGTTACAAAACACTTGCTAAAATTGCAACTGAACAACAGAAAGCTATGGAACATATTCAAAAACTGTTAGACAAAAGCGATGACCTGTTGGACGCGGAAATGACCCGATCTCAGTCCTTAATTGAAGACATCAAAAATCTTCATGTTAAGTACGAGGAACTTGAAAGTCGTCATGAAACGCTCTCAACAACTCATGAAAAGCTTTCCTACGATTATCTTCAAAGGAAGCAAGATCTTGAGAAATTGAGAGCGATTCATGAAGATCTTCAAAAAGAGAACGAGTCACTTCACGCTCAATAGATCCGCCCCGCTCAGGAAGGATTTGAACCACCATATGTAAAATGCATTGAGTGTGATAACGCTGCCTCTGTTGCTGAATGTTCTACTGCTACTACTGTTGCAATATCTTCAACTGCTAATGTGGTAACTAACCCCCCTACTGAGGATACCACTACTATTGCTGATGAGAATGCTAGGTTGAAGACACTGCTTGAGACAGGAATGTACAAAAGTCTCAAAGGGCATCAGACATTATGTGATGTCCTCAAAAAGCAGATTCTGAACCGAAACCCTAGGAAAGAGGGTGTTGGGTTCAAGAGGAAAATGATTGTTGATGGGTCTTACTGGAAGCCTGAGCAGTACCCCAAAACCACATGGGTTGCTACAAAGGAACCTTCAGTAGATCCATCCACCTTATCTGGTTTCACTTGTGCTAACCCTATTATCATTGATGAATCCTTTGATATAAACTATAAACTTTTTAAGAATCAGAATGGCGAAGTGTTTGCCAGGTATATTGGTACTAACTGCAGGAACAGGCCACCTATGAAGAAGATATGGGTACCCAAAAGTTGTCTTGAGAATCTTCATGTGAATGTCATCATGACACCACCTGGGAAGAAGATAAACCCCATACGAACGGCTTCATATGGTCCAAAAGCTTCATACAGACCGAGGACTCATCCGAGTCACCCTAACGTCAATGTTTTGCAGGGAAATCATACTCAGACCCATGAATATGAGCGTGTTTCCTCAAACCGCTATGTTCATAGAACAAAGAACTTTTCTGCTTATTCCTATGAGTATTATTCACCTCCTGCAAGGCTATTTACTAGGGCTCCAAAGCCGAAGTTCTCAGATGCTTCACTTAGACTCATGAAAATGTGGGTAGTTAAGAAAACTTAATTCTCTTTTGCAGGGAAAGGTCTCCAGCCGGAAATCAAAGGCGTCCAATGCTAATGTTGGGGACCTTAAACATCTTGTGGGGCGCAAGATAAAATGCTCAAATGGTCTTACTATGTATTTTGTTTCGGGATTCCTTGACACTCATCCTATCTATCCTAACCAAAATCTGAATTTCCATGTTCCACTTGTTCGTCAAATGTTTATGCTTCACAACTCACTTGGTGAAGCCTATCCCCCAAACTGCACTGTAGGCTATGACACCTCGTACTTTAGAATGGGTTATGGACAGTGGATGCACTAACCACATGACTGGCGATCGAAGTCTACTGATGGATTCAACACTACGTCCATCAGACAAGAGTCACATCACATTTGCTGACACTGGTAAAAGCAAGGTATTGGGTCTAGGTAGAGTTGCAATATCAAGGGATCAGCACATGGATAAAGTGATTCTTGTTGAATCCCTTGGTTTCAACTTAATGTATGTCTCAATGCTTTGTGACTTAAACATGATTGTGCTATTTGGAAGATATCGTTGCCTTGTTCTAATGGAATCTGACAAGTCTCTAGTCTTTGAAGACTATCAGAAAGATGATCTGTATATGGTAGATTTCTCAGCAGGACCACAGATGGCCGTATGCCTTCTAGCAAAAGCTTCAGAGTCCTGGCTTTGGCATCGAAGGCTAGGGCATGCTGGAATGAGGAACTTGCACACTCCGCAAAGAAGAAGCATGTAGTGGGCATCGAAGGCGTCAAGTTCAAGAAGGATCATCTGTGTGGTGCCTGCGAAGCTGGAAAGATGACAAGAGCCAAGCATCCCTCGAAGACAATCATGAGTGCATCTCAACCCTTCGAGCTGCTACACATGGACTTATTTGGCCCTACTCACTACTCTACTCTCACTACCACTGCTTGCCTCTATGGCTTCACCATTGTTGATGATTATTCAAGATATACTTGAGTGCATATAATCCTCTACAAGAATGAAGTGCAGGATATCTTTAGACGCTTTGCCAATCGTGCCATGACGAACTATGGCATCAAGATCAAGCATATCAGAAGTGACAACGGCACTGAGTTCAAGAACACCGGCCTCGATCTTTATCTGGATACTTTGGGCATCACTCATGAGTTCTCTGCTCCTTACACATCTCAGCAGAATGGCATCATGGAGCTCAAGAACAGAACCCTTATTGAGATGGCTTGAACGATGCTTGATGAGTACAAGACTCCATGGAAGTTCTGGCCTGAAGCCATTGATACTGCATGCCACATCATCAACCGTGTTTATCTTCACAAGATTCTAAAGAAAACCTCCTATGAACTCCTAACTGGTAAGAAGCCAAATGTCAGTTACTTCAGAGTATTTGGTGCTAGGTGCTGGATCAAGGATCCACATCACACTTCAAAATTTGCACCGAAAGCACATGAAGGTTTTATGCTTGGTTACGGAAAGGATTCGCACTCCTACAGAGTCTTCAACCTCTTTCATTATAAAGTGGTTGAAACTATGGATGTGCGGTTCGATGAGACTAACAGCTCGCAAAGAGAGCACCTGCTAAATGTGCTAGATGAAGTACCTCCCAGTGAATCAATCAAGCAAATGGGAATTGGAGAGATCATACCTTCTAAGGCTCAGACTGAAGAGGAACTGATCATTTCTGCACCTAATCAACCTGAAGACATTGCTCAGCCTAGAGACAACCCTCCAAATGATGACATTGATCAACAAGAGCAAAATCTTCGTCTTGTTCATCCTCGTGTTGCAAATGAAGTACAAATTGAGAAGATAATAGACAACATCAATGCACCTGGTCCACTCACTCGTTCAAGAGCAACACAAAGAGCAACACAGCTAACAAACTTCTGTGGGCATTTTGCATTCATCTCAATCTCTGAACCCAAGAAAGTTGTTGAAGCCTTCATGGAACCTGAATGGATTCAAGCTATGCAAGAAGAGATTCAACAGTTCGAGCTGAACAATGTGTGGGAATTGGTCAAGCGTCCTGATCCTCGTAAGCACAATATCATTGGCACCAAATGGATATATCGCAACAAGCAAGATGAGCATGGTCAAGTTGTCAGAAATAAGGCTCGTCTCGTTGCTCAAGGATACACTCAAGTGGAAGGGATTGACTTTGATGAAACATTTGCTCTGGTGGCTAGGCTTGAAGCCATTCGCATACTGCTAGCCTATGCAAATCATCACAACATCCTTCTCTATCAAATGGATGTGAAGAGTGCCTTTCTCAATGGAAAGATTGAAGAAGAAGTGTATGTTGCACAACCTCCTGGCTCTGAAGATCCAAAACATCCTGATATGGTATACAAGCTCAACAAGGCATTGTATGGCCTCAAACAAGCCCCTTGTGCTTGGTATGACACACTCAAAGACTTCCTGAAGAGCAAAGGCTTCAAACCTGGTTCACTAGATCCTACAATCTTCACGAAGACATATGATGGTGAACTGTTTGTATGCCAAATCTATGTGGATGACATTATCTTCGGCTGCACTCACAAGAAATATAGTGATGAGTTTGGTCACATGATGCAAGAGCAATATCAGATGTCCATGATGGGCGAGCTGGAGTTCTTCCTGGGTCTCCAAATCCGTCAGCAACGCAACGACATCTTCATATCTCAAGAAAAATACCTCAAAGATTGCCTGAAGAAGTTTGGAATGCAAGACTGCAAAGGATACACGACGCCAATGCCAACCAAAAGTCATCTGGGTCCCGACGCCAATGGTAAAGAGTTCGATCAAAAGGTATACCGCTCCATGATTGGTTCTTTGCTTTATTTATGTGCATCTAGGCCAGATAAAATGCTTAGTGTTTGCATGTGTGCCCGATTTCAAGCGGCACCAAAGGAATCGCATCACTTAGTCGTGAAGCGAATTCTTCGATATTTGGCTTACACCCCAACACTAGGATTATGGTATCCAAAGGGTTCAGAGTTTGATCTAGTTGGATTCTCAGATGTTGATTATGCTGGTGACAAGGTTGATCGCAAGTCCACATCAGGCACACGTCACTTTCTGGGACGATCTCTTGTCTGTTGGTCTTCAAAGAAGCAGAACTGTGCATCTCTCTCCACTGCTGAATCTGAATACATTGCTGCTGGATCTTGCTGTGCTCAGCTTCTCTGGATGAAGCAAACTCTCAAGGACTATGGTATCCACCTGAAGAATGCGCCACTCTACTGCAACAATGAAAGCTCCATCAAGATTGCCAACAACCCAGTTCAGCAGTCGAAGACAAAGCACATTGAAATTCGTCATCACTTTCTTAGAGATCATGTCATAAAGGAAGATATTGATATCATTCACGTCAACACTGAAGAGCAATTGGCTGATATCTTCACAAAGCCCTTGGATGAGAAAAGGTTTTGCAGGTTGCGGTGTGAGCTAAATATCTTGGAATCCTCAAATGTCCTGTGATTGGACACACATCCTAACACTTATGCATTTTGATGACTTAGATGTGTAACACACGAAGTAATGTATATCTTCAATCAATGAAGACATACACTCTAAGTGTGAATACATTAATGCAGAATTTGACTTCGGAGCGCCACGGTAATTGTGCGCCATGTCTGGGTCTAATACTTCCTATACGGTGGGTAACGCCACCACCAAACTTTTGTTTGAAGTGTTTCCCTTGGCGTTATGATTGCAAAGTCTTCATATTTGATTTGTCTTCATCCTTGACTTATGTTCATATTTATCTTCATCCCGTTGATTCGGTCTTATACTGGTTATATACATATTTGTGTTCTGTCCTCTACAGCATTCACTTATAGCTATGACTTCTTGCTAAATCTTTTGATCTAAGTGAATGTTATCGGACCCTAACCTCCAATAGATCTGCTCTATGTTCCGGACTGGCCGGCCTATTATCACAACTTCTGATTCCCTGAAAGCCTATCTATCAACCATCGACCGAGGATCAAGAGCAAGTTCATTTTCCAAATCCATATTCTGGTCTCTGGGCAAGAAAGTGAAGCACAACTGTGTTTCTGGGGAAGCAGGTTTCCGCTCTATCTGTGCTTCTACCTCAACTCTATCTGTCCAAATCATATGCATTCTATTGAAAACTGTCGATTGTCTTCACCGAGACCTTGTCAGCTGAAGTCAATCTGACAAACATTTATATCTATTTTTAATGCTATATCCTTATTTCCTGAAAGCCGGAGAAGCCGGAACGACCACCCCGACAATCCAGGCATGCGTGGGAACATGGAACAACTTCCAATGTGTTGCATGCTTGCCACGTGCCCTTCAGATGTGAACCGCCAGGGGCACCTGCGTAATTGTGCCGTGTCATCCCTTTCCTTATGAATACACATCACATCACGGTCAAAAATCCTTATTCCACCTCGCCACCTCGCACAAACCCTAGCGCCACCGCTAGCTCTCGACGATGCTGGCAACGAAGCGCTTACCTGCCGCGACCTCACCGACGTCGTCCTCACGCCCGCCGCAGACCTCGTCTTCTCCGCCGCCACCGTAGGTGTCTTCCGTCGCCAAGTTAGGACACGGGAGATCGAGCTCCTCGGCCTCCAACTCCGCTCTGTCTAGCAGTTCTTCATGTGGTAATTAAAACTTACTTTTTACCGTTTTTTATCTGATAGATTCATCCTTCTTTACCAAAAGTGGTTTCTATACTTCCAAAGTTGAATCTATCCCATTCTGCATCTCATATTATGCCTAGTTTGTTCACTTATGCTTCTCTACAAGTTTGATTCCTCACTTGTACCTATTCTTGGATTCATACAAATCTGGAACCAACTCACAACAAATAA
This sequence comes from Triticum aestivum, assembly GCF_018294505.1. Classification (NCBI taxonomy): domain Eukaryota; kingdom Viridiplantae; phylum Streptophyta; class Magnoliopsida; order Poales; family Poaceae; genus Triticum; species Triticum aestivum. The sequence goes on from NC_057804.1 coordinate 585,331,161, forward strand.
GTGAATGTCTTCACGTTATGAGGTCAATGTCTTCAAACTGATTTATCTTCAAAATCTTCTGAGAATGCATATGACCTCTTCCTCTTCCCTCGCACCTCTAATGTTGTCACAGGTACATGTCCGTGGGAGAATCCCTTGGTTCTCATAGTACGCATTCATTTGCAGAACTCTTATAGAGTTACATAAATTCTCCTGAAGCCAGCTCTTGTCTGACCAGCCGTCGAAAGCCTTTGCTAGTTTTGAAGCCATTCATTTAAGCTTCATGGCAACTGAGAAGTCAGCAAGAAAGGGCGGCAGACAGCACCGTGGAAATACATCCAAAGATTTGCCGCCAGATTTGCATGAATTGTACAAGACTGACCCAGAAGAAACCTATGGTGAACACAAAAATCGAATCCAATGGATTCGAAGATATTGGGCAGAGGAATGGTACAAGTACAGATTTGTCACTGCTGAGTATGCCGAGAAGAATGCCATCAAGCGACCTTGGGGAGATATCCTATACAAAAATCTTCCACCCAGGTCCAAGTCTAAAGCCATTGATCAAGGCTTCTATCCATGCATGGTTCGCGGACCACGGCCAGAGAATGCTGACCCATTTTCTCTGTTGTGGTGTCGCGAAGACAATATGTTCAAGCGCAACTTCAAGTTTGCCAAAGACTATGCGGTGAAGAACAAGAAGGCAATTGGACTTGACTTCAACCCCGGTCCATCTGCTCCTCGGGATGATGGCACCCGCGAAGCCAATGAAAATAGAATCGCCCGCTTCTACAACCTCGAAGGCCTCATCACTCACATTGCCGTTCAAGGTGCAAATGTGGATCACTTTGTTGATGATGTTGATTCTGATGATGCGCCAGCTCCTCCTAAGCTGAGAAGCACAAGGCACTTGGGCGTCCTGGCATTGACCCAAGCTGGCTGCCAAGAAGAAGAATCCTGCTGTGGCCCAAGCTGAAGCTCAGGGTGGGAAGAACCTCGCATTGTATTCCCTGCCAGCATGACAGGCTCGAAGCCTAAGGTCCCCACAGTGGCTTCAGAACTGAAGAAAACTAGGGCAGCTGAAGCCGAAGCCAGAAAGCGCAAGTTCAAGAAGACCACCGATGATGCTCCATTTCCCAAGAAGAGAAAGACTAAGAAAAAACACCGGGCTGCTCCCATAGAGCCCCTCGTTGTCGAGCCCATATCTTTTGCTCGTCTTGCATCCAAACACCATGAGCGTCAGATGATAGTTCACGAGCCTGTTTCCACAGAGGCTCCTGAATCTGAAGAAGTTCCAGTCGTTGACCCCATCACGGCTGAAGACATTGGTCCCCAAGACAATGTAGATGATGATGAAGTCCTTCCTCAGATCGAGCGCCAAACGGTATCATCGCCTGTTCTCACGAACAGCGAACTCATCAATATTGGTCGTCCTTTGACGCCAATCTCCATGATGCCTCATGGGCTCATCGCCCCCAACCAGCAACTCCAAGTCAAGACTCACCGTGAACTCCCCCACCCCAAGTCACCAATCCGGTGATTGATGATGATGACGACTATGTGGTCCATCCAACTCACACTCCAAAGGCGTCGCCCGCATTTCGCAGACTTTGCAAAGGACCAAGACCACAAGTCGCTTCATCGAGTGTTCCAGAAGGAGAAGTGCAACCCAACTTGGCAGCACAACAAGTGTTTCCTGAAGCCACTCCTACTGTGAATGACTCTACGTCTGAAGCCAAAGCTGCTGACGACATACTGGCTGCATCAGTCGATGAAAATCAAGAACCCCGTCAAGAAGAAGAACGTGTTGCTACACCCCCTACCAACCAAGAAGATGTTCTCGAGGAGAACATGTCTGTGCCCGACCCTCCAGCTACTCAAGTGGAGGTTGAAAATACTGATGCAGCCACCAATAACACTACTGAAGCCAATGACGTTGTCATGGCTGAAGCTAATGTGGCGCCTGCAGTGAACACGGTGCATGAAGCCAATGATGCACCTGCTACCAATGTGTAGCCTGACACCCTTGCCAATGCCAATGCTCCTGTACCGGCACCAAGGACACACACCATTGAGCAAGCATTTTATCAAGGTGAGCTTGTCACTGTCAAATGGCCCATTCTGGTTCCTCCGCCTGCTCCCGGGCCTTAATTTGATTATCATGTGGAGCATGGGCCTCCGGTTCAGAAGCCAAAACCAAGGCTGCCATGGTTTCTAGGTACTACATCTGCGCTAGGATCATTCAACGTAAATGGCTTCATTGCACACAACACCTTCTTTGATAGAGCCAAGAACCCATATTCCAAGCCAAGAATATCATCTGATCGGTTCTGGAGTTATCAGCAACGCAGCTATTACTCATGTGTCCTATACAATCAAGGGCGCATATTTCCCCATATGCGTCTGACTGCGAAGCCATTACGGGCCTGCCTTGCTTAGAAGAAGCCCTCGACTATTTCAGAGATGCAGTCCTTCTCCAGTTTATGACTGATAAAGAAAATTGGAATGAAGAGCTTCTGCTGCAATTCTATGCAACTCTTCACATTCGTGGCTACAATAGGGATCCGAAGACATGGGTCCTTGAGTGGATGACAGGCAATGTACACCATGAAGCCAAGGCTCTTGATCTCATTGAGCTTACTGGCATGTCCACTCCAGGTGAACTATATGAACCTGGTTGTCAGCTTCACCGCAATGCATTGGAAAGAATCTTCTAGAAGCCTGAGCCCAATATGAGCCAAATGCTGAGTATGATGAAGCCACTACCGCAGGATGCTGAATATCCCAAGGAATTCTTTGTTGAAGACCTAGAGTATCTTCCCCACACCATCTATCACATTATCAGGCGAACTCTATGGCCCATCAAAGGACATTCTTCCTCGGCAAAGCTTGAAGGCTCAATGAAGACATTGATCTTCTATATTCTCAATGGCATCAGCTTCAATGCTCAGGATTTATTCATTCGCCAATTTGTTGCATCTGGCTCAGACATATTTGGTCAGAAATCCTATGCTCCATGGGTAATGCATCTGATCAAGCTTCACTCTGCTCTTGACTATCAGCCCTCTGCACGCAACCATCTCATATTCTTGCCAGAGGTTGATATGTCCGTCGAATCCATATACCCAGAGCCTGCCAAGGAGGCAATTTATCTTCACAATATTGATCGTCATAGTTTCTCTCAACATGTTGAAGGAGTTCGTGCTGCCACTCGTGTTTATCCCTTGGCTGGAAATATTCATGCACCTTGCCGTGCCCGTACTGAAGCCACTGAAAGCACTATTGCTCCAAGGCCTCGAAATAGATCTCGTGTGCTTAATGACCGAGAGCTTCTCATGGCCTTGCATCAGAAACACGATAAGCATCATTACTGGCTAAAGCGTCAGATGCAAAGCCTCTTGGTGGATATTAATCGCATTCGAAATCTTGCCACCAAGAATGTGTTTGTCACTCATGAAACCTGTTGGAGGTCATGGAAGAGTCTGACTTTGCTCAGTGCTGAAGCTGATCTTCAAGACGATGGCTTCACAAAAAGATTAAAGTTTGATACCACTCCTCCCAGGAATGATGTCCTGCGTTGGACTCCATCACTCGAAGATTCTGAGTACTCCTCCTCCGCGGCAACTGTTAATGCCAGAGTCCTTGATGACATTGATGATGCTACTTCACCACCTCCAACTTCGACGCGTATCGACACTGCACCAAGTTCGTCTGCACCACCAAACCTCAACGACGACCCTGCTGCCTCACCTACTCCTCATGGGAACGAGTAGAGACTATGTCTTCAAACCTTTTTGGTCCTTACTGACAAAAGGGGGAGAAGCATATGTTTATAGTCTTCAAGCGGGTCCATATGGGTGATTGCTATACTTTTGCCAAGTGTTTACAACTATCGCTTTTGATACATTTGGTTCTTTGAGTTGTAACACTTAAACTTGATGGTCGTCTGCTACTTTTTCTGTTATTTTGTGATGCGACGATATATTCCGCAAGTGCGATGATAAATCCCGCATGAAGTCATTCTGAAGACGTCCATTTTTCATTATGCATGTCATTATTCTTGTTATATCTGTTCATGCATGATGTATTGTCTTTATAAGGTGAAGAGGATCTCCACAAGTACAACCTGCCATGTGCATTTGCATTCCAACGCAAAACATTTATATGCACATCTTCAGGTGGAGCCTTTTTGCCACCTATGAAGACAATATCTTAATCCTTTACAATTTCACATACTTTTATCCCCGTTGAAAACTTCAACCAGTTTGTCATCAATCACCAAAAAGGGGGAGATTGTAAGTGCATCTAGTGCCACCTCTAGTTGGTTTTGGAGTATTGACGACAAACCTGGTTGAGGGACTAATGTGTTTGTGAGAATTGCAGGATAACACAGGTAGTAGTCCCTCATTGATTCGGTTTACCTACCGGAGATGGCCCCTAAAAATGTGTGAAGACATTGAAGACAATGGTGGTCTGTGAAGCTATTCACGTTGAAGACTATGACATGAGAAGACATCGCATGCAGACTATGGAGCGCGAAGACTTAGTTGCTTCGTTGTTTCCTTTTCTTCTTTGTTGAGTCATAGGAACCACCACACTGTTAAGTGGGGTCCAAGTGAACAAAGTCAGAGTGACTAAAGTGATGCTCAACCAAATCCTATGTCTTCGAGCGAAGACAATGAGAGCAAATCTTATCCAGAGTCGGATGAGTCAACTTTACTTGTAGCCCAAGTCAAGCTGTCGCGTGTGTTTGAAATCTGACCGTTGGGACACGTGTCAGTTTCTTAGTGACCCAGGGTCATTTCGGACAAATCAGGTCGGGTTGCCCAGTGGCTATAAATAGCCCACCCCTACACTATAAATTGGTGGCTGCTCGGAGTTAGTGCACGGCTTTTGTCATTTGAGAGCAACCCACCTCCAAAGCATTTGAGAGAGAATCATTGCAAGGACAAAGCCCAAACCACCCAGAGCCTAAAGAGTGTTTGGCATCACTGAAGTCTTTCTGTCCGCGTGATCTGAAGACTTGTTACACTTGAGGACTGTGAATTCTCCAGCCGATTAGGCGTCGCGTTCTGAGCATTCAAGAGTCATTGTGGATTGCAGGTGAACGAAGTCTGTGAAGGTTTGGAAGTCTACCTTGAGGACTTACTAGAGTGATTGGGCGGGGACTAAGTGTCCTTAGCTCAAGGGGAATAAGGTGAAGACGCGGTCTTCTGAGTTGAATCTCAGCCTCCCTAACCAGACATATAGTTGTCACAGGAACTGGAACTGGTCGAACAAATCTCTGTCCTCTCCAAGCTACTGGTTCTATCTCTCACTTCTCTTTACTTACAGTTTGTCTTCGTGAAGTCATTGCCTGCTTGCATTATCTGTTTAACTTCACTGTGTGACTACTTGTTCTGAGTGGCTTCATACTATCTTCCATCCTGATCCTTACTACCTAGCTGCTAATAGTCTTCGTGCTTTCACTTCATTGAATACTTGACTATGGCTTGCCTAGTGTAGTCTACCTTCCGCTGCATACAAATAGTGTCATTTCTATTGTTTGTCTTTGAAACTCTCATGTTTTGAAGACTTTCATAAAAATCGCCTATTCACCCCCCCTCTAGTCGATAACCAGCTCTTTCAGGCAGTGCCAGGTCAGAACTGCGATCGGACGGATCCTGGACATCCACTCCGTATGGTCAATCTCAATCATTGACTGGATCACTTGTGGAATCGGGCCGAGCAAGCAGTGAACCCTAAACTCTATCGATCCTTCACGGTCGTCGTTCGTGCTACAACGATGATGCAGGGCGAACCATCCCCGCCGCCGAGACGCACCTCTGGCAGCCAGTCCCACTTGCCTTCGACCACCTCTCAGCCACTTAACCCCTCTCCATCGGGGGGTGCTCCGGGCTTCGCTCCGGGGGTCTACCAGCCGGTGATGCCAACGCAATCTTATGCCTCGCCAGGCTCTTTTGCGCCAGCGCAGCAACAATCGATGCATCAACCGACTCAGCAGCAGCCTCAGGCTTACCAGGTGCCATTCCAGCCGTAGTTCATCGGTCACGCGGGTCAGTTCTTGCAGCAGCCGCCATATCTTCCTCAACCTCCGGGTGCCTTCATGCAGCAACAGCAACAGCCGACAGTGTGTTACATGCTGCAGCATGGTCCTTCCGCCGCCATGCAATCAGCCACTAACGTCAACGCTAGGCCGGCCTTAAACTCCGCTGCCACCGGGGGTCCTACCGTTGCGCGATCTCGCAAGCAGAAGGGTGGAAAGGGCGGATGTCCAAAGGCTACTAATGCTCCCTCGCCTGCTGCCCCGGTGATGCAGCCTTCGGCACAGGTGCCCATCATAGCCTCTGCGTCAAGGATGGCAGTGGGTCATGAGCAGATCATACCAATGCAGTTGGGGGACATACAACATCAACCAACACCTACGACCCAACCTTCAGGGGCAGCCGATGTTGTAGCAAAGCCGAAAAAGTTGTGGTGTGCTAAGTGCCAATCTGCAGGACATATATCTGATGACTGCGAGACACAACAATATTGTTTCATTTGCAACAAGTATAATCACCCAATGACCATGCGTCCGTGTCCTGCTCTCAAAATGCCGAAGCCGGTGGCGATGCTTTGCGGATATGGAACTGAAAATATGGCCTTCTTTCAGATGCCCGACAATATCTGTAGGGCGGATCTCTCACCAAAGGATTCACCAACAGCGTTGGTATCGATTTCTGGCGGCTCTATCAATACCAATATTGTGGAGGCAGAGGTTGCTAAGATAGCTCAGTGTCAGCAGCAGTGGACTTGGGAGGCCATACCGCATGGCCAGGACGCTTTTCTCTTGTCCTTCCCAAGCGAGGAAGTTCTTCACAGGTTGAATGGGTTTGTAGTTTTCATCAAGTCTCACAATGTTACTATTGAGTTCAAGCCCTGAAGGTCGGAGGAGATACCACACCGATTCGAGCTGCTTCCTATCTGGGTGCATGTGCATGGGGTGCCTCACGCTCTCCATCACTTCTTGGGTCTTTGGGCGGTAGGCTCGATGATTGGCGCGACTCTGGATGTTGACTTTCTCTATTTGCGTCGAAGAGGAATTGTTCGTATTTAGGTAGCGGTGTTGAACCTCGATGCTTTCAAGAGGAGCTCGGTGAATTCTCTTTCTTCTGATGTGGTTGTTCAAAGGAAGGGATATGAGCTACGGTACAGCCTGGAGAAACCAGATTTTCGAGTTGATGCTGATTTCGTGCCTCGTGTGTGGGAGCACGGAGATGATCCAGGGGGCGACGAAGGACATGACAAGGAGGATATAGCAAGGGACAACGATCCAAGTAAGAGGCCCAAACCTACTTCATTGTCCAATGACACTTCGGTTCCTCCTACCTCGGGTGGAGTGGTGCCTATGCAGTTGACCTCAGCCTCGTCTCTCTCTGGGGGGTCTTCGACGCCGAATAAGATCTTCATCACTGTCACACCACCTAACCCTAACCGACGTATGCATTCCAAGGTAGATCCTGCGTCACTACAATGATCTCCAGTGTCGGCCAGGACACCTTCGGCACTTTCGTCTATGGCGGACCCAGTGATCAGTGCATCGTCTATTCTGACAACGTTGACGCCACAGACTTCGACACAGTTGGCGGCACCGCCTCATCTCGAAGAGGGGGCCCAGGAGCGGACTCAGCTTGAGGAGTTGGCACATGCAGAGGTACCTGTGCACGTGGCTTTGGCGCCACCATCGCCGGCACCTGCTTCACCTACCCGTCAGGGAGTGATCTTCTCCTCGTCCGTTAGAGCTGACCATGAGTCGGCCATGGCGGAGCTGCGAGCTTTGTCCTCTACGCCTTCGACGCCGGGAGGGGTTTCTGCATCCAGGGCACTTGCGGAGCCGGAGGATGACATGCAACCCTCACGGTCTTCTTCATCGTCGACGCGCCCGTCTACTCCAGCACTCGGGGCCACCAGGACTGCCACTGTTGCCGGCCTCACTCCACCATCGTTGAGGCGCAGCGGTCGGCACGCCATCGGTGTTGATGGTACAGCAGCCACCGACAAGGACTCGCTGGTGAAGGCCATGCGTAGGACGGTGGCTCGCAACCTCGACTTTGAAGGTTATTCATATATGTACGCGATGGCTCCGTACTTGGTCTATCATGCAGAGGCCGGAGGACAGGGACCTTTTTATGATGGCGTCTACGCGGCTGGAGCGTACGGCCAGGGAGGTTTTCTCCCCCCATGGATGACGGTGTGATCTCCGGATAGGATCTGCCACATCATAGGTTGGACTAATTTATCTTTTTTAAGTTGTAAAACAATTTTATTTTTTGGGTCGGTTGGACTTTTTGGCTGTGTGCATCGAGTTATGCAGAGGCCAGGCATTCTTTAGATGCGATTGTATCACCTCGATATATCAATTTAATGAAATGTCCTTTATTGGAAAAAAATCAAAGAATGAATTAAATCTCCCAAGTAGGATTTGAAGTTTTTAGGGAAAAGACGATTTCCTGACTTTATAAATGAAGCCATACAGCAGGGATCAGAGAGTTTAAACAAAGATCAAACAAACACCCAGACACCATTAATAAGCTGCACGCGCTGCAAAGTACAAAAACTAGCGCACGCTGGCCAGCAACCTATAGAGTAAGGATGAGACATCAAGGTAGACAACACGATGCCAGACCACGTCACATGAGCTTGATTGCGATGGATGAGGGAGACCGCAGTAGCCCGTATACAAGTAATTACAAGTTCTGTAGCATCCACGCCACAAGCTTTAACCATCGGCTTCCACTGTTGTAAAATAATAAGCAGTTTGAAAATACAGTCAGTAGGTTTACTAGGAGAGACATGTTCAATAATAAACTTGTTCCTAGTGGTCCATAAGACTTAGCACACTGCAGCAAAGCCAAACCAGAAAATGTGTTTCAATTGGCTAGACAAGGTTTTGGGGCCCAGTTGACACTCACCCACGACCGAGTGCAACTCCAGAGCAAGGTAGCAAAATCACAATTTAAATAGGATATGGTCATAGTCCTCGTGCCCTCCACAAAGGGCACAAAATTCAGACGCCTGCTTGTTGCGTTTGTGAAATTGATCTGCAGCCGGCAGTCTGCCTCTGATAGCTTGCCACAATTTATTTTTATTTTTATAAGGAATATGAGCATGCCATATCCTATCCTATCCTATATACATAATAAGTTCATCTCCACTACTTTATTTATCTCAACATGCAAGCTGTCCACATCACCAACCATGCCACCTAAGAAAAAACTGAATTCATTTGCAGCCCCATCATCTCTATTTTTACAGCTGGCGCATACACAATTTCATTAATAAATCATGGGACTTAAGGTTTTCCTTAATACACAACGATCCTGTTCACCGGAGTGACTCGTCGTTTCCACAGGCTTCAGTTATTCAATAGTACGTTACCATCCTGGCCACTGAACCGGTACGTCGTTTCCTTACGATTCATTCATTTTGTACTTGATGCGTTGCAGCCCTGGTCACCGAAGCAACCCATCGCTTCCTGTTCGTATCGGATGGCACACCCCGTTTATAACTCCAAGAAGAGCCCAGGTCCATCGTGGTCTCTCACTTCCCAACGCATCTCATCTTTCCACCTACTAGCTCCAGCGCGAGCAACCTCGATGCCAAAAGGGTTGGATGTTGCGCCACCGCATCCTACTTGGACGGAACTGTCACATGCCCATGTCTGCTGCTGGCTCCCGCATCGGCTTCGCTTGGCCGAGCAACACCAACCGTCCGCATGGGCTTCTCCCGCCAGCGGCTGCCCGCCACCCAGCACCGTTGCGGCGCCACCAAGATCTTGCCGCCTCCCACCAAATAGCTCTCCTGCTTTTCCTCTAGCCTGGAGCCCGGCAAGCCGGTCGGCATGGTGTGAGGTTGGAGACGAAGAACAGGGCGTGCAGTTGGGATATGCTCGCATGTAGTAACAAACTACTTTCCTTATTGTCTCTTTTGTCTTCTCAACACCTGTAGTGCCACCCTAAGCGCATGGAATTTGATTGCAGTGTGCAAACTGACTGCTCCCTATCATTGGCGTCAATGTTCTCGTGTGCAAGCTCAACGAGTAATGCATGACTCTTTCCCTAATTATTTTCTATTATCGAATCTAAAGTTCAACTTGATCTAGAATTAGTAACCAATTAACCATCACATATTAGAATTATCAGTTCTGCTGCATTTTATACATATCTATGCATTGGATTTTGTTCAGAGAAGTTTGGAGCTATACTTCTAGGATCAGTCCACTGGTCGATCTCTTAGCATCTATTATTTGTCAATCTCCCAATAGTTTATTAATTAAGGAGGGAAGAATGTCTGAAGGACAAAATTAATTAAGTTCAGCAAAGGCAACCAAGACTACCCCGGTCAGAATCATTGCCACATGAAAAATACTCCCTCCGTTCCTAAATATAAGTCTTTGTAGAGATTTCACCATGGACCACATACGGATATATGTAGATGCATTTTAGATTATAGATTCACTCATTTTGCTCCGTATGTGGTCCATAGTGGAATCTCTCCAAAGACTTATATTTAGGAACGGAGGGAGTACTTTTATCAGTTTGCATGAATTAGTCTGTTCTTTTCAAGAATATTCTGCAGAGAGTCAATTTTGCTGTGCTATCTACCCCTGCTTCAAAATAAAATTTTAAGTTTAGTGCATCCAAAGGACCTTACGCTAATTCCTTCATTTTCCCGTGGAGTATTCCTACGCTGAAGTATAAATTATCACTACACCCTCAGTTACAATTATGATAACTTCAATTTTAGTCCGCAGGAAAGAATTTGCAGTAGAACCACAAGAGGAAGCCATGGCATAAAGTTTTTTGCAGCCGGAAAGTTGTAATCAGTCACATCACCATTTATTTCGATTATCTCTGATGATCATGGGAACTATAGGGATAAATGAAAACTGCACAATTTTGTGAACATGCATCAGGGATGTATTTACTTTGCCTTATTCTGATTGAAGTAACCTGGTGGGCCCTCTGTGCAAGCAAAGTTTCATCTAGGACACAACATTCGACATTTATATCCACTGTTTTGTTTCATAGCTCTCATCATGTGTTAGTTGTAAAGATGAAATTCAAACGGGCTTTAGCAGCAGCTATCTACCGGTTTATGCTACAGGTTGGAACTTATTCTCAAAAATACGAATAGCCAAACTTGCATACTGGCTTGGCTTTGTCATGTGTTTAGCAAAGGCTGTGATTTAAGGTATCTAAGCTGCATTTTGCTTGCGTCATGTAGTGACATCAAGCAATTTGATGGGAAAAAGATGCCGGGGCGCATATTGTTTTTTAGTTTTCAGCTTTATAATATCTACTTGCAAGCTGCAAATATGATGAGACGCTATTCCTCAAACCTATTTTTTATGAAGTGCACTATGTCATAGTTGACACCCTTAGATTACCAAGATAACCTCTCAGCAATCAAGCATTGATAATCCAATAAGACCCTTAATGTTAGCTAAGAATACCGCAGCAATGTGTGGTGCACCACCATATCCTATATAACCAAATAGACATGTACACATGTAACCTCAATAATTAAATAAAATCAATACTTACTTACTTACGAAGCCTTTGATCCCAAACAAGTTGGGGTAGGCTAGATATGAAACCCTTTCACGAGGACTTCCCAGGAGGTCACCCATCCTAGTACTACTCTCGCGCAAATGGGTTTCATACCCAAAAGACTGGCTAGTTTTTACGTTGGCTCGCCAAGCCTATCACAACCCTTAGATATGAAACTCTTTCACAAGGACTTCCCAGGAGGTCACCCATCCTAGTACTACTCTCGCTCAAATCGGTTTCATACCTATGGGACTGGCTAGTTTTTACGTTGGCTCACCAAGCCTATCACAACCCTCCTCCTTTACCCGGGCTTGGGACCGGCTATGCCTAGAAGACATAGGCGGAGTTAATTAAATAAAATCAATCATATTTATATTTTTAGTTTTACTTCTCATATTACAAATCAAATATTCATGTTTCAAAGAATCAAATCTCATCATTATATTGACCAATTCCCGCAGCAACGCGCAGGGTATTATCTAGTATCCTTAAACTTAGAAGCCACTGAGCCAAAAAGTAGTTTGGCATACAAAGATTCAATCGAAAAACTACTACTCCCTCCGTTCCTAAATATAAGTCTTTTTAGATATTCCATTACAAACTACATACGGAGCAAAATGAGTGAATCTACACTCTAAACTACGTCTATATACATCCGTGTGTAGTTCGTATTGAAATCTCTAGAAAGACTTATATTTAGGAACGGAGGGAGTAGAAGTGTACGAGGTCAAACCACAACATCTGCTCCTCCGAGAGTGTGGGTAAAATAGCAGCAAAATTGTGTCATTCCACCAACTCTTTTGGAGGAAAGTGCACGATGAGTAGTAAAATCTCGATTTTTCCGAGAGAGCTTCGAAATGAAAATCTTAGAATTAGCATAGTACAAAAAGAGAACAGGAAATGAAGAACACAGCAGAGCAACACCGTTCCATCAATCAAGCCAAAACCGGACGGATTTGCCCTCCTTAACCACAAACTTAACCAAAGAAACAAAAATCATCATGAAGCTTTACCAAATCGTGCCAAAACTGAGAACCCCCAACAGGAGAGGCAAACAAGGGGCTCTAGCTGAGAAAATATTTTGCTTTGAGGATATCACACCACATCACCCCAGGGGAAGAACTGAGGATCTTCCACCACCATTTAATGATCAAGCATTTCTTCATAACAGAAGTATTAACAATGCCTAGCCCCCCAAAGCTCTGAGGCCTACACATAATCTTCCATTTGACCAGACAATATATTTTTTTCTTGTTATTAGCAGTATTCCAATAAAAACCACTATGTGTGTATTAAAACCTGTGTGGGTACCTTTCGGGAGACAATAGAAAGCCATCAGAAACATGGGTTGGGAAGAAAGATACGCATTAATAAGAAAAACTTTACCCGCCGAAGTATTGTATCTGCGATGCCACGGCATAACCATGTTGCGCACTTTAAGCATGGTGGAGGCAAAATCTTTAGAACATAGCTTTGGAGGGGAAACAGGAATGCCTAAGTATTTGAAAGGGAATGAACCAAAGTTGGCAATTCAAAAGGTTAGCTACCCGCTGCGCCTCAGGCAACGAGCAGCAGGTGAGGACCTCACTCTTAGAGAGATTGATTTTAATCCCATACATGGCTTCAAAGCAAAGGAGGAGAAATTACAGGGTTTTTTTTTGGAAATGGAGGCGTACCCCCGGCCTCTGCATCATGATGATGCATGCAGCCATCTTATTAAAAATCAACGGAGTATCACAAAGTCATAAAAGTATTACAGCTCACAAACGGAGCGAAACAAACGGAAAAAAGAAAAGTACATGCTGAAAATCGCAACCGGTAAGGCAATATGAAGGATAAGCTCCCTAGACTCCTATCCTGTTATGCGACCGCCATCCGAACCGGTTGAATATAACCCGAGCTACCATCTTCCATTGGTTGCACCCAGTAACCAAAGGCTCCCTGGAGTTCATAGGAGTGAGTAAAGACCACGTACGGATCCAAGCTATAGCTCTAAAGATGACCTGCAAGAAAGATAAAGTGTGTTGTTTGTTAAAAATCATATCATTCTTGCAGTTCCATATAGCCCATAATAGCGCGCATATTCCAATCCAAATACGAGCCACAGTAGTATGCTCAACCCCACCTAACCACGTTCCAAACAACGACTCAATGTCAACTGGAGAAATTACGGGTTTGCAATACACATGCCATTTTCCACAAGAATGATCTTGTCATTTGCATACTGCAGGTGCGAGATCCTAGAGGGAAGGAGATCGGAACAGCCGGAGTAATATGCCGAGTACGATTCAAAATTACGACCAATCAGTTAAAAGCCAACCGCTCTGCCACTAAGGCCAACTCCACCGCGCGATCCCAAATGAACGTCCGATTTGCCCGGATTCTGTCCGTTTGGGTAGGGCAATGGGGTCATGTCCACGTAGTTTCTGGGATGCGGTGGTCGTGCGTCCAACGCGCGGACGCATCCCGGCCGCATCTTGTCCATGTACACTTTTCTTTGCAAGCCCTTAACTTTTTTTCATCATTCATTTTTGGTACATGGGAATACATCACCAAATATTGACTAGAAAAGTAAGACCAAAGAAAACAAGAACCACGAGAATACATTTTAGAGGATATCCAACTTCCATAACTGCTCCTGTAAGTTGGATTAATGCCTTCTCGATGCACTCATTGTTGATCTGCGGAGGAGGCTTGATCTTGCGTACTTCTTTCTTCTTTGAGTCTAAAGAAGTAGAGGTTGCTTCATCTCATCTAGTCTCCTATGTAGCCTCTATCTAGCAACAAGTGCACTTGTCTCATCTACAGCCTCTATGCTAGCTAAAAGTGCACGAACATCTACTAAATTGCGCCCTACCAATATATCGATGTATTCTTCTTCCCAATACCAAAATTTGCATCCATGCTACACAATAAAATTTGAAGTTAGCACAACTAGTCAAATCTAGAGCACAAACCGAAGCTAAAAAGAGCACATACCCCATCGTTTAAGCACTTGATGAACACCCATCCGGGATGTTCCGGCGTTGTAGACACGCGGCGCACGACCTTCTTTGGGCTGTGGTCGCACTTAATGAGTGGCAACGATGCACCGACGAGCTTTTGGGCTAGCACCGAGCCCGGTCGACTGCCATTCGTGTATCTGCCGACGGACCTGTTGGGGAACGTAGCAGAAATTCGAAATTTTCCTACGTGTCACCAAGATCTATCTATGGAGAGACCAGCAACGAGTAGAAAGAGAGTGCATCTACATACCCTTGTAGATCGCTAAGCGGAAGCGTTCAAGTGAACGGGGTTGATGGAGTCGTACTCGTCGTGATTCAAATCACCGATGATCCTAGTGCCGAACGGACGGCACCTCCGCGTTCAACACACGTACAGCCCGGTGACGTCTCCCACGCCTTGATCCAGCAAGGAGAGAGGGAGAGGTTGAGGAAGACTCCATCCAACAGCATCACAACGGCGTGGTGGTGGTGGAGGAGCGTGGCAATCCAGCAGGGCTTCGCCAAGCACCATGGGAGAGGAGGAGTAGGGAGAGAGGTAGGGCTGTGCCAGAACTTCGTGTGTAGCTCCCATGCGTCTCCCCACTATATATAGGGGTGGAGGGGCTGGTTTCTTGCCCTCCAAGTCCATTGGGGCTCTGGCCAAGGTGGGAGGAAAGAAATCCCATCATTTCCTTCCCCACCGATTGTTATCCCCCCTTTTTAGGGATCTTGATCTTATCCCTTCGGGATATGATCTTATTCCTTCTAAGGGGGGATCTTGGTGCGCCTTGACCAGGGGTGTGGGGCCTTGCCCCCACTACCCACGTTCATGTGGGTCCCCCCATGCAGGTGGGCACCACTCCGGAACCTTCTAGAACCTTCCCGGTACAATACCGAAAAATCCCGAACATTTTCCGGTGGCCAAAATAGGACTTCCCATATATAAATCTTTACCTCCGGACCATTCCGGAACTCCTCGTGACGTCCGGGATCTCATCCGGGACTCCGAACAACATTCGGTAACCACATACAAACTTCCTTTATAACCCTAGCGTCATCGAACCTTAAGTGTGTAGACCCTACGGGTTCGGGAGACATGTAGACATGACCGAGACATTCTCCGGTCAATAACCAACAGCGGGATCTGGATACCCATGATGGCTCCCATATGTTTCACGATGATCTCATCGGATGAACCACGATGTCAAGGACTTAATCAATCCCGTATTCAATTCCCTTTGTCTATCGGTATGTTACTTGCCCGAGATTCGATCGTCGGTATCCAATACCTTGTTCAATCTCGTTACCGGCAAGTCACTTTACTCATTCCGTAACACATCATCCCGTGATCAACTCCTTGGTCACATTGCGCATATGATGATGTCCTACCGAGTGGGCCCAGAGATACCTCTCCGTTTACACGGAGTGACAAATCCCAGTCTCGATCCGCATAAAACAATAGATACTTTCGGAGATACCTGTAGTGCACCTTTATAGTCACCCAGTTACGTTGTGACGTTTGATACACCCAAAGCACTCCTACGGTATCCAGGAGTTACACGCTCTCATGGTCAAAGGAAGAGATACTTGACATTGGCAAAGCTCTAGCAAATGAACTACACGATCTTTGTGCTAGGCTTAGGATTGGGTCTTGTCCATCACATCATTCTCCTAATGATGTGATCCCGTTATCAACGACATCCAATGTCCATAGCCAGGAAACCATGACTATCTATTGATCACAACGAGCTAGTCAACTAGAGGCTCACTAGGGACATATTGTGGTCTATGTATTCACACGTGTATTACGATTTCCGGATAATACAGTTATAGCATGAATAAAAGACAATTATCATAAACAAGGAAATATAATAATAACACTTTTATTATTGCCTCTAGGGCATATTTCCAACAGTCTCCCACTTGCACTAGAGTCAATAATCTAGCTCACATCGATATGTGATTAACACTCAAGGTCACATCCCCATGTGACTAACACCCAAAGAGTTTACTAGAGTCAATAATCTAGTTCACATTTACCATGTGATTAACACTCGATGAGTTCTGGGTTTGATCATGTTATGCTTGTGAGAGAGGTTATAGTCAACGGGTCTGAACCTTTTAGATCCGTGTGTGCTTTACAAATCTCTATGTCATCTCCTAGATGCAGCTACCACGCTCTATTTGGAGCTATTCCAAATAACTGTTCCACTTGGAGCTATTCTAAATTGTTGCTCCATCATACGTATCCGGTATCTCTACTCAGAGCTATCCGGATAGGTGTTAAGCTTGCATCGACGTAACCCTTTACGACGAACTCTTTTACCACCTCCATAATCGAGAAAATTCCTTAGTCCACTAGTTACTAAGGATAACTTTGACCGCTGTCCTGTGATCCATTCTTGGATCACTCTTGTACCCCTTGACTGACTCATGGCAAGGCACACTTCAGGTGCGGTACACAGCATAGCATACTGTAGAGAGCCTATGATAAAAGCATAGGGGACGACCTTCGTCCTTCCTCTTTCTTCTGCCGTGGTCGAGCTTTAAGTCTTAACTTCATACCTTACAACTCAGGCAAGAACTCCTTCTTTGACTGATCCATCTTGAACACCTTCAAGATTATGTCAAGGTACGTGCTCATTTAAAAGTATTATTAAGAATTTTGATCTATCTTATAGATCTTGATGCTCAATGTTCAAGTAGCTTGATCCAGGTTTTCTATTGAAAACACCTTTCAAATAACCCTATATGCTTTCTAGAAATTCTACATCATTTCTGATCAACAATATGTCAAGAACATATACTCATCAGAAATTCTATAGTGCTCCCACTCACTTCTTTGGAAATACAAGTTTCTCATAAACTTTGTACAAACCCAAAATCTTTGATCATCTCATCAAAGTGTACATTCCAACTCCGAGATGCTTACTCCAGTCCTTAGAAGGATCGCTGGAGCTAGCATACCTTTTAGCATCCTTAGGATTTACAAAACTTTTCTGATTGTATCACATACAACCTTTCCTTACAAAAACTGGTAAGGAAACTTGTCTTGACATCCATCTGCCAGATTTCATAAATGCAGCCAATGCTAACATGATTCCGACGGACTTTAAGCATCGCTACGGATGAGAAAATCTCATCGTAGTCAACTCCTTGAACTTGTGAAAAATTCTTCGCCACAAGTCGAGCTTCATGGACGGTGACATTACCGTCCACGTCCGTCTTCTTCTTAAAGATCCATTTATCTCAATGGCTTGCCGATCATCGGGCAAGTCCACCAAAGTCCATGCTTTGTTCTGATACATGGATCCTATCTCGGACTTTATGGCTTCTAACCATTTGTCGGAATTTGGGCCCACCATCGCTTCTCCATAGCTCGTAGGTTCATTGTTGTCTAGCAACATGACCTTCAAGACAGGATTACTGTACCACTCTGAAGTAGTACGTATCCATGTCACCCTACAAGGTACGGTAGTGACTTGATCCGAAACTTCATGATCACTATCATAAGCTTCTACTTCAATTGGTGTAGGTGCCACAGGAACAACTTCCAGTGCCCTGCTACACACTTGTTGAAGTGATGGTTCAATAACCTCATCAAGTCTCCACCATCCTCCCACTCAACTCTTTCGAGAGAAATCTTTCCTCGAGAAAGGACCCGATTCAAGAAACAATCCATATTGCTTTCGGATCTGAATTAGGAGGTATACCCAACTGTTTTGGGTGTCCTATGAAGATGCATTTTATCCGCTTTGGGTTCGAGCTTATCAATCCTGAAACTTTTTCACATAAGCATCGCAGCCCCAAACCTTTAAGAAACGACAACTTAGGTTTCTCTAAACCATAGTTCATACGGTGTCATCTCAACGAAATTATGTGGTGCCCTATTTAAAGTGAATGTGGTTGTCTCTAATGCCTAACCCATGAATGACAGTGGTAATTCGATAAGAGACATCATGGTACCCACCATATCCAATAGGGTGCAACTATGATGTTCGGACACACCATCACACTATGGTGTTCCAGGTGGTATTTATTGCGAAACAATTTCCACAATGTCTTAATTGTGTGCCAAAACTCGTAACTCAGATATTCATCTCTATGATCATATCATAGACATTTTATCCTCCTGTCACAATGATCTTCTACTTCACTCTGAAATTACTTGAACCATTCAATAATTCAGACTTGTGTTTCATCAAGTAAATATTCTCAACAACTACTCGAATCATCTGTGAAGTAAGAACATAACGATATCCACTACATGCCTCAGCACTTATTGGATTGCATACATCAAAATGTATTTCTTCCCACAAGTTGCTTTCTAGTTCCATTTTACTGAAATTGAGGATTTCAGTCATCTTGCCCATGTGGTATGATTTGCATGTCTCAAGTGATTCAAGATCAAGTGAGTTCAAACGGTCCATTCGCATGGAGTTTCTTCATGCATATACACCAATAGACATGGTTCGCATGTCTCAAACTTTTCAAAAACGTGTGAGTCCAAAGATCCATCAACATGGAGCTTCTTCATGCGTTTTACACCAATATGACTTACATGGCAGTGCCACAAGTAAGTGGTACTATGATTACTATCTTATATCTTTTGGAATGAAAATGTGTATCACTACGATCGAGATTCAATAAACCATTCAGGTTCAATACTAATCTTGATGGTAGAGGGAGCGTGCAATGTTTGATCACATCAAACTTGGAAACACTTCCAACATATATCGTCAGCTCACCTTTAGCTAGTCTCCGTTTATTCCGTAGCCTTTTATTTCGAGTTACTAACACTTAGCAACCGAACCGGTATCTTAATACCCTGGTGCTACTAGGAGTACTAGTAAAGTACACATTAACATAATGTATATCCAATCGAATTTGCCAGCCTTCTCATCTACCAAGTATCTAGGGTAATTCTGCTCCAGTGGTTGTTCCCCTTATTACAGAAGCACTTAGTCTCGGGTTTGGGTTCAACCTTGGGTTTCTTCACTAGAGCAGCAGCTGAATTGCCGTTTCATGAAGTATCCCTTCTTGCCCTTGCCCTTCTTGAAACTAGTGGTTTCACCAACCATCAACAATTGATGCTCCTTCTTGATTTCTACTTTCGTGGCATCAAACATCGCGAATATCTCAAGGATCATCATATATGTCCCTGATATATCATAGTTCATCACGAAGCTCTAGCAGCTTGGTGGTAATGACTTCGGAGAACCATCACTATTTCATCTGGAAGATCAACTCCCACTCGATTCAAGCGATTGTTGTACTCAGACAATCTGAGCACAAGCACAACAATTGAGCTTTTCTCCTTAGTCTGCAGGCTAAGAAAATCGTCGGAGGTCTTATACCTCTTGACGTGGGCACGAGCCTGAAATCCCAATTTCAGCCCTCGAAACATCTCATATGTTCCGCGACGTTTCGAAAACGTCTTTGGTGCCTCTACTTAAACCATTTAATTGAACTATCACGTAGTTATCAAAACGTGTATGTCCGATGTTCGCAACATCGACAAACGACGTTGGGGTTCAGCACACTGAGCGGTGCATTAAGGACATAAGCTTTCTACTGATCGCATAATCGCTACTATCAACTTTCAACTATATTTTCTCTAGGAACATATCTAAACAGTGGAACTAAAGCGCGAGCTTACGACATAATTTGCAAAAGGTCTTTTGACTATGTTCAGGATAATTAAGTTCATCTTATGAACTCCACTTAGATAGACATCCCTCTGGTCATCTAAGTGATCACATGATCCAAGTCAACTAGGCCGTGTCCGATCATCACGTGAGACGGACTAGTCATCATCGGTGAACATCTTCATGTTGATCGTATCTACCATACGACTCATGCTCGACCTTTCGGTCTCCGTGTTCTGAGGCCATGTCTGCACATGCTAGGCTCGTCAAGTTAACCCTAAGTGTTTTCGCTGTGTAAAACTGTCTTACACCCATTGTATGTGAACGTAAGAATCCATCACACCCGATCATCACGTGGTGCTTAGAAGCCACGAACTGTAGCAACGGTGCACAATTAGGGGAGAACACTTCTTGAAATTTTGTAAGGGATCATCTTATTTACTACCGTCGTCCTAAGTAAACAAGATGCATAAACATGATAAACATCACATGCAATCAAATAGTGACATGATATGGCCAATATCATTTTGCTCCTTTTGATCTTCATCTTCGGGGCTCCATGATCATCATCGTCACCGGCACGACACCATGATCTCCATCATCATGATCTCCATCATCGTGTCTTCATGAAGTTGTCACGCCAACGACTACTTCTACTTCTATGACTAACGCGTTTAGCAATAAAGTAAAGTAGTTTACATGGCGTTCTTCAATGACACGCAGGTCATACAATAAATAAAGACAACTCCTATGGCTCCTGCCGGTTGTCATACTCATCAACATGCAAGTCGTGAATCCTATTACAAGAACATGATCAATCTCATACATCACATATCATTCATCACATTCTTCTTGGCCATATCACATCACATAGCATACCCTGCAAAAACAAGTTAGACGTCCTCTAATTGTTGTTGCATGTTTTACGTGGCTGCTATGGGTTTCTAGCAAGACCGTTTCTTACCTACGCAAGACCACAACGTGATATGCCAATTGCTATTTACCCTTCATAAGGACCCTTTTCATCGAATCCGTTCCGACTAAAGTGGGAGAGACTGGCACCCGCTAGCCACCTTATGCACCAAGTGCATGTCAATCGGTGGAACCTGTCTCACGTAAGAGTACGTGTAAGGTCGGTCCGGGCCGCTTCATCCCACAATACCGTCGAAACAAGATTGGACTAGTAACGGTAAGCATATTGAACAACATCAACGCCCATAACTACTTTGTGTTCTACTCGTGCAAAGAATCTATGCAATAGACCTAGCTCTGATACCACTGTTGGGGAACGTAGCAGAAATTCAAAATTTTCCTACGTGTCACCAAGATCTATCTATGGAGAGACCAGCAACGAGTAGAAAGAGAGTGCATCTACATACCCTTGTAGATCGCTAAGCGGAAGCGTTCAAGTGAACGGGGTTGATGGAGTCGTACTCGTCGTGATTCAAATCACCGATGATCCTAGTGCCGAACAGACGGCACCTCCGCGTTCAACACACGTACAGCCCGGTGACGTCTCCCACACCTTGATCCAGCAAGGAGAGAGGGAGAGGTTGAGGAAGACTCCATCCAACAGCAGCACAACGGCGTGGTGGTGGTGGAGGAGCGTGGCAATCCAGCAGGGCTTCGCCAAGCACCATGGGAGAGGAGGAGTAGGGAGAGAGGTAGGGCTGTGCCAGAACTTCGTGTGTAGCTCCCATGCGTCTCCCCACTATATATAGGGGTGGAGGGGCTGGTTTCTTGCCCTCCAAGTCCATTGGGGCTCTGGCCAAGGTGGGAGGAAAGAAATCCCATCATTTCCTTCCCCACCGATTGTTATCCCCCCTTTTTAGGGATCTTGATCTTATCCCTTCGGGGTATGATCTTATTCCTTCTAAGGGGGGATCTTGGTGCGCCTTGACCAGGGGTGTGGGGCCTTGCCCCCACTACCCACGTTCATGTGGGTCCCCCCATGCAGGTGGGCCCCACTCCGGAACCTTCTAGAACCTTCCCGGTACAATACCGAAAAATCCCGAACATTTTCCGGTGGCCAAAATAGGACTTCCCATATATAAATCTTTACCTCCGGACCATTCCGGAACTCCTCGTGATGTCCGGGATCTCATCCGGGACTCCGAACAACATTCGGTAACCATATACAAACTTCCTTTATAACCCTAGCGTCATCGAACCTTAAGTGTGTAGACCCTACGGGTTCGGGAGACATGTAGACATGACCGAGACGTTCTCCGGTCAATAACCAACAGCGGGATCTGGATACCCATGATGGCTCCCATATGTTTCACGATGATCTCATCGGATGAACCACGATGTCAAGGACTTAATCAATCCCGTATTCAATTCCCTTTGTCTATCGGTATGTTACTTGCCCGAGATTCGATCGTCGGTATCCAATACCTTGTTCAATCTCGTTACCGGCAAGTCACTTTACTCGTTCCGTAACACATCATCCCGTGATCAACTCCTTGGTCACATTGCGCATATGATGATGTCCTACCGAGTGGGCCCAGAGATACCTCTCCGTTTACACGGAGTGACAAATCCCAGTCTCGATCCGCATAAAACAATAGATACTTTCGGAGATACCTGTAGTGCACCTTTATAGTCACCCAGTTACGTTGTGACGTTTGATACACCCAAAGCACTCCTACGGTATCCAGGAGTTACACGCTCTCATGGTCAAAGGAAGAGATACTTGACATTGGCAAAGCTCTAGCAAATGAACTACACGATCTTTGTGCTAGGCTTAGGATTGGGTCTTGTCCATCACATCATTCTCCTAATGATGTGATCCCGTTATCAACGACATCCAATGTCCATAGCCAGGAAACCATGACTATCTGTTGATCACAACGAGCTAGTCAACTAGAGACTCACTAGGGACATATTGTGGTCTATGTATTCACACGTGTATTACGATTTCCGGATAATACAGTTATAGCATGAATAAAAGACAATTATCATAAACAAGGAAATATAATAATAACACTTTTATTATTTCCTCTAGGGCATATTTCCAACAGGACCACCGACGGTGCAGATCCGAGCGGCTAGAGGAGGAGCCACTGCCTGCATGCGGCCTTGCCAGGGCCTTCCTGCCAGGTGTCCGTCCAGTCTATGGTGCGGCGCGGCCTCCCATAGCCGGCGAGCTCAAGACCGACCAGATCCGTCCCAAATCCGGTCGGCGGGTGTGCAAACTAGGTGGTCGTGGTTGGTAGCTCGAGGGCACCGAGGGAAAGGGGCTGGGCGAGCACGTGTCCGAGCTGCACGGCTGTAATGGCAGCGGCGGCGGTGAGGGGAAGAGTGAATGGGTGCGGCCGGAGGGAGGGAGGGGACGGATAGAAAAAGGCGTCCCTGTGCCACCGACGGGCGGGCCAGGGGAGGACACGCGTAGATGGCCCGCGCGTCCGCGTGCTATCCGTTTCACCCCAAAAGCGACGCAAACTTGGACCGGGGATGGGTCGAAAGCGGACAAAAAACAGACAAAAGTCCATTTGCGCCCGCGCGCTGGGCAGTCTGGTTCGTTGGTTTTACCCCAAACGAACGCGCGCGGACAGGATGGGGTCGCGCGGTGGAGTTGGCCTAAGCTGTTGTGGAACAAGAGGGGATTCGAACCTCATAGAGTTCACCTAGGGGTAACTTTGAATCCTTTCTTAACAACCCAAAGCCTACTTGTACAGTTGTACTACAAATTTAGGACTTGAAATTTGTCCTAACTAATCATCCTTAATTTGTTCCTAAAAAAATCATCCTTAGTTTATCACTGGCTTACTGCAAGTACAGCAAGGATCTAATTATAACTAGCAAAAACTTGAGATTTGCACCCTCGCGTGCCGGTCCGGTCCTCCGATCGTCTTGCCCGGCGCTGCACGGCGGCTGTGGAACGCTTCACGGCGCTTCCTGACCAGGATCTCGATCTCCCGCCTCTCCTCCCTCGCTATCTGCTGACACCGGCACTCGTCGCTGCAGAAGGCTTGCTCTCCCCTGCAGAATTAACCCCAAGAACCGTAAGAATCTCAGCTCAAGCCAAGCAACAATTAGTATAGAGATTGAATGAGGAAGGTGCAAGTGATCTAGCTTACTTGTACACGAAGACGTCCATGTCGCCGTCGATCTTCTTGCAGCAGCAGAGGCAGCACTTCAAGAACTCGAGGCCCACGAACGGCCGGCAGCCGCTGTTCTCCTGGAGGTCGGCTGCCGGGGACCTCACCGACGACCTCCTGAGGACGGCCAGCGCCGGCCGTTGTTGTCGCCCCGGTGAGGGCTGTATGATCAGCCGGAGCCCGACGAGCTCGCCGGCGGTCGCCATTGTTGGCGTCCCCGCCTGATCCTGATCCTGGGCCTCACCCTCGCCGATCTGGAAGAGGCTGGGAGACCTCGAAATCATCCCGGCGAGATAACAAATTTTAGAGATGCTCGTAGTTTATACGTGCTCGATCCTTGAAAGCGTAGGCGTTAATGGCAAGAGAGACGAACGTGAATGGCAATGGAGGAATGGGTGAGTTGAGCTAGCGACTTGTTGATGGTTATATAGAGACGCGATGCCAAGCTTGCACGCGTGTATTTAGTTTGGTTTGTTGGCATCGCGAAAAGTGAAGCTGTTTCTGCCAGTGCTAAAAAAGAAAGGTTTGTTCGTACGTACAATATTCGCCCGCATGCTACACATGGCGCAGGAACATGAAAAAGTTTGAAGCGCGGTGGCACAGTGCCACATAGTGCAGATAACCCTAATGAGTCACGCCTTACATGTGGACGCTATCTTTATTATTGTGATAGGGAACAACAAGACGTGTCTCCTTCAGTGACCACAGTAGATAAGAAATCAGCGGTTATAACTTGCTGAAGTTTCTTTTTCCCCAAAAATTCTCACCGGTATCTGCATCGATTGATGATATTTTGCTAAAGTGTATGATACTATGTATTTTCCTCCAAAAATCCTCTCGGTACCCGCATCGATCGATGATATTTTGCTGAAATGTATGATACACTTGTCCATTGGGGAGGTAGGTTTCGAAGAATACTGTGTGCATGATACTCCCTCTGTAAATAAATATAAAATCGTTTAGATCACTATCTAAACAATCTTATATTTCTTTACAAAGGTATTACTAGTTTATTATATTACCCACCATGAAAGATATCATTCTAGAATCACTTTTCAACTAGTGTTTATCATACAATATTTTGTTGGGGCTAATTATTCTATCCTCAGAAAGTAAGTCGCTGCCTCACGCCTCCTTCACCCTCTAGATCTACATCCTCGTGCGCCTTATTTCACTCTACCAGCGTTGCTATTCCCCTCCCTCACTAGTGCCGCCTTTTCCCTCCCTTGCCAGTGCAACTGTCGGCGGTATAAAGTCAGGGAAACATTCTGATATTTAGGCATACATTGAACTTGTTGAAGGCATCGTATGTATTACATGGCTGCACGTTGATAACCTTTGACAGTGTTGGAAACATCATTGACATCACCGATCTTCTTTCCCTTTTTCATCCTCCAATGCACCACCTCCTATATTCATGATGTCATACATTTGGTTCCAATGATAAGGGCCCCTTTGGAATGTTTTAGTTGGATACTCATCATGGTCAGATTAGTGTATGTATAGTGTGAACATCAGTATATCATTTAAGGTAATATAGGAAGTTTATACCCCTTTTATACAGATCCAAGCATTGTCTCATTGTTGCTATTCGCCATAAAACTTGGAAATCGTCTAAATGCAACGTAGACACTTAAACTCATTTACTTCTCAACCACGACCCATTTCAAAAGATTTACCACGAGCATGCGCCCTATGGGTCAATGGTATTCTTTGATGGTTGTTAGTGTAGTAAGCAAAATTAGAAAAGGTTTCGGTAAAAGAATGTCTAAAAGAGAAAAGGTTCCAGTGTTGTTGCATATTTATGTATGACAATCTGAAAAAGTCTAGGATATTGCTACTATAAGAGTGCATTTCCCAACTAGGTGTCTTCTCAAAACCAAACTTGAGAGCCGTCACTGATAAATAAAGTTCCAAACCCAAAGAAGAGTTGTTTCACCTTCATTGGTACGGCCTAGAAATGCGAATGTTCGGGTTTTTTGTGAACACGAGAGATCGATTTAGAGCACGTGTGTTTATTATGTATGAGCCCATGCCATATGCCATGATGGACTAGGTAATTTGGCAAACAGGTGTCAATCACGACACCTACATGGGTTGCAGTTGAAAAGTACACAATTGGAACTCAACGTGTGTTATTGAAGATTTTGAAAGGAAAATGTCTACGAGACAATTTTAATGTTTATGTGTGATAATTTGTAATGCGAGAGTTCTCATGTGTGACTTTCTTATTGCTTTTTTTGAAACATGCTGAAATGTGTCATAATGGACTGCGTGTATTCTAAAATCGCTCCAGTATTCCCAAAAAAATTAAATCATATCGGGGCAAAGTTGTGTGCTTCCTCTATCCTAACATGTTGTATACGGCCTCAAGATACATCTTGCACATGTATTACATTGCTTAGAATTAATCATTCTTCATCAGCGGAAACCGGAACAATAAAAATAACTAATGGGACAAAATATGCAATTTTGGTTAACAATGGAAGCTTTGTCATGTACAGAATTGGTAGCAACAGCTAGGGTTGAGTGAGGTGTTTTGCCTCCGGGTGCCTCGGAGCCCGAAATTTTCAAACAATGAAAGCATATTTCGAAGTTCTTGTAAGAAATTGATGTACATTTAGATATGGCATGCATAATGTAAATTGCATTCATATATATTTATGTTTGCGTGCTGAATAAGAAAACAAGCATGTAGATGAAAATAATAAATATTAGGATGATTATATGCAACATGAAACACACATGCGCGCATGCACACACAGACATACACACGAGGAAGATGTACAATGTGTAAATAAAAGAAGACAACCAATGTTGTTCAAGCTAAAAAGGGTTTGTCGATCCAAAGGGTGCTAACAAAGTGTGCAAGCTCCAGCGATCCATTTATGGACTGGTGCAAGCCTTTCGGAGTTGGAATAAACGTTTTGATAGTGTGATCAAAGCATATGGTTTTATACAGACTTTTGGAGAAGTCTGTATTTACAAGAAAGTGGGTGGGAGCTCTGTAGCATTTCTAATACTATATGTAGATGACATATTGTTGATTGGAAATGATATAGAAATTTTGGATAGCATAAAAGGATACTTGAATAAGAGTTTTTCAAAGAAAGACCTCGGTGAAGCTGCTTACACATTGAGCATCAAGATCTATAGAGATAGATCAAGACGCTTGATAAGA
Organism: Triticum aestivum; assembly: GCF_018294505.1. Classification (NCBI taxonomy): domain Eukaryota; kingdom Viridiplantae; phylum Streptophyta; class Magnoliopsida; order Poales; family Poaceae; genus Triticum; species Triticum aestivum. The sequence goes on from NC_057804.1 coordinate 585,358,650, forward strand.
TTTTTCAATGAGTACATACCTTGATAAGATTTGGAAGTAGTTCAAAATAGAACAGTCAAAGAAGGAGTTCTTTCCTGTGTTGCAAGGTGTGAAGTTGAGTAGGACTCAAAACCCAACCATGGTAGAAAATAAAAAGAGAATAAAAAGCCATTCCCTATGCCTCGGTCATAGGTTCTATAAAGTATGTTATGTTGTGTACCAGACCTATTGTATACCTTGCTCTGAGTTGGGCAGGGGAGTACAATTTTGATCTAGGAGTAGATCACTGGACAAGGTCAAGAATATCCTTAGTGAGGACTAAGGAAATATTTCTCGATTATGAAGGTGATAAAAGAGCCTGTCATAAAGAGTTACATCGGTGCAAGCTTTTACACCAATCCAGATGACTCTAAGTCTCAATCTGGATACATATTAAAAGTGGGAGCAATTAGCTAGAGTAGCTCCGTGCAGAGCATTGTAGACATAAAATATTTGCAAAATACATACGGCTCTGAATGTGAAAGACCCGTTGACTAAACTTTTCTCACAAGCAAAGCATGATCATACCTTAGTACTCTTTGGTTGTTAATCACATAGTGATGTGAACTAGATTATTGACTCTAGTAAACCCTTTGGGTGTTGGTCACATGACAATGTGAACTATGGGTGTTAATCACATACAGATGTGAATATTGGTGTTAAATCATATGATGATGTGAACTAGATTACTGACTCTAGTGCAAGTGGGAGACTGAAGGAAATATGCCCTAGAGGCAATAATAAAGTTATTATTTATTTCCTTATTTCATGATAAATTTTTATTATTCATGCTAGAATTGTATTAATTGGAAACTTAGTACATGTGTGAATACATAGACAAACATAATGTCACTAGTATGCCTCTACTTGACTAGCTCGTTAAATCAAAGATGGCTGTGTTTCCTAACCATAGACATGAGTTGTCATTTGATTAACGGGATCACATCATTAGAGAATGATGTGATTGACTTGACCCATTCCGTTAGCTTAGCACTTGACCGTTTAGTATGTTGCTATTGCTTTCTTCATGACTTACACATGTTCCTATGACTATGAGATTATACAACTCCCGTTTATCGGAGGAACACTTTGTGTGCTACCAAACGTCACAACGTAACTGGGTGATTATAAAGGTGCTCTACAGGTGTCTTCGGAGGTACTTGTTGAGTTGGCGTATTTCGATATTAGGATTTGTCACTCTGATTGTCGGAGAGGTATCTCTGGGCCCTATCGGTAATGCACATCACTATAAGCCTTGCAAGCAATGTGACTAATGAGTTAGTTGATGGATGATGCATTACATAACGAGTAAAGAGACTTGCCGGTAACGCGATTGAACTAGGTATTGAGATACCGACGAGGGCAAGTAACATACCGATGACAAAGGGAACAACGTATGTTGTTATGCGGTTTGACCGATAAAGAACTTCGTAGAATATTTGGGAACCAATATGAGCATCCAGGTTCCGCTATTGGTTATTGACCGGAGATGTGTCTCGGTCATGTCTACATAGTTCTCGAACCCGTAGGGTCCGCACGCTTAAAGGTCGGTGACGATTTATATTATGAGTTATGTATTTTGATGTACCGAAAGTAGTTCGAAGTCCCGGATGAGATCGGGGACATGACGAGGAGTCTCGAAATGGTCGAGATGTAAAGATCGATATATTGAACGACTATATTCGGACTTCGGAAAGGTTCCGAGTGATTTGGGTATTTTTTGGAGTACCGGAGAGTTACGGGAATTCGCCGGGGAGTATATGGGCCTTATTGGGCCATACGGGAATAGAGGAGAGAGGCCAAAAGGAAGGAGGCGCGCGCCGCCCTCTGGTCCGAATTGGACAAGGGGTGCAGCCCCCTTTTCCTTCTCCCTCTCTCCCTCTGTCCTTCTCTCCTACTCCGGAAAGGAAAGGGGAATCCTACTAGGACTTGGGAGTCCTAGTAGGACTCCCACACTTGGAGCGCCCTCCTCTAGGGCCGGCCTCTCCCTCCCTCCTTTATATACGGGGGCAGGGGGCACCTCTAGTCACAACAATTGATCTCCTGATCTCTTAGCCGTGTGCGGTGCCCCCCTCCACCAGATTCAACCTCGGTAATATCGTAGCGGTGCTTAGGCGAAGCCCTGCGTCGGTAGCATCATCAACACCGTCAACACGCCGTCGTGCTGACGGAACTCTCCCGCAAAGCTCTGCTGGATCGGAGTTCGTGGGACGTTATCGAGCTGAACGTATGCTGAACTCGGAGGTGTCATACGTTCGGTACTTGATCGGTCGGATCGTGAAGACGTACGACTACATCAACTGCGTTGTGCTAACGCTTCCGCTTTTGGTCTACGAGGGTACGTGGACAATACTCTCCCCTATCATCAGCGGCGGAGCTTAGTGGAAAGCAACCTGGGCCATCGCCCCCCAGCCCATGAGAAAGCTAGCATATATCCCCTAGTATTCAGCCCATATGTCCAGTTAAAATCAGCCTAAAGTCATGTTTCTTGCCCCTCCAGCCCATTTGCCCCTCCACAGAATCGGCCCAAGCTCCGCCACTGCCTCTCATTGCTATGCATCACCATGATTTTGCGTGTGCGTAGGAATTTTTTTGAAATTACTATGTTACCCAACAGTTTCAACATGTCTTTTTTTAGTATTGGGTTCTAAGTGACTCATGAGCTTTCGCTAAGGAGTGCCTAATTAGCATGTGAAACAAGTTTTAGCAATTTAATTAGCATGTGCCTAATTTAGAGTCTTAATTACATGTGTTTGCAACTTAACACGTGTTAGTGGCTCGAAACCGGTCACAACACTCTAGGCAAAAGTAAACAAGAAAGCGACCGTAACACGCACCGCATGCTTAAAATTTTATTTATGTTGACAAAGATCACGTCTGTGAAAGCAACTACAACATTATTGTCTTTTTCCTAGAACACCCAAAAATACTTACACGTAGTTTATATTTTAAGACAAAAAAAACAAAGTGATTTGGAAAAGTTACATAATTACTATAATTAGATGGCTAAAGGGTCACGCCTCTACCTGAAACATCGCGACGTGATCCCTCGCTCATATGTGCCTCTGGTAGCTTGCTCCCCGATGGTATTGTCAATGACAAGGTGATTATGGAGAACTCAGATGTGAATTTGTCAAGAACTTTGCATTTTTGTTGGTAGTTGGTATTAGGGAAGGAATTCTCTTTGCATGCGTGGAATCTTTCTTTTCCTTCCATAGGGTTTCTTTCTGTGACAACATGATTTTGGTGAGCATTAAGATGTGGGATATGTCGGGGACCTGGGTGTGCACAGGTGTCTATGGGCTTTAGGACGACAATGCTCATTTGGGACTACGAGTTGTGGCGGTTTTGGCCCGTTCAGTAGGACATATGACTCATCCTTGGGGATATTAACACCATCCTCAAGGCACATGACAAGAATAATAGTAATATCAATAGAAGAGTCATAGTCTCATTTACGGGCATGTTGGGTAGGTTAGGTCTGAAAGAGATTAACATCAATGGGAGGCGTTTCGCTTGGTAAAATAAGAGGTAGGCGATAACGCTATGCATGTTGGATCGCATGTTCGAACCGAAAGCTTGGGAAGGGCTATTCCTAGCTTGCACTCTCCATGTGATCTCCATGATGATCTCAGACCACTGTCTGACGGTCCATAAATTTGGCAGTGCCATCCATAGGGTAGCGAGCATGACCAGAAGTACTAGATCGGAGATTGTACAGAGAGTTAGCCAAGGTTTGGGCTTCTGGGAAGGAGTAATACCCTATGTCCTGCTTTGTGTTATGGTAGGATACCTCATGCCAGGGAATACAATGGGAATGATGTGTTGGCTACACATAGTCTAGTTCTATGAAAGTAGATGTCTCTGGGAGCCCCTTAGCCCCCACGTTATATGGGTGATGGGGTCTAGGTTTTTACATGGCGGTAGATTCAATCTGGACAATGTCGTGTAGACTTGGGGACCAAGATGGTCTCTAGACGCTCATCTGATCCCCTGGGCTCCTTCTGCGCTAGCTCTTTGGTGGGCCTTCTGGGGCCCATGGCAGGCCTGCTACCAGGCTACCTTTGAGACGCCACCACCGGTGTATTACACTATCAGTAGCCACCAAGCATGTATGGAATTGGAGTGGTTGTCCTTCGAGAACCCATGCGGGCTCCTTGCCTTCTTGCTGGTCATCAGGACTCATCTTCAGGAGCTCGGCCTTGAAGGAGTATGTGGTCCTTCCCATCACGAGGCATCCTGGGACCCTGTTTTCATTGATGAAAAATGAGATGTGGGGGCTCTGGGAGTTCGGAGCTTTGTGTTCGGAAGCTGAGGCCTTAGGCTTGGTCCCGTCTGTGGGACTCGTTGAGCCGTTGCAACCCCGAAGTGCATGTAGTATTGGGGCTCCTTAAAAGTTGTGGATCCACAGACCGGAGCCTGGCATCACGGGTTGGCCCTGTCCTATCTTTTTATATCTGGCCAAAGGACCGTTTAGGTGCCCATGAGTTCTGAATCTAAATGATGACGATGCCTGGATTCCCACACCCATGTCGCGAAATGGGGAAACCGTAGAGCATGCGGGGCACATGTCATGCCGCAAGACCCATCGATTCAGTTTATCGCATCGTCTATAAAGAAAGAGGGAAAGGGGACAATTTCCCCTTCTTCCTCCTTCGTCTTCAATCTTGTGCTTCCGTGCCATCTCCTCCCATGCCGCACACACGCAGATTGCGCTCTTCACCTTCCTCCTCGAGCTCGTGGTTTTGTTTGTTATTCCCTGATTTTCTTTCGTTTTCTTTCTTTCTTCGTTATACTTTTGTTTTCTTTATTTTTTTCTTCATTTTCTTTATTTCTCTTTGTTTTTATTTTTGTTTTTTGTCTGTTTTCATCGGTTTTCTGCTCTTTTAACACATGTCTACTTTTGTTTGGTACAAAATTTAAATTTTCTATGTGCGCGTGAAACATTTTATTGATACACGTTGAACATTTTTTTGAATACACAACGTACATTTTTCTTTTAATACATGGTTTTTAGTACATGGTCAACATTTTTTCAAATATACAAGTCTACATTTTTCGTATACACCAGGTACATTTGTCAATGCACATTTAAAATTATTCAAATAAATGATCAACTGATTTTCAAATATATGTTTTGATACTTATTTGTTTTTCATACACATTATATATTTTTGGTATACATGCAAAACATCATTATATACATTTAATATTTTTAAATTACATTATCAACATCTCTTTCAACCATATATTTTGGAACATGTTGCACATTCTCGTACATCAGGAATATATTTTATATGCAACTTAAATTTTTTAAATGTATGAAAAATATTTTTTAATATTTATTTTGATGTCAAGTTGTTTCCACACACCTTGTACATTTTTATGTACATCAGGACTATTTCTTACATAGGTTTTGAAAAATTAATCAAATACATGATTAAGAAATTTTTTTCAAAAAATATTTTTGATGTCAACTACTTTCATACATGTTGTACATTTTCGTATGCACTAGAAAAAATTTCTTATACGCGTTCAACATTTTTAAAAATAATTGTCTATAGTGAATTTTGACTTATATATATATGGAATATTTACAAATATAAATTGATATAAAAGATAAATCAGATAAGAAAACAATGCGAAAACAAAAAGATGGAAACAAACTTTAATGGCCCACGATCTGGGCCGTACCATTACGGAGGCGCTTGAGGCGAGCGCCCCTCCCCATCTTGGAGCGCCCCTATGTCTCGCTCACAGCGAGATGGTAAGCCTCGCCTCAAAAGGGCTGCCTGAAATTTGCCTCGCCGTATGTCTCGTTTTTTTGTTTTTTGTTTTTTCATTTATTTTTATACTTCCTTTTATACTTCCAAACATTCTAAATAAAGTATATTACAATAAAACACTTTACATAAAACATTTGAAAAACCTGTTAACCTAGCGTTTGGAAAATATTAAATGTGTACGGAGAAAATGTTTCTCGAAAATGTACAGGAAACAATATAAATGTGTGTGAAAAAAAATCATGTATTTAAATTTTCCTAATCAAGCATTTGAAAAATGTTAAACATGTTTTTGCAAAAAATGTTCATCAAGCATTTCAAAAATTTTAAATGTGTATACAAAAATTCTGACATGTATTATTGCATTTGAAAATTTTAAATGTGTATAAAAAATTGATGACCATGTATTAAAAACGTATTTGTCTTGTATTTAAAAAAATCAATCAAACATATTATAAAAATGTTGACGATTTATTCCAAAAAAGTTAATCTTATATTTGAAAAATATTATTCGATGATTTAAAAACATTGTATAGAAAATATGTTGACCATCTACTCAGAAAATGTTAAACTTGTATTAGAAAACTGTAAAAGTTTATTAGAAATGTTCTTGAGGTATGCAAATAATGTATATATAAACCAAAAGAAACAAAGGAGGGAAACCAAAGAAAAGTAAAAGAAAAAAAAAGAAGAATAAAGTATTGCGACAAAAAGAAGAAAATGAAAGAAAACCAGAGAAGAAATTAGAAAAGCAAACAAAAAACATAAGAAAAATAAAAAACAAACTGACACATCAGCAAACATAGACCGACGAATGAACGAACATATAACAAGCTATTGGGCCAACCCGTACACGTGCGCACTGCAGAAAAGTTTCAGGCATGACGGATGCTAGTCTAACTTTTTTTTGGAAATGGAGGCGTGCCCCTGGCCTCTGCATCATGATGATGCATGCGGCCCTCTTATTAATAATCCAGAAACGTAACATCAAAAAGGTCTTACAGCTCGCAAGCGGAGCGAAACAAAGTAAAGAAACGACAAAAAGTACAGGCGGACAATAACAACCGATACGGTAATAAGATGGATAAGCTCTTTAGACTCCTATCCTGTTATGCGAGCGCTATCCGAACCGGTTGAAAATAACCCGAGCTACCATCTTTCATTGGTTGCACCCAGTGACCAAAGGCTTTCTGGAGTCCATAGGAGTGAGTAAGGACCACGTATGGATCCAAGTTGTAACTCTGAAAATAACCTGCAAAAAAGTTAAGTTGTGTTGTATGTTAAAAATCATATCATTCCTGCAGTTCCATATAGCTCATAATAGCGCACATATTCCAATCCAAATACGAGCTGCAGTAGTCTGTTCAACCCCAGCTAACCATGTCCGAAACAAAGACGCAATATCTACTGGAGGGTTGATATTGAAAGCTATATGAATCGTTCTTCAAAGTAACTTGGCAAGTTGGCATTCAAGAAATAAATGTTGTATTGTTTCGTCATGCGCACAGAAACAACACCGTGAATTGCCTACCCATCGCCTCTTAATTAAGTTGTCCTTTGTGAGTATCACTTGCTTGTAGACAAACCACATGAAAATTTTAATACGCGAAGGCACCTTAACCTTCCATATGTGTAGTGACCTTAAGAGGGGGCCAGAATTAATCAAATCCGTATAAAAAGATTTCACCGTAAACATCACATTCTTAGTTAACTTCCATTGTGTTGAGTCTTGTAGGTCGGAGAGTTGAACATCTATCAATCTCCGAACCAGGTGCATCCTGGCGGTCCATCTCTCACCTACTAACGCACGTCTTAACTGGATATTCAAGGGAATAGTTTGAAGGACGATGCCTACGTAATCCTCCTTACGTTGCACAATATTATAGAGGGTTGGATATTGTATGGACAGAGGCGTCTCTCCTAACCACGTATCCTCTCAAAATCTTGTTGACATACCGTTGCCTATCAAGAATTTGACCCTATAAAAGAACATGTCCTTCGTTCTCATAAGTCCCTTCCAGAACGATGAGTCAGTTGGTCTCATGGTAACCCGGGCTAGTGTTTTCGAGTGCAAATACTTATTGCGAAGGATTTGAGACCACATGCCCTCCGGCTCTGTCTCTAACCTGTGCAACCATTTGCTCATAAGGCATTTATTCTTAATTTCTAAGTTCTCAATACCGAGACCCTCTTGGTCTTTAGGTCGGCAAAGGATATCCCATCGCGCGAGACAGTATTTCCTCTTGGCCTCATCAGACTGCCAAAAGAAACGGGAAATCAACTCGCCTTCAGACCCCTTTCGGAATTTCGAAAAACGAAAGTAGAAATATCGGCATACTAGTTAATACGTTGTTGATCAAAACTAGCCGACCTCCATATGACATCAGCTTGCCCTTCCAGCAGCTGAGTTTTTTTCAATTTGTTCTTCAATACATTTCGATTCTTTGTTGGATAACTTACGATGATGAATCGGGATTCCCAAGTAACTAAATGGTAAAGCACCTAATTCACACCCGAACAATTGTCTGTAAGTGTGTTCTTCGTCTTTGGCCTTCCCAAAACAGAACACCTTGCTCTTATGAAAATTAATTTTTAAGCCAGACAATTGTTCAAATAGACACAAGATAAGTTTCATGTTACGTGCTTTAGCCATGTCATGCTCCATGAATAGAATAGTGCCATCAGCATATTGTAGAATGGACACCCCTCCATCAACTAGATGAGGAACTAGACCCTCTACATAGCCACGCTGCTTGGCCCTGCCAATAATGACGGCTAACATATCGGCCACAATATTGAACAGAAGAGGTGACATGGAATCCCCTTGTCTCAACCCCTTATGCGTCTGAAAATAGTGACTCATATCATCGTTCACCTTAATTCCAACACTACCCTTCTGGATTTGAGTATCCACTTGGTTCCTCCAGGTTTCACTAAAACCCTTCATGCGCATTGCCTGCTGAAGAAAAGGCCATTTTAATTTATCATAGGCCTTCTCGAAATTCACTTTGAAGATAACCCCATCCAGTTTCTTCGAATGAATCTCATGAAGCGTTTCATGTAGGACGACTACCCCTTCGAGTATATATTGTCCCGGCATAAACGATGTCTGGCTTGGTTGAACCACTGAGTAAGCAATTTGTGTCAGTCTATTGGTTCCCATCTTTGTAAAAATCTTGAAACTCACATTTAGCAGAAAAATGGGCCGGAATTGTTCGATCCGAACAGCCTTATTTTTCTTAGGTGGCAACGTTATCGTACCAAAGTTGAGGTGAAACAACACCAAATGGCCGTCGAAAAAATCGTGAAACATAGGCATAAGATCATCTTTAATAATATGCCAACATTTCTTATAGAATTCATCCGGAAACCCATCTGGTCACGGTGCTTTATTCGGCTTTGTTTGGGTTATGGCCTGATGAACCTCTTTTTCAGTAAATGATGCAGAGAGAACATCGTTCTCTGCTGCCTGTAGTTGAGGTATATCATCAATCACAGACTCATCAAGAGACACCGTGGATATATCCGGGGGTCCAATTTTTTTTAATAATAATTAGAGATATACGCTTTCAGATTTTCATGTCCCACTATTGTCCCCTCATCCTGTTCAAGCTGTATGATTTTCTTCTTCCTATGTTTACCATTTGCAACCATATGGAAAAATTGCGTATTGTCGTCCCCTTGGACAACCCTTAGCATTTTCGCACGCAACGCCCACTTAAGCTCCTCCTCTCTCAGGAGAGCACGTAAACCTTGCTTAGCATCGGACTTGGTTCGATCCTCATTAACAGAAAGGAGAGTGGCTTCAGCCTTTAAGTCTAGTGCCTCAACTAGTTGAGTAAGACGCTCTTTTTCCTGTTTGTAAATCCCACTCTCATTTCTGGCCCAACCTCTCAGAAATTGTCGTAGATGTCTAATTTTATTTTAACATCTCTCGACATGCGTCCTTCCCGTAACCGGCTTAGCCCATTTGCGGGCAATGATCTCCATAAATCCTTCTCGCTCAAACCAGCTTTGCTCGAAGGAGAAGATATTTTTATTTGCCACATGGGTAGCCTCACCCGAGTCTAAAAGGAGTGGTGTATGATCCGAGATCGCTCTCTGCATCACATGGACCGACACCAATGGATACTTTTGCTCTCACTCAACACTAGCAAGAACCCTATCTAGCTTTTCATAAGTCGGAATAGGTAAGGAGTTGGCCCATGTAAATTGTCTACTGGTGAGCTCTATTTCTCTTAAATTGAGACTTTTGATAATCATGTTAAACATCATAGACCAACGGCCATCAAAATTGTCATTATTGTTTTCTTCTCTTCTCTGGATAATATTAAAATCCCCCCCTCCCTGACTAATATTGGCAGATTTTCATCTCCACAAATCCGCACCAGATCGGCCAGAAAGTCGGGTTTAAACGCAGGTTGTGCTGCTCCATATACAGCAACTAGCGACCAACGAAACCCATCCAGCTTTGATCTTACCCTGAATTTAACCGAAACGTCTCCCTGAACCACAGTAAGCACCTCTAAAGTCTCACACCGTACTCCTAGTAAGATCCCACCGGATCTTCCTCTAGGGGGTAAAATGTGCCAGTCAAAATCGATACCACTGGAGAGTGTTTGAAGAAACTGTGATGTGAAATTATCTCGTCCACTTTCCAAGAGTGCAATAAAATCTAAGTGTTGTTCTATCATTGTCTCTACTAAGAACCTTTGTTTAGCCTAGTCAGCTAGACCTCTGCTATTCCAAAAGAGTCCTTTCATAAGTCATCATGGAATTTTTTTCTTAAGCTTAACTCTAGCACTTCGGCGTACTGCCGAGGTAGGATAAATTTTCCGCTTCCAGGGCCGTTTGGGCTTCTCTTCAACACCCCGCAGGAAAATAGGATTGTCTACGCCAGAGACTGCACCCTCCATCAAAAGAGGCTCTACCGTTTCTGTGGTCTCCAGATCCTCCTCATCCTCAGCCTCCACAGTAGGCAACAGATTATTACATATATTTGCGAGATCAGTAATTCCTAAGTTGTTCATGTCGTTGTCATTCATAGGTTTGATAGATGCAAGGTTATGAATGATCTCAGAAGCTCTCTTCGCTTCCAAGTCTAAAAGATCATTAACGGATTTGACGACCTCGGTTTCATTTGATCCCAAAGAAATTCCTAAGTCGTTTGCCTTATCAACTATTTCAGTCTCAAAAAAATGTAAAATTGAACAACTTTTATCAAAACACGTACCTGTAGTAGCCTCGGCATGACGAAGCATGGCGGCCATCTTGGTACACGCTAGCTGCACGTCGTCCGCATCTAGCTGTCCCTGGATCCGGTTGCTTACACACCTGCCAGCCGACACCGGATCCACAATCCCGCCGAAAGTGATAAGCTCCTCCGTCGTCCTCTCTCGAGGGGTACTGTCCCAACTCCCACGCCCGTCCCATGTCATCGGTGAAGGAGGGTAGGGCGTAGTTGAGCGGGCCTCGGCCATCGAGATCAAGGGGGAAGAGGACCGTGGAGACGCTTGCTCACTAGTCCTGTTCCCCCTTGCTGAACAGCTCATCCCCTGGCGAACCTGTAGAGCACACTTGTAACGCCCCGGATCCGATGTGTCAGGTGTCTGCCAGTTATTCGCCGTCGTTGCCATGTCATTTGCTTGTGTGTTGCATATTGTCATGTCATCATGTGCATTTCATTTTGCTTACGTGTTCGCCTCATGCATCCGAGCTTTTTCCCCGTTGTTCGTTTTGCAATCCGGCGCTCCTATGTCCTCCGGCGTCCCCCTCTTCTCTCTTTTCGTGAGTGGGTGTTAAACGTTCTCGGAATGGACCGAGCCTTGTCAAGCGGCCTTGGTATACCACCAATAGACCGCCTGTCAAGTTTCGTGCCATTTGGAGGTCGTTTGGTACTCCAACGGTTAACCGCGTAGCTCGAAACCCCCCTTTCTCTTTGCAGCCCAACACCCTTCCAAAGTGGCCCAAAACCCAGCAAACTCCTCTCCATGCTCTTGGTCGTTCGATCACGATCGCGTGGCCGAAAACCGCTCCTCATTTGGACTCTCCTAGCTCCCAGAATCTATAAATATGTGCTCCCCCAGATTTATCACAGTCCAAACCCTAGCTCCCCTCCTCCTCGCGCCGCCGAACGAAACCCCTCTCCGCGCGCGGACATGTCCGCGCCCGCGGACGTCCCGCGTCGCCGCCTCGCGCCAGTGACCGCCTGCCATGTGGCGCTCGACCGCCCGTGCCGCCGCCGGCCCGCGTAGCCCGTCCCCGGCCCCCGCGGCCCGAGCCGGCCCCCGCGCGCCGCCCCGCCTCTCCGCCGCCGCTGGCCGCGGCCCCGCCTCCGCCGCCGTCGGGCTCCTCCACTCACCGCCGAGCGCCGCCGCCCACGCGTCGGGTCGCCGCCGCCCCACGCCTCCTCCGCCGGCGCCCCGTGCGCCCGTGCCGCCCCGCGCCCGGTCGCCCTTCACCGTAGGCCCCGCCGGCCGTGCCTCGCCTCCGGCCGGGCGTGCCCCCGCGCCGCCGAGCTTCCCTCGCCGCCGTCCGCCGCCGTCGCCGCGGATCCGGTCGGGCCGGACCGGATCCGGCCGTCCCAAGCTTCTCCGGCCTCCTCGCTCCTCGCCGGACTTCCTCCACCTCGCCGGAGAAGAAGGTGGATGAGATCCACCGGGTTCCCCATCCAAACGCCCCCGTCCCTGCCCTGGATCTCCTCGTCCCGCACGCCTCCGTCCCGGGTTGACTTTTCCCGGAGGTGAAATTTCACCAAGTTCCCGAATCTGCAGTAATTATCATGCCATGTTCATTGCATTGTATCTCTGCATCCGTAGCTCTGTTTCGTGCGTGCAATATGTCAAATTGTCCGTCTCAACGAGTACATCATGTCATTCCATTGCATCATATTCATTTGAGGTCATCTTGATGCCTGAATCTTTGTTGTAAGAGTGCTTCATGATGTTATCTGCTGTCTGTTAACAGAACAAGCTCTTTTGTCATTTTTGTCATGATTGATGTGTGCATCCTATGAGGTTGATGTCTATATGTGTTTTGAACTATGCCATGTCTTATTTACAGAGGTGCTTACCATGTATTTTTGTGATCAATGTGGTGACTAGCACAAGCATGCATACTAGGCATCGTGATGTTGCTGATTTTAGTCTCTGTTCTGCTGTAATTTTGATGCCATGTAAACATGATGCTACAGAGAGATCCATGCATATTTTGAGATACTTCAGTAAGGATGTTTTGAACATATGGTTATTGTCTATCCATACCTGCCCTTGGTTGCAATTATGGAGTAGTCTAGAATGCAATTTTCGTGCTCTACTTTTGCTTCATAATGTTTCCTGGCAGATTGTTTACATGTTATTCAATTTTGCCAAGGTTGTTGAAGTTGATCCTTGCATGCTATGAACTTGTTCTTGCCTTGGTTTGTTTCACAAACATGTCTTATTGATGATGCTATACTTATCTTGTCATGCAATGACTTGTGGTGAGTGAATCGAGCTTGTTAAGTAGTGCACTTGATGTTGCTGTTTTGCTAGGCTAAATCTGTTATTTCGCGATGCTATGTAAACCTGCTTCTACTAGTCATTCTATGCATAATCTGGAGATGATCATTAAACATGTTTTGTTCTACATGTCATCCTCTAACCATCCATGCCCCTGGTTGCATTTATAGCTTGATGTAGCTTGTTGTAATCTTGCTCCAAAGTTGTTATATAATGTTGCTGTCAGCCTGTTAACATTAAGTTCAGTTGTTGCCATGTGTTTTCCTAGTGTTCCATGTACCCTATGACCTTGCTATTGCCATGCTTAGCTTCACAAACATGCCTTCTTACTGTTGGTTGCCTTGCCATGCCATGTATTGCTCTGTGGTGAGTGGTACAAGCTCATCTACATGCCTTCATAATTCTCTTTCTGCCATGTTTGAATCTGTAATATAACTTGCTATGTTTACATGGGTGCCATCATATCTTTTGATCCTTTTTGGCTCATGGTCAGTAAGGGACTTTTGATCTATGCAATTAGTACTTTCATGCCGTGCCTTTGTTTGTCATGATAAGTTCCTGTAACATGTTGTTTGATAGCTCTGAACATTGCAACCTGATGTTATTTTCTGCAAAGTCTAAAATTGTTATTACTTGCAATCTTGCCATGTGTGTTTGAGCATGTTCTAGTGATTTCTGGAGATAGCTTAGTGTTCATGTTTTGTTATGCTTTACCTGTACATCATGCCCATGCCTTTTGTTTTCTTGTTGAGATCCTGTAGCATGTTGTTTTGATGCTTGCAATATGCCTAGTTGTTGTTTTGGACAGATTGTTGCTATAACTTGTATTGTGTGTGTGTTGAACCGTTGCCCCGTTTTGAGTGTGCTCTATATGAAACTTGCTTAGTTTTGCATGTAGTTTCATATTATCATGTTGCATCCTTGTTTTGAGGTGTTTGCTTGATGTTTGTATGCATTTTGCATCAATGCCATGTTTAACTTGTTTTGCTCATATCTTTTAGGCCGTAGTTCCGAATTAAATGAACTTTATATGTAACTTGACTAGAATCTTGTGTAGATCATCTTTGTGCATCCTAACTTGCTGTTTAATAACTTGAACATAAGGTTTGTTCAGATCTGGACCAATTTTCGAAATTTGCATATGAGGACTTACCGGAATTGTTATATGTTGTTCCCGGCCTCATTTAAACTTGCCTTGATGTGTTGCTCTTGTTTGCATCGTCTCTTGCCATGAGTAGCTTCATGTAGCTTTGTCATGCATCATGCTTCTTGTGCATCATGTCTTGTTCATGTGTGGTGTGTTTACTATGTTGTGTGTTTCTTCTCGATAGTTACTGTTTCGTTGCGATCGTGAGGATTCGTTCGTCTACGCTTGGTTCGGCTTCATCCGTTCGTCTTCTTCATGAACTCGTTCTTCTTCCTTGCGGGATTTCAGGCAAGATGACCGCTACCCTGGATCTCACTACTATCATTGCTATGGTAGTTGCTTCGTTCTATCGCTATGCTGCGTTACCTATCTTTTGCTCATCAAGCCTCTCATATTGCCATGAACCTCTAACCTTGACACCTTTCCTATGCAAACCGTTGCTTGGCTATGTTACCGCTTTGCTCAGCCCTCTTATAGCGTTGCTAGCTGCAGGTGAAGTTGAAGATTTCTCCATGGTGGACAGGATTTTGGTTGGGATATCACAATATCTTTTATATTATTAATGCATCTATATATTTGGTAAAGGGTGGAAGCTTGGCCTTATGCCTGGTGTTTTGTTCCACTCTTGCCGCCCTAGTTTCCGTCATACCGGTGTTATGTTCCCGGATTTTGCGTTCCTTACGCGGTTGGGTGATTTATGGGACCCCCTTGACAGTTCGCTTTGAATAAAACTCCTCCAGGAAGGCCCAACCTTGGTTTTACCATTTGCCTCACCACCACCTATCCCTTTCCCTTGGGTCGGCCAACCCGAGGGTCATCTTTATTTTAGCCCCCCCGGGCCAGTGCTTGTCTAAGTGTTGGTCCGAACCGGGCAGACTGCGGGGCCACCTCGGGGCAACTCGAGGTCTGGTTTTACTCGTAGGCTGACCTATCCGGTGTTGCCCTGAGAACGAGATATATGCAGCTCCTATCGGGATTGTCGGCGCATCGGGCGGCTTTGCTGGTCTTGTTTTACCATTATCGAAATGTCTTGTAAACCGGGATTCCGAGTCTGATCGGGTCTTCCTGGGAGAAGGTATATCCTTCATTGATCACGAGAGCTTATCATGGGCTAAGTTGGGACACCCCTGCAGGGTATAATCTTTCGAAAGCCGTGCCTGCGGTTATAGGCAGATGGGAATTTGTTAATGTCTGGTTGTAGATAACTTGACACCAGATCCGAATTAAAATGCATCAACCGTGTGTGTAGCCGTGATGGTCTCTTCTCGGCGGAGTCCGGGAAGTGAACACGGTTTCTGGGTTATGTTTGACGTAAGTAGGAGTTCAGGATCACTTCTTGATCATTGCGAGTTGACGACCGTTCCTTTGCTCTCTTCTCGCTCTTATTTGCGTATGTTAGCCACCATATCATGCTTAGTTGCTGCTGCAGCCTCACCACTTTATCCCTTCCTTTCCCTTTAAGCTTTGCTAGTCTTGATACCCATGGTAATGGGATTGTTGAGTCCTCGTGGCTCACAGATTACTACAACAACAGTTGCAGGTACAGGTTATGCGATGATCATGACGCGAGAGCGATGCTTGCTTGTTTTGGAGTTCTTCTTCTGCTTCTTCTTCGATCAGGGGATAGGTTCCAGGTCAGCAGCCTGGGCTAGCAGGGTGGATGTCGTTTGAGTTTCTGTTTATGTTTCATCCGTAGTCGGATGTTGTTCTCATGTATGATATGATGTTGTATTCGTGTGGCATTGTATGCCTTTTGTTTGTATCCCCATCTATTATGTAATGTTGATGTAATGATATCCACCTTGCAAAAGCGTTTCAATATGCGGGTCTATCCTTGGTGGGACCTTCGAGTTCCTTTTGGATAGGGTCGCATATTGGGCGTGACAGCACTTCTGTGGAGGGATTGCGACACGGGAGTCCTTCTCGCGTCTCAGCCCTAGCTCGCCACTCAAGATGGTGGCGTCCTGTGGAGGGGTTATAGCACGGGACTCCTTCCCGCACCTCACCCTTAGCTCGACCGGTGAAGCCTGTGTGTGATGAACGCCATAGACCGCCTGTCCATGCGCCTCTCCCAAAGAAGTCAAGATGGGCACCGGGGCCTCCTGCCCGCGGGTCCCCCCACACTCGGTCAACCCAGCAGAAACAACCATCCCATCGGGTGTGGACTCCGCAGACAACGCCTCGCAGGCCATACTCAACACTGGTGGCAACTCAAGTTCCATCGGGTCGTCTGCGTCGACCCTGGTGCTCCATAACCGACTAGGAGCCGACCTCGGTGCAAACGAACCAAAGAGAAGCGAGTTCATCGGAGTAGTGGACGGGGATGTCTCTTTGGTAGATGTGTCTACCTTATCAGATTTAACAGTAGGCCCCTTGTCCGACTCCGGAAGTGAATCATCGGACCCCTTATCCTGATTCTCGGATGCGCCACCCCCCTTAGTCGTGTCCATGTCCTGTGGCTCATCCCCATCCTACGAAATCGGAGTATCCTCGATCTCAAGCTCTAAAACATAAGTGACTCCAGCATGTGTCCATCTAACCACATCTGGTATGAACTCAACACTCACAACACTGACCAGCAACCTCGCAGCCCCTTGTGCACGAGTGAAGGGCATGTCAACCCTTTTTGTCTTACCAATCATAACACCCAAGCTCCACGCAATCAGATAATGCTTTATCAATTTTGGTGGTGCACCAAAGAAACGTACCCACACCTTCTCCAAAGGTGTACCCTCAGGTTCCTCCTGCTTCCACTCATCAAAAGCAATAACAATGTTGGTGCTTGGGACTCTGCACAAACCCCACTTGAGAAAATGCATCTGATCCTCTTTAGTGGGAAAGTCCACCTTATAAGTCTGACCCTCTAACTGTTCCAGATGCCACTGATAGTTACCTGGCACTAAGTCACACAGTTGTCTCACAATCTGAGCCTCTGTCAACTGTCCGTTAGTAACCCGGACAACTGTAGGGAAGGAACTCTCAACCATCTGCGGTAGAGGATCCACCTCCGGTGTCTCAAAGAACATCAACTCCTTATAACAGACACCAAAAATGTTAATGCCAGGTTTAGGACCGGAAAGTAGTGGACAATCCGTTGTCGCATGCTGAGATCGGAGGCAATAGTCACAAAGCTCGTTTGTACACTCTGCCACAAAATGATCCGATTCACCACATCTATAGCAAGGTAACTTTTTCTTCTTAATTGCCCACTTAGAGAGTTTTCCGCCCTCCGCTTTCTCCGGCCCTATGTCAGACATGCCATCCTTAGATTTAGCACCTCTAGAAGCGACCAAAACCTGCACTGTTGCTAGAGCCCGAACCGCGTCAACTGCCGTCGCGGGTAACGTGGCTAGGTCTCCCATCCCATCCGCTGCATGCTCGAGCTCCTCCGCCGAGCCATATCCACAGCAGGTGGTGGTGGCGGTGGAAGGTGTCGAGGCGGTGGTGGGCGTCTCCCACTTCCCCCGCGGCGATATCCACCTCGGAAGCGATCCCAGGGACCGGCGACACCTTTAACAAAGTTATCGGGCGGACCATGAAAATGTCCAGTATCCTCATCATTGTACCGGTTATATCCACGGCCGCCACCGGACGAAGATCCACGGTGCAGTCCCTCACCATATGCATCATATCCATCATCTCCCCACTGCCCGTATCGATTGAAGTTCTGACCATCCCGGATGTATCCATTGTATCAGCCACGCCCTTGCGCACCGCGACCCCTTCCTAGGGCCGGTGCCTTGGCTGCCGGTGGCTGCGCCGATTCATCCGGCTGGCGCGTGTTTGGCCTAGGTGCATGTGTCAACGCCATAGAGCTAGATGCATCGGGCCCCTGCTGCACGGAGGAGTGAACGCCCCGGCCGGCGGCAACTCTAGGCTGCACCCCCGCTGCCACAGGCCTCTGAGGAGGCAAGCCGCCCCGCCCGACAGCGCCGATCCCACCAGCCGACGGGGCACCACGGCCAGCACCACCGGCGGCAAGGA
Source organism: Triticum aestivum (assembly GCF_018294505.1). NCBI lineage: Eukaryota > Viridiplantae > Streptophyta > Magnoliopsida > Poales > Poaceae > Triticum > Triticum aestivum. Next base: position 585,377,081 of record NC_057804.1, read on the forward strand.
CTGGTGGAGCGCGACGCCCTGCCCCGCCCGCCGCGGAAGCACTGGCCGGTGCAGCGAGACATAAGCATTTGCACTCGTCTCAGATGAAGCGAGTTATAGTCGTGTGGTGCCTATATCTTACTTATAATGAGGTATATGATGTGCTCGCGTGAAGCTTCTTCCCCACGTGTAGCTAAGCTACTGGGTGTCTGGGTTAGTCCTTTTCCGTTACTTTTTTTCATTCGATGGGGTTTTGATCGAGACGCTCGATGGTGGTTGCGTTACCATGGCTTTGTTTGTTTGTTTTTTTCATTTCCTCTTTTTTGTTCCCTCGACGGTTTTCTATATTTTAGTATTTCTTTTTTAACCAGTTTTGTTTGTTTCTTTTTCGGTTTTGTTTGTTCCTTTACTTCTATGCGCTAGTTTTCCTCAGATTTTCATTTTTTTTCTTTCTTTTCTGGGTTTTTCCCTTGTTATACTTTGGTTCTCTTTTGTTTTTTCATGGTTTCCTATGGTTTTTGGTTTTCTTTGTTTTCTTTATATTTCTTTCTCGGTTTACATCAGTTTTTAACACATGTCTTGTTTCAATGCATAATGTACATGTGGAACATATTTTTGATCCACGTTGTACACTTCTCAAAAACATGATGTATAATACATGATGGACATTTTTTTAATGGTAATAAAAAATCAAAACCGCAGGAACATCTTTTAAATACTGATTAAAAAAATTTCCAAACATGTGTTTTGGATGTATACCTTTTTCATACACAATCATACATTTTTGTATACATCAAGGACATATGTTTATACAGGTTTAACATTTTCATATACATAATAAACAATTGGTTAAACTTATATTTCTTTGATGCCTAATTTTTCATAAATATTGTACATTTTTGTATACATCAAGAGCACGTTTTTATAAATGTTTAAAAAAATCAAATATATGATTAACATGTTTGAAAATTAAACGTTTTGTGCATGCGTGCGTGCGTGCGTGTGTGTGTGTGTGTCTAACATATTTAAATACATGATTAACATTATATACATACATACATATATATATATATATATATATATATATATATATATATATATATATATATATATGTTTTGATGTCTCTTTGTTCATACACATTGCTCCTTTTTTTTTATCACCAGGAACATTTTTAACACATTTAACATTTAAATACTCCCTCCGTCTCAAAAAGATTGTCGCTCAAATGGATTTATCTAGCAGTAACATTTGAATACTCCCTCCATTTGAGCGACAAGTTTTTTGCACGGAGGGAATACATGATTAAACTTTTTCAATTTTTGTATCTAAAGTGATTTTATAATATTTCAATATATAAATGAAAAAACAGATGAAGAAATGTGAAGAAAAAAGACGGAAGAGAATAAAAAAGCGCAAAGGCATGTGGTGCCTGCTTGGCCGGTCCATTCCGAGTGGCTGCTTGTAGCAAGGCTCTGCGTTAGGTCTCGCTATAAGCGAGACATGGTCGCGCCCGGTTCAGGCACTTCTCCGTCTTCATTTTCCTTTTCCTTTTACCGTACGACGTTGTTGCGAACTTGACACTCTGAAAGTTTCAAGCCTGAACTGGACTGTTGTACTGTATTCGGGAATTGCTTGCACTGCTGCGTTAGTGGAAGATCACCTCAGCCGGACAGACAGACACGCATGCACTCTCTCTCGTTATATATGTGTCACTATTTGATGGCCCCGCCCATAATGTAGGTGCTCGTAGATTACTGTTGAGTTAAGATGCTAATTAACGTCTTGCTTGACGCATGTGGCCGTGGAGCCTGGACGTTGGTGGCGTTCGTTGTCCGCAACCGAAAGAGGGGTATCCAGGATTAGATTAGCTTAGCATGTCCTTGAACTGCTGCTGTTAGTGTTCGGTCACATGTCGCTGTCTCTAGTTAGCCGCGGCTAAGCTAGTTTGTGGGACAAGTTTAGTTAATTAGTGACTGATTTGATGCTAACATGGCCTTATCATTTGGGTTGTGCCTGACAGGTAATGTCATCTCCGTCCCTCCTATGATTCGCTGTATTTTCAATCATCTTATCGTCGCAAAAGAAGTGTATTTCTAACCTGTGTTTTCTTCTTCTCGAATACGGAGGAGGCAACAAGCGAAAAAAAAAACCTCTCCCTCGTGTCGCCCTCTCGGGCGACTCGAGGGCCGAAACCCTAGCCCGCCGCCGCCGTCTCCTCCCCCTCTAATCCTCCCCTCACCGCCGCCTGAGGCAGCCGCCGGCTTCGCCCGGGGCGCTGCTGATGAAGGTGGCGGTGGGGCCTCTTCTGCTGCCCCGCATTGCTCGCGGGGGGCCTTGGGACCCGTGGCGGCGGCCTCGGCTGGATTGGCGCCACCGGATTCGGCGCATGGTGGCGCAGGTGCGGGTCGGTGCCCCTCGGCCGTGTGGACGGCGAGGTACCCGGTGGATGCGAGCCAGCGCGTGGCGGCGGCGGTTTCGGCTCCGCGGCTTCAGATCTGGCCGCCTTCCATCCTCTATTGCGGATTCGGCAAGTCCTTCCCCCAGATCTCGCCGGCTCCGTCCTGGACGACGGTTCTCCGACGGGTGGGCGTGGTGACGAGAATTGCCAGTAGAAATCCCTAGCCAGCCCTGTTGGCTGTGACGGCGACGACGCCCGTGGGCGCTGCGCACCTTCTTGGAGGCGTATGTCAGGTATACCTTCCACGCCCCTCCCCCTTGCCCTCCCGGGTGAAAACCCCAACGCGGTTGGGCAGCGGCGACGCCCTTGGCGCTGTATCCTTCTTGAAGGCGCTGCTTTGGGAGCAAGGTGGGAATTTGGACTTGGTTGTGATGTGTGCGGTGGGTGTCGGCGGCAGCAGCATAAACTCCAACGGTGGTGGTGTTCACCCTGGTTCAGGCCATGTTTGTGTGCTCACCGGGTGGTTGTAGTGTTCCTACTACAGTGCCCGTGGCTACTGGGGAGGAGGGGATAGGGATTCCCCCCCCCCCCCCCCGCAGTGTCACTCCAGCGAGCCGGGTTGTGCAGAAGCTCCCCTTTTTTATCTTGGCCCTGCCTGCTGCTCCTCAATGCATTCTGGCAGCTCTCCTCTTGAATGCCCGGGTCCTCGGTTTTTGGTGATGTTCTGCTCTAGGTGAGAAGTAGACGGCAAATCGGGTCTGCCTGGTCCCAATAATGTGGATGCCATCGGTGACACTCATCCAGGTACTAGGGTGAACGTGTCCATTTGTCGACGGTTCGGCGCCTTTCGAGCCAGGCGAGGAGGCAGGGGCCTTCTTCGATGATGGATCTGGATGGTGATGTTTCCCCGTTTGGGTCCCAGGTGTTGTGGCAACGGCTGCCTTTCTCGGTCATCTGATCTTCCTCTCCTTCGTCGGCATCTCCCTTCTCCTAGGCTTCGCGCGTGCAAGAGGCCTTGTCATCTTCAAGCTAGGTGCTTCATGTTGATCTTTTTCCAATATATTGTATGTCTGGCAAGTGAGCTTCCCCCGGCACCATTGTATCTTGCCGTGTTTTCTTTTTAGTTTCTGGTTTTTGTCGAAGTTGTACTCCAGAGTTTGTAATCCTGGCCGGTTGATGGCTTTGTTAATTCAAAACCGGGCTCTTCGCTAGCCTTTGTTCTAAAAAAATACGGAGGAGAGTGTGTACAAGAAAACGATGTACATCAATCACCACAGCCTAGCTTATACATCCACTCTACAATTGTTCGGATTACTCGCGTCTCGCCCACCGGAAGAGCTCCACCAAGATCCTCTCCCACTCGCCCTTGAGTTTTCCTGCGAGATGTCATGCATTTCCTTCTTCCGCGATCCTCCTGATGACCACCTCAAGCGAAGGTGATTCACCCTCAAAGACTATGGAGTTTCTATGGTCCCATAGTCCCCACAAAGCAAGAGTGACGAGGGCTCGCAAATCCTTGGGCTTATCCACGCATCAGATCGCCAGTCTATCTTGGACCGTCGATGTCCATGCCAGCTTCACAATCGCCGTGCAAAGCGTCCGCCAAACCACCCTCACAAAAACACATGTTAGCAAGATGTACTCGAGGGTTTCTTCTTCTTAGTCGCAAAATGGGCAGGTGTCATGGTGTGGAAGGCCTCTACATGCCAGGCGATCCACGGTCCAACATCGGTTTTTTAGGGCAGGCCATCGGAAGAACCAACACCGTAGTGGGGCTCCCCATTTCCACGTGAACTCTGCGGTTGGTATTGTTGGAATTTTCTAGTGGGCCTTTGGCCCAAAGCCCAACTAAAATTCTGAAATTCTCTTGGCCCATTCATGCACAGATGTGAGTGGTGTGAGTGAGACTAAAGTTTTGTCCCGCCCTGGAAGTTGAAAGAGACTTGCACCTCTTTATAAGGTGAGATCGTCTACCACTTGTATGAGCATGAGAAGAGTAGACCTACACGCGCACTCCTCCTCCTCACCATGCCTCGTCACGACGCGCTGCGCCGCGCCGCGGGGTACAGGAATGAGCCGAGGACAGAGCTATGCACGTTATCTATACTTTTGCCGCTCGGGAAAAATTAATGAGACAATAATTAATAATTTACGAAAGCGTTAATTACTGAACCGTTTCCGATTCTTTTGGATCGCGACGACTTGGACGTGGGGCTTACTCCCACGACCTACCCGACCCGCACTATATAGTCAGGCAGACGTCTACCCTATCCACTGCCGTATCGCATGGTTTCGCACCACCGTTCTAGATCATTGCACCGCCACGCAAGTATTCTCCATCCCTCCTTTTGGCGTGCACCGCAAGAAGGGACAGCGGGCCTCCGGAACCCCGCCTCTCATGATCCTATACGGGGGAGGGGCGATCAGGTTTTTGGGGAGCGCACTCGCTCGACTACTGGCAGCGATGACTTCTTCCCCGATCTCGGCAACCTCTCCCTCAACAACATGAGAGACAACATCAACACTGGCGGTCCTGCTCCCACTGCACCATATGTGATCTTGTCCTGCTTGTTCGAGATTGTGCTAGAATTATTAGTTCTAGTTTATGCCCTAGATGTGATCTGTTCATCTACTATGCTAGTCCACATGATTAGTTTAATCTTTGTTATAGCCGTCGTGGTTTATTTTGTACTTATTCAGATTAAATATCGTAGTAACTTGCTCATATATTCAACAATCCAAAAAACTGATTATAGGTAATTTACTCTGAGTGGTTTTGTTGTGCATCTGAAGCCGCCTACTTTTAAGGGGGTGCAGTATAAGAGGTGGCGCACGAGAGCAGTTTACTGGTTCCAGACCATGTACTGCTATGACGCCACCAAGGGTAAGACTGAGGGCAATCTTAATCCTGCACAACAGGAAGCTTTTGAGAAGATCGATACCCTCTTTAAAGGCGTCCTTCTAACTGTCCTTGACGATTCCATTGTGGATTCGTATATGTTGTTTGACAATGGCAAGGACATGTGGGTTGCGCTCAAGGCCACGTTTGGGGCCTCGGACGCCGACAGCGAGTTGTACGTCATGGAGCAATTCTATGACTACAAGATGACTGATGAGCGCTCTGTTGTCCAGTAGGCTCATGAGATACAGTTGTTCACAAAAGAACTTGAGCATTTCAAGTGTGTGTTGCCGGACAAATTTCTTGCTCGAGGCATCATCGCCAAGCTTCCACCTTCGTCGAACAATTTTGCTACTTCCCTGAAACACAAGAGACAGGAATTTTCCATTTCGGAACTCATTGGTACTCTTGATGTTGAAGAGAAGGCGAGAGCAAAGGACACACGTGCTCGAGTTGTTGAGGGAGCTTCTAGTGCCCACATGGTACAAAAGAAGAACTTCCAGCCCAACAAGTTCAAAACCAACAAGAACAAAACTCAGGGCAAAGGCAAGTTTGATACAAAGAACAAGCCGTCACATTCTACCAACTACAAGAAGAATTCTTATAAGAAGGGGAAGGGACTTTGCCATGTCTGTGATGATCCTAATCACTGGGCTCCAAAATGTCCTAACCGCTTTGAGGAGCGCGAACATGAGAAGAGCGGCAAGTCCGCTAATGTTGTCATCGGTGATACTGATATGAAGGAATCTGGGTACGGTATTTTTCGTACCATCCTTTTAGTATTTCAATCTCCTGATTGGTTAATTGACACCGATGCAAATGTACATGTTTGTGCTAAAGCCTGCATGTTTTCTTCTTACCAGGCCACAGGGACTTCTCCCATACTGATGGGGAATGGGTCACATGCGATTATTCGAGGTGTCGGTACGGTTGATCTGAAGTTTATTCAGGGAAGACCGCGCGTCTGAAGAACGTTCATCATGTGCGGTCCATCAATAAGAATCTCGTCAGCGGTTCCTGTTTATGTCGAGATGGTTTTAAGTCCAATAAAGTCGTAATTTCCAAGTGTGGACAATTTTTTGGAAAATACTATGAGTGCGGAATCTTGTTCCGCCTATCTTTGTCAGATATTTTAACTAAAGTTATTAACATTGTTTGCCACAATAATGAGTTTGATATTTGGCATTCATGTGACGCCCGGATAATTAAGCTACAGTGAACCTCTGTTAATGATGCCACGTGACCTCCGTTACTGTTGCTAATCTCGCGTTAGTTCAAAACCGGTTCGAAATCCAAATTCAAGAACAAGCCAAACAATTAAAGTTTTCAAAAGTCAAAACTCAAATGTTCTTATTGTGACAAATAATTCATAAGATATATTGGTGGAGAAAACAAGTCTTTATAAAATGTTTAAATGCACTAGACTAATTAAATCAGTAGCTAAAACCATTAATTAAATGCCTTTTATATTTTGTAAAATACTAAGCTATAATATTTTGGGATGAAACCTTTTGTGGTTGTGACATAATTGAAACATCAATTTAGGTGCCACTTTGTATATTATCAAAACCAAAATAATTAGGAACAAAAAAAACAAAAAGAATTGTAAATAAAAATAAGAAAAAACAAAAGCAAACAAAACAAACAAACAAAAGAGAACCCCCCCCCTCGCTGGACTTCGGTCCAGCAGGCCACCAGGCCGCCAGGCCAGCCGACCAGCTCACTGGCCCGACTGGCCCATCGCCACTCCCCTTAACGCCCCTGGTCCCGTAACCCTAACCCCATCCACCCCCACTCTCCCCACATCGCCTCCCTCCTCTCCCCCACCACCTCTCAATCCCATCTGGATTGGGGTGGCGTTCGACCGCGACGCCCCCGCCCGAGGAACCCCATCGCCCACGCTGTCGCCGCTCCACCCTCGGCTCCTCCTCATCGGCTCCACCAACCCTCACCGCCCCTTTCCCAGATCTGGACGTGTCGCTCCCGACCGCGTCGCCCATCGCCCGAGGACCTCGCTGCCGGACACCCTCACCGCCTCGCCGGATCGTCGTCCCCGTCCTCCTCCCCACTGGCCTGCTTCCTCTTTGCCATCGTCCCAGTCGACCACCCCGACCCCGCTGCCCTTTCCCTACGAATCCTGGTGAGGACCCTGGTCCTCCTCTCTCCCTCGCCCCGCGATCACGCCTCGCGCGCTCTGGCCTCGTGCTCACCGCGGTCGGGCCGCGCCCTGGCCATGCGCCGCGCCGTCCGGCCGTGCCCGCCGTCCACGACCACCTGCACACGCCTCGCCCGCCCCTACTCACTACCCCGCGCGGCCTCGACGCTGCCATCTCCGGCGTCCGTGCGCCCGCGCTGCATCGGCGCCCTTCCACGCCCGCGGACCCCTTCCCTTGTCGTCGCGGAGGCCGTCGGCGCCTCGCTGCTCCTCTGCCGCCCGGCGCCCACTGCCGGTGCTCGCTCCCGCATCGGTGCCCGTTCGGGCTAGGCGCCAGCGCCCACACGCCCGTAACCGCACAGCGCGGTGCCCGCTAAGGCCTCTAGGCCACTAACAAACGGGGCCCGCGCCCCTGTAACGTTTAAAAGGAAAAAAAGAATATTAATTAACTTAATTAATCATGTTAATTAATCAAATTAGCCCTGTTAACTAACCTTAATAACCTAATTAGATAAATAGTCAATGACAGACGGCCCCCACTGCCCTGTTTGACCGGTCAACGGTCAACGCTGACCGCTGACATCATGATGACGCAATAAACATTTTCTAATTAAATTAATTCTGTTAATTCTAAAAATGAATTAAAACTTTTGAAAATTAATATAAAATAAACCGTAGCTCGCATGGAAAAACTTTGTACACGAAACTTGCTCAGAACGACGAGATGAATCCGGATACGCAGCCCGTTCGTCCGCCACACATCCCTAGCATAGAGAACACACAACTTTCCCCCTCTGGATCACCTGTCCGAAAACGCGAAACACCGGGGATACTTTCCCGGATGTTTCCCCCTTTCGCCGGCATCACCTACTACCGCGTTAGGGAACACCTAGCACCGCGTATTGCCATGTTACGTTTTGTGATGCTTTGATTGCTCTGTTATTTATTGTGTTCCCCCTCCGTTACTTCTTTCCGGTAGACCTCGAGACTGCCGACGACCCACAGTTCGACTACGGAGTTGATGACCCCTCCTTGCCAGAGCAACCAGACAAGCCCCCCCCCCTTGATCACCAGATATCGCCTATTCTTCTCTATACTGCTTGCATTAGAGAAGTGTAGCATGTTACTGTTCGGTTACTCCTATTCTGTTGCATAGCATGTCATTGTTGCTACAGTCGTTGATACCTTACCCGCAATCCTAAATGCTTAGTATAGGATGCTAGTTTATCATCATTGACCCTACATTCTTGTCAGTCTACCTTGCTATACTATCGGGTCGTGATCACTTGGGAGGTGATCACGGGTATATACTATACATACATACTATTCATGTGGTGACTAAAGTCGGGTCAACTCGTTGAGTACCCGCAAGTGATTTTGATGTGAGGGCTGGAAGGACAGGTGGCTCCATCCCGGTAGAGGTGGGCCTGGGTTCCCGACGGCCCCCGACTGTTACTTTGTGGCGGAGCAACAGGGCAGGTTGAGACCACCTAGGTGAGAGGTGGGCCTGGCCCTGGTTCGCGTTCGCGGTTGCTTCATGATAACACGCTTAACGAGATCTTGGTATTTGATATGAGTCTGGCCATTGGCCTATACGCACTAACCAACTACGCGGGAAAGATATGGACACTCGACGTCGTGGTATCAGCCGAAGCCTTCGTGACGGCAGCGACTGAGCGGCGCGCGCCGGATTGGAACGTAAGCCTGCTCTTGTATTAAGGGGGCTAGTTCTGCTTCCGGCCGCCCACGCAACATGCAGGTGTGTAATGGGCGATGGGCCCAGACCCCTGCGCGCAGAGGACTTAGACCGGCGTGCTGACCTCTCTGTTGTGCCTAGGTGGGGCTGCGACGTGTTGATCTTCCGAGGTCGGGCATGACCCAGGAAAGTGTGTCCGGCCAAATGGGATCGAGCGTGTTGGGTTATGTGGTGCACCCCTGCAGGGAAATTAATCTATTCGAATAGTCATGTCCCTCGGTAAATGGACGACACGGAGTTGTACCTTGACCTTATGACAACTAGAACCGGACACTTAATAAAACACACCCAGACAAGTTCCACAGACAACCCGGTGATCGCTTTTCCACAGGGCGACGAAGGGAGGATCGCCGGGTAGGATTATGCTATGTGATGATACTTGGAGGACTTCACTCTATTCTCTTCTACACGCTGCAAGACGGAGGCTGCCAGAAGCGTAGTCTTCGATAGGACTAGCTATCCCCCTCTTATTCTGGCATTCTGCAGTTCAGTCCACTCATATTGCCTCCTTACACATATACCCATGCATATGTAGTGTAGCTCCTTGCTTGCGAGTACTTTGGATGAGTACTCACGGTTGCTTTGCTCCCTCTTTTCCCCTGTTTTCCTCTTCTTCTCGGATGCCGCAACCAGATGTTGGAGCCCAAGATCCAGACGCCACCGTCGATGACGACTACTACTCTGGAGGTGCCTACTACTACGTGCAGGCCGCTGACAACGACCTGGAGTAGTTTAGGAGGATCCCAGGCAGGAGGCATGCGCCTCTTTCGATCTGTATCCCAGTTTGTGCTAGCTATCTTATGGCAACTTGTTTACTTATGTCTGTACTCAGATATTGTTGCTTTGCTGACTCGTCTATGATCGAGCACTTGTATTCGAGCCCTCGAGGCCCCTGGCTTGTATTATGATGCTTGTATGACTTATTTATGTTTTAGAGTTGTGTTGTGATATCTTCTTGTGAGTCCCTGATCTTGATCGTACACGTTTGCGTGCATGATTAGTGTATGATTGAATCGGGGGCGTCACAAGTTGGTATCAGAGCCGACTGCCTGTAGGAATCCCCCTTTCCAACTCCTTGGTTGTAGTCGAGTCTAGTCATTGAAAAACTTTTACTAACTTGGCTGTGTGGCTTACGGGCCCACGTCGACATTGGGTTGTATTAGGATCTTTTACTCCTCGTCTATACTCTGGGACTCTGATCTCTCTTCTACTCGGGTTAAATGAATTTTGCTAACTCTAACATTAGGATCTCGTGACCACTTCCACCCGGAGAGCCCCATGTTACCGATGACCGCCTGCTGCACCAGAAGATTCTGAAGATACTCTACGATGTGCTCTCGAGGCTATGTGCCATCGCTTTTGCAATTCCCATCCATCGATAAACCTCTATGGATAACCACGTACACTTGCCATTCCTACAATCTTTCCGTGTTGATCTTATCATTATAAGATACCTCGAAATCCTCTCTATTGTTCCGAGAATACTTTGTGCCTACTGCCTTGCTGTTCTTTGCCACGTGAATACCCCTACGGTAATTCCTTACACTTATCGAGAATCTACTCATCCCCAGTTATTCAAGTGTTTCACAATGGTCTTCAAAATACTATTCAATCCTCCAAAAACCCTCAGCAGTTCTGCTTGCATTATGGATACTTCCCATATATCTGGCAATATTCATTAGTCTCCTTTGACACCGTCATTTTGATCCTGTTGAATCAACATGAGTGTGAATGCACGCAATCATCAGTTGATCCTTTTAAATTGTCTTTCCGTCTTAGACGTCATTTAGAACATGAGCTGGTTCTCCACCAATCAAATTGCCGATGATTGTACCCCTAAGTCTGTACGACTTATCCGTCCTTTATCAGAGCTTTTGCTTCTGACCCCTTGATTTGGAAATCATAATTCATTTTTCATTTGAGGTTTGAATTAGTCAGTTGTTTCTATAATCTGATGCCTTTGCATTCTTTTTCCTTCTGATTGAGTATCGATACTCACATCAGATTCCTTGTGGTCCGCGAGACCAATTGCTTGGTTATTATCCGATAGTGTCCTTCATATCCAATAACCTTGTTAGTTCTTCCCCTAATATATAATGCCTTTTGTAAACTGTATCCTCTGTTTTTGTTAACCACGCTCTGCATTCGAGCTTGAGTTATTTTACTCCTGAAGTTTGTGGTATATGTTCCTAAGAGGCCCCGATGGGTTAGACATATGCCTTTTCTAATCTGTGTGAACCCGGAAACTACTACGGGTCATACTCTACTGGTGTTATGTCAGTAAAATTTCAACACCACAACTTCGCTGAAGACGAGAAGTGAATGAAAGGTTGTGCATTAAAGAAGTGGGAGTCGACCTTGAACTTTGTGTTCATGCCCATGGACCTGATGTGGAACTTATCATGGAAGCTTTTTGCAAAATATTTAATCCTTTGGGCAATTCTTCCGGTGTCATTAAATTGGATCCCTTGCAGCTATGGTTCCGACCATATTGTTCTTCTTTGATCCCATTTCTCGGGCAAGTTTAAGCATTTGTCTTCTGCGGATCAATACCCCACTCCAACCTCTACTTTGATCTGCCGTCAAGTATTACACTCTGGTATCTTGAGAATATCATGGAACTGCATAACTTCTTATGGGTTCTTCATCAACTGTTAATTCCCGCCACTTCCAGTTTTCCTGGGTTATGGGTTGTCGTCAACCGGGGACACCAATTGGTGAATCGAGTCCGCACTCTGATTCAATAACTCTAAGTAATTCTTGTTTCTTACGAGTTTAATAATCCTTCAAGTCATCCCAAGCCTGATCGGCTATATCACTATCGTGCTAAATTTTAACTGTGCTACCGGGTCCTTCTTCCCAGAGCACTATTTTTGACGACGAGCTAAGCTTACGTCGATCTTTCCTCATCATATCATTTCGCTTTGGACGACAAGCTTGTTTTGGAGTTTGTGCCTTACCCATGGTTCTAATAACCTTTTGCTTCATCATTCATTAGACTTGTTGTCATCGCTGATCGATTACATCTTCATGAAATCTCTCGACAAAATGTGCCGTGATCATCGTCAACATCTTAACTTCATCCGAGGTATCAATCGAATTCATGATGGTAAGTGCCATCCTCGTCGCTTGGTAATTGAGTTGCCATTGACAACATCTTTACCTTCCTTTCATCACAAACTTGTTCATGTTATGGATGCAACTTGCTATCCAGTTTGTATTATGTTCTACCTTGAAGTATTACTATCCTTAAATGTCAAAAAAATATTACTGTCCTTTATGTCAAGGATGTTGAGAGAATTGCTCCAACTATTAATTCTTGATATAGTAATACTTATCGCCATCCCCGTTCATTTCTTGGTCCCGTGTTGCTTCCAACCGGAATAATAATAGGTGAATGGTGCCGTTTGGATTTTGCCCTTCTATCAACCCAATTGCTACGAAGTTAATGGTCGATAATTCATTCTTAGACCATTGGTTATCGAATCACCATTATAGCATCGGTCATGCTACCTAAGCCATATTTCAGGTGCAACTTTCAACCAATGTTTAAGTGTGTATGTTTTTCCTCGAGCATACATCATTATATCATTTGATATGACAAATGTTATCTCCTTGATCACATAATTGTGGAAATCCATCTTTTTGGAAATCTTGATGCTATGTCGCTGAGTCCATCAGCCACCTCCTCATCCTCGCCTTAGTTTAATGATGAACTATTGTTTCACGAACCCGCTCCCATAGTTCATTTCTCGAGGAACTTGCAATGTCATTTCGTCAATTTGTGTTGCACCTTTCTCTTCTCAGGCATCCTGACTCTGAGGTATCCTAACACCAATCAAATTTGAATCTCGGTCAGATATGATGGTTGGAACATATTTCCAGGAGTTATAACATTGGTCTTTATATGACCCGGCAAGGTGATGTCTTGCCTAGCACACCTGGCCGAAGGGCCTATTATTATAGTTCCATTTTGGCAAGGTTAGCCATTTCTTCCATGAGGGAATTGTAAAAATTATTCTATAAGTTGTTCCTGATGGATCCTTTGTGTATCCAAAGTCTGACCTTTGCTTGAAGACCATGCCAATGCTATCTTGAAGCATGTCTGTGGTACTTCGATTTTCAATAAGAGAATTTGAAGAACAATGCTAAATTTTCTTTGTCCATTATCCAAATACCGTTGTTTGGGTAATGTCATAAAATTTCTCTCCCCTTACCTAAATGGTTTTCTACGTTATATCTTGCCATGGATATCATGCTCTGCTTCTCCTTGGAAAGGGTGTACCCCTGGTATATGTGTCAAACACCTTTTCCTTTCCATTGTTCTATTTGATCCGATTATCACATTTTCCTTTCCATTGATTTATTTAACCTTCCTTGTGATCCATATGATCTAAGCAGTAATATTCTTTTGCTTATGTACACACGTTGGTGTACAACCGTGTCAGTAAGACCCTGTTGCATTTGTCGATAACATTCCGGTAACAACCGATGGGCGAGAACTTTGCCACTTGGTTTGCCTCGTTCAACGAGCAGGAAAATTGCTCTCTTCGTTCCCCGTCCTTGGTACCGACATTGTTGCCGGCATAGCTGACAAGCTATTCACTGACATGCCTCCCTGTCGCGGCTGTGGAAGATGTCACCACCCTTCCTACTTTCAACCCACATGGTGGGCCCATAACCACAACTCCACAGGATCGAAACCTGACTCTCCTGTACACCCCCGTTTCCAAAGTTATTCCTCGTGCATGACCTCATATGTCATTCACGGGCCACCTTCCTAGTGATCTATTCTGGTAACAGACGCAATACTCAATCTTGTCGCTCTGGACCCCTTTCGCCCGTTGTTTCTGACATCGAACGATTGCCTATCCGTTTGAAACTTCTCATGGTACCTTCTTACTTTGCTCTTGATATCTTCTTAAGTTTCAATTCGAGAGGCACTTATGCTTCTTCCCCTAAGTTAACCGTTCGATGCTCAATCTTGTTTGAACCCGTCCTTATAGAGCTTTCCCCCTCTTATCCTTTCGTAAGTTCGGTGAAGATCCTGAAGGAAGGACGACAACTTCATCATGATGCATTGATACATAGGAATGAAGACATCAATGCTATGGATCGACCTCTTCGAGAAGAACAACCAAGACCGAGAAGATTTGTTACATTCGTAACCAGACCTTTTCCCCGTTTTCCACCTCTTAAATCTCGGGACGAGATTTCTTGTAGTGGAGGAGAATTGTGACGCCCAGATAATTAAGCTATAGTGAACCTCTGTTAATGATGCCACGTGACCTCCGTTACTGTTGCTAATCTCACGTTAGTTCAAAACGGGTTCAAAATCCAAATTCAAGAACAAGCCAAACAATTAAAGTTTTCAAAAGTCAAAACTAAAATGTTCTTATTGTGACAAATAATTCATAAGATATATTGGTGGAGAAAACAAGTCTTTATAAAATGTTTAAATGCACTAGACTAATTAAATCAGTAGCTAAAACCATTAATTAAATGCCTTTTATATTTTGTAAAATACTAAGCTATAATATTTTTGGATGAAACATTTTGTGGTTGTGACATAATTGAAACATCAATTTAGGTGCCACTTTGTATATTATCAAAACCAAAATAATTAGGAACAAAAAAACAGAAAAGAATTGTAAAGAAAAATAAGAAAAAACAAAAGCAAACAAAACAAACAAACAAATGAGAAAAGGGACCCCCCCCCCCCCCCCGCTGAACTTCAGCCCAGCAGGCCACCAGGCCGCCAGGCCAGCCGGCCATCTCACTGGCCCGACTGGCCCATCGTCACTCCCCTTAACGCCCCTGGTCCCGTAACCCTAACCCCATCCACCCCCACTCTCCCCACATCGCCTCCCTCCTCTCCCCCACCACCTCTCGATCCCATCTGGATCGGGTGGCGTTCGACCGAGACGCCCCCGCCCGGGGAACCCCATCGCCCATGCTGTCACCGCTCCACCCTCGGCTCCTCCTCATCGGCTCCACCAACCCTCACCACCCCTTTCCCAGATCTGGACGCGTCACTCCCGACCGCGTCGCCCATTGCCCGAGGACCTCGCTGCCGGAGCCCCTCACCGCCTCGCCGGATCGTTGTCCCCGTCCTCCTTCCCACCGGCCTTCTTCCTCTTTGCCATCGTCCCCGTCGACCACCCCGACCCCGCTGCCCTGTCCCTACGAATCCCGGTGAGGACCCTGGTCCTCCTCTCTCCCTCGCCCCGCGACCACGCCTCGCGCGCTCTGGCCTCGCGCTCACCGCGGTCGGGCCGCGGCCTGGCCATGCACCGTGCCGTCCGGCCGTGCCCGTCGTCCACGACCACCTGCACATACCTCGCCCTCCCCTGCTCACTACCCCACGCGGCCTCGACGCTGCCATCTCCGGCGTCCATGCGCCCGCGCTGCATCGGTGCCCTTCCGCGCCCGCGGACCCCTTCCTTTGTCGTCGCAGAGGCCGTCGGCGCCTCGCTGCTCCTTTGCCGCCCGGTGCCCGCTGCCGGTGCTCGCTCCCGCATCGGTGCTCGTTCGGGCTGGGCGCTAGCGCCCCTGCGCCCACACGCTCGTAACCGCACCGCGCGGTGCCTGCTAAGGCCTCTGGGCCACTGACAAACGGGGCCCGCGCCCCTGTAACGTTTAAAAGGAAAAAAAGAATATTAATTAATTAATTAACCAATTAATCAACTTAATTAATCCTGTTAATTAATCAAATTAGCCCTGTTAACTAACCTTAATAACCTAATTAGATAAATAGTCAATGACAGATGGGCCCCACTGCCCTGTTTGACCGGTCAACGGTCAACGCTGACCGCTGATGTCATGATGACGCAATAAACATTTTCTAATTAAATTAATTCTGTTAATTCTAAAAATGAATTAAAACTTTTGAAAATTAATATAAAATAAACCGTAGCTCGCATGGAAAAACTTTGTACATGAAAGTTGCTCAGAACGACGAGACGAATCTGGACACGCGGCCCGTTCGTCCGCCACACATCCCTAGAATAGAGAACA
Organism: Triticum aestivum; assembly: GCF_018294505.1. Taxonomy (NCBI): domain Eukaryota; kingdom Viridiplantae; phylum Streptophyta; class Magnoliopsida; order Poales; family Poaceae; genus Triticum; species Triticum aestivum. The sequence continues at coordinate 585,393,286 of NC_057804.1, forward strand.
CGCAACTTTCCCCTCTGGATCACCTGTCCGAAAACGCGAAACACCGGGGATACTTTCCCGGATGTTTCCCCCTTTCGCCGGCATCACCTACTACCGCGTTAGGGAACACCTAGCACCGCGTATTGCCATGTTACGTTTTGTGATGCTTTGATTGCTCTGTTATTTATTGTGTTCCCCCTCCGTTACTTCTTTCCGGTAGACCTCGAGACTGCCGACGACCCACAGTTCGACTACGGAGTTGATGACCCCTCCTTGCCAGAGCAACCAGACAAGCCCCCCCCCCCCCTTGATCACCAGATATCGCCTATTCTTCTCTATACTGCTTGCATTAGAGAAGTGTAGCATGTTACTGTTCGGTTACTCCTATTCTGTTGCATAGCATGTCATTGTTGCTACAGTCGTTGATACCTTACCCGCAATCCTAAATGCTTAGTATAGGATGCTAGTTTATCATCATTGACCCTACATTCTTGTCAGTCTACCTTGCTATACTATCGGGTCGTGATCACTTGGGAGGTGATCACGGGTATATACTATACATACATACTATTCATGTGGTGACTAAAGTCGGGTCAACTCGTTGAGTACCCGCAAGTGATTTTGATGTGAGGGCTGGAAGGACAGGTGGCTCCATCCCGGTAGAGGTGGGCCTGGGTTCCCGACGGCCCCCGACTGTTACTTTGTGGCGGAGCAACAGGGCAGGTTGAGACCACCTAGGTGAGAGGTGGGCCTGGCCCTGGTTCGCGTTCGCGGTTGCTTCATGATAACACGCTTAACGAGATCTTGGTATTTGATATGAGTCTGGCCATTGGCCTATACGCACTAACCAACTACGCGGGAAAGATATGGACACTCGACGTCGTGGTATCAGCCGAAGCCTTCGTGACGGCAGCGACTGAGCGGGGCGCGCCGGATTGGAACGTAAGCCTGCTCTTGTATTAAGGGGGCTAGTTCTGCTTTCGGCCGCCCATGTAACGTGCAGGTGTGCAATGGGCGATGGGCCCAAACCCCTGCGCATAGGATATAGACCGGCGTGCAGGCCTCTCTGTTGTGCCTAGGTGGGGCTGCGACGTGTTGATCTTCCGAGGCCGGGCATGACCCAGGAAAGTGTTTCCGGCCAAATGGGATCGAGCGTGTTGGGTTATGTGGTGCACCCCTGCAGGGAAGTTAATCTATTCGAATAGTCGTGTCCCTCGGTAAAAGGACGACCCGGAGTTGTACCTTGACCTTATGACAACTAGAACCGGACACTTAATAAAACACACCCAGACAAGTTCTACAGACAACCCGGTGATCGCTTTTCAACAGGGCGACGAGGGGAGGATCGCCGGGTAGGATTATGCTATGCGATGCTACTTGGAGGACTTCACTCCACTCTCTTCTACATGCTGCAAGACGGAGGCTGCCAGAAGCGTAGTCTTCGATAGGACTAGCTATCCCCCTCTTATTCTGGCATTCTGCAGTTCAGTCCACTCATATTGCCTCCTTACACATATACCCATGCATATGTAGTGTAGCTCCTTGCTTGTGAGTACTTTGGATGAGTACTCACGGTTGCTTTGCTTCCTCTTTTCCCCTGTTTTCCCCTTCTTCTCGGATGCCGCAACCAGACGTTGGAGCCCAGGATCCAGACGCCACCGTCAACGACGACTACTACTCTGTGAAGGAAATATGCCCTAGAGGCAATAATAAAGTTATTATTTATTTCCTTATATCATGATAAATGTTTATTATTCATGCTAGAATTGTATTAACCGGAAACATAATACTTGTGTGAATACATAGACAAAAAGAGTGTCACTAGTATGCCTCTACTTGACTAGCTCGTTGATCAAAGATGGTTATGTTTCCTGACCATAGACATGTGTTGTCATTTGATTAACGGGATCACATCATTAGGAGAATGATGTGATTGACTTGACCCATTCCGTTAGCTTAGCACTTGATCATTTAGTTTTTGTTGTTGCTTTCTTCATGACTTATATATGTTCCTATGACTTTGTGTGCTCCCATTTACCGGAGGAACACTTTGTGTGCTACCAAATGTCACAACGTAATTGGGTGAATATAAAGGTTCTCTACAGGTGTCTCCGAAGGTACTTGTTGGGTTGGCGTATTTCGAGATTAGGATTTGTCACTCCGATTGTCAGAGAGGTATCTCTGGGCCCTCTCGGTAATGCACATCACTTAAGCCTTGCAAGCATTACAACTAATGAGTTAGTTGTGAGATGATGTATTAAGGAACGAGTAAAGAGACTTGCCGGTAACGAGATTGAACTAGGTATTGAGATACCAACGATCAAATCTCGGGCAAGTAACATACCGATGACAAAGGGAACAACGTATGTTGTTATGCGGTCTGACCGATAAAGATCTTCGTAGAATATGTGGGAGCCAATATGAGCATCCAGGTTCCGCTATTGGTTATTGACTGGAAACAGTTCTAGGTCATGTCTACATAGTTCTCGAACCCGTAGGGTCCGCACGCTTAAAGTTACGATGATAGTTTCATTATGAGTTTATATGTTTTGATGTACCAAAAGTTGTTCGGAGTCTCGGATATGATCACGGACATGACAAGGAGTCTCGAAATGGTCGATACATAAAGATTGATATATTGACCACTATATTCGGACACCGGAAGTGTTCCGGGTGATTTCGGAGAAAACCGGAGTGCCGGAAGGGTTACCGGAACCCCTAGGGGAAGTATTGGGCCTTAGTGGGCCTGAGGGGAGAGAGAGGGCAGCAGCCCTGGAGGTGGCACGCCCCCTCCCATGGGGAGTCCGAATTGGACTAGGGGAGGGGGGCCCGGCCCCTCTTTCCCTCTCCCTCTCCCCCTCTTTCCTTCCCCCTTCCCCTTCCTAGTTGGACTAGGAAAGGGGAGTCCTACTCCTACTAGGAGGAGGACTCCCCCCCTCCTTGGCGCGCCCCAAGGGTCGGCCGGCCTCCCCCCTTGCTCCTTTATATACGGGGGCAGGAGGGCACCCTAGAACACACAAGTTGATCTTCGTGATCGTTCCTTAGCCGTGTGTGGTGCCCCCCTCCACCATATTCCACCTCGGTCATATCATTGCGGTGCTTAGGCAAAGCCCTGCGTCGGTAGAACATCATCATCGTCACCACGCCGTCGTGCTGATGGAACTCATCCCCGACACCCTGCTGGATCGGAGTCCGGGGATCGTCATCGAGCTGAACGTGTGCTGAACTCAGAGGTGCCGTACGTTCGGTGCTTGGATCGGTCGGATCGTGAAGATGTACGACTACATCAACCATGTTGTCATAACGCTTCCGCTTTCGGTCTACGAGGGTACATGGACACACTCTCCCCTCTTGTTGCTATGCATCACCATGATCTTGCGTGTGCGTAGGAATTTTTCTGAAATTACTACGTTCCCCAACAGTGGCATCCGAGCCAGGTTTTATCCGTAGATGTCATATGCACGAGTAGAACACAAGTGAGTTGTGGGCGATATAAGTCATACTGCTTACCAGCATGTCATACTTTGGTTCAGCGGTATTGTGAGATGAAGCGGCCCGGACCGACATTACGCGTACGCTTACGCGAGACTGGTTTCACCGTTACGAGCACTCATGCTTAAAGGTGACTGGCGGGTGTCTGTTTCTCTCACTTTAGTTGAACTCAGTGTGGCTACGCCCGGTCCTTGCGAAGGTTAAAACAACACCAACTTGACAAACTATCTTTGTGGTTTTGATGCGTAGGTAAGAACGGTTCTTGCTAAGCCCATAGCAGCCACGTAAAAGTTGCAACAACAAAGTAGAGGACATCTAACTTGTTTTTGCAGGGCATGTTATGATGTGATATGGTCAAGACGTGATGCTACATTTTATTGTATGAGATGATCATGTTTTGTAACCGAAGTTATCGGCAACTGGCAGGAGCCATATGGTTGTCGCTTTATTGTATGAAATGCGAACGCCCTGTAATTGCTTTACTTTATCACTAATGTTGGGGAACGTTGCAGAAAATTAAAAAATTTCCTACGGTTTCACTAAGATCCATTTATGAGTTCATCTAAGCAACGAGTCATGGGAGAGAGATTGCATCTACATACCACTTTGTAGATCGCGTGCGGAAGCGTTCAATAGAACGATGATGATGGAGTCGTACTCGTCGTGATCCAAATCACCAATGACCAAGTGTCGAACGGACAACACCTCCGCATTCAACACACGTACGGAGCGGATGACGTCTCCTCCTTCTTGATCCATCAAAGGGAAAGGAGAGGTTGATGAAGATCCAGCAGCACAACGGCGTGGTGGTGGATGCAGCAGGAATCCGGCAGGGCTTCGCCAAGCTGTTGCGGGAGGAGGAAGAGGTGTAGCAGGGGGAGGGAGGCGCCAAGACACAGGGTGCGGCTGCCCTCCCCCTGCCCTCGTTTATATAGGCCCCCAGGGGAGGCGCCGGCCCTGGGAGATCCAATCTCCCAAGGGGGCGGCGGCCAGGCGTGGTGGAGTGCCCCCCAAGGCAAGTGCCCCCCCCACCTAGGGTTTCCAACCCTAGGCACAGGGGGGCCCAAGGGGGGGGGGCGCACCAGCCCACTAGGGGCTGGTTCCCCTCCCACTTCAGCCCACGGGGCCCTCCGGGATAGGTGGCCCCACCCGGTGGACCCCCGGGACCCTTCCGGTGGTCCCAGTACAATACCGGGTGACCCCGAGACTTTCCCGATGGCCGAAACATCACTTCCTATATATAATTCTTTACCTCCGGACCATTCCGGAACTCCTCGTGACGTCCGGGATCTCATCCGGGACTCCGAACAACATTCGGTTTGCTACATACTCATATTCATACAACCCTAGCGTCACCGAACCTTAAGTGTGTAGACCCTACGGGTTCGGGAGACATGCAGACATGACCAAGACGGCTCTCCGGTCAATAACCAACAGTGGTATCTGGATACCCATGTTGGCTCCCACATACTCCTCGATGATCTCATCGGATGAACCACGATGTCGAGGATTCAAGCAACCCCGTATACTATTCCCTTTGTCAGACAGTATGTTACTTGCCCGAGATTCGATCGTCGGTATCCCAATACCTCGTTCAATCTCGTTGCCGGCAAGTCACTTTACTCGTACCGTAATGCATGATCCCGTGACCAGACACTTGGTCACTTTGAGCTCATTATGATGATGCACTATCGAGTGGGCCCAGTGATACATCTCCGTTATACGGAGTGACAAATCCTAGTCTCGATTCGTGTCAACCCAACAGACACTTTCGGAGATACCTGTAGTGCACCTTTATAGTCACCCAGTTAGGTTGTGACGTTTGGTACACCCAAAGCACTTCTACGGTGTCCGGGAGTTACATGATCTCATGGTCTAAGGAAGAGATACTTGACATTGGAAAAGCTCTAGCAAAACGAACTACACGATCTTGTGCTATGCTTAGGATTGGGTCTTGTCCATCACATCATTCTCCTAATGATGTGATCCCGTTATCAACGACATCCAATGTCCATAGTCAGGAAACCATGACTATCTGTTGATCAACGAGCTAGCCAACTAGAGGCTCACTAGGGACATGTTGTGGTCTAAGTATTCACACGTGTATTATGATTTCCGGATAATACAATTACAACATGAATAAAAGACAATTATCATGGACAAGGAAATATAATAATAATCCTTTTATTATTGCCTCTAGGGCATATTTCCAACAGTCTCCCACTTGCATTAGAGTCAATAATCTAGTTACATTGTGATGAATCGAACACCTATAGAGTTCTGGTGTTGATCATGTTTTGCTCGCGGAAGAGGTTTAGTCAACGGATCTGCGACATTCAGATCCGTATGAACTTTGCAAATATCCATGTCTCCATCTTGAACATTTTCACGGATGGAGTTGAAACGACGCTTGATGTGCCTGGTCTTCTTGTGAAACCTGAGCTCCTTGGCAAGGGCAATAGCTCCAGTGTTGTCACAAAAGAGTTTGATCGGCCCCGACGCATTGGGTATCACTCCTAGGTCGGTGATGAACTCCTTCACCCAGATTGCTTCATGCGCTGCCTCCGAGGCTGCCATGTACTCCGCTTCACATGTAGATCCTGCCACGACGCTCTGCTTGCAGCTGCACCAGCTTACTTCCCCACCATTCAACATATACACGTATCCGGTTTGTGACTTAGAGTCATCCAGATCTGTGTCGAAGCTAGCGTTGACGTAACCCTTTACGACGAGCTCTTCGTCACCTCCATAAACGAGAAACATGTCCTTTGTCCTTTTCAGGTACTTCAGGATATTCTTGACCGCTGTCCAGTGTTCCTTGCCGGGATTACTTTGGTACCTTCCTACCAAACTTACGGCAAGGTTTACATCAGGTCTGGTACACAGCATGGCATACATAATAGATCTTATGGCTGAGGCATAGGGGATGACGCTCATCTCTTCTTTATCGTTTGCCGTGGTCGGGCATTGAGCCGAGCTCAATCTCACACCTTGCAATACAGGCAAGAACCCATTCTTGGACTGATCCATTTTGAACTTCTTAAAAATCTTATCAAGGTATGTGCTTTGTGAAAGACCTATGAGGCGTCTCGATTTATCCCTATAGATCTTGATGCCTAATGTGTACGCAGCTTCTCCAAGGTCCTTCATTGAAAAACACTTATTCAAGTAGGCCTTAATGCTGTCCAAGAATTCTATATCATTTCCCATCAAAAGTATGTCATCTACATATAATATGAGAATGCTACAGAGCTCCCACTCACTTTCTTGTAAACGCAGGCTTCTCCATAAGTCTGCATAAACCCAAACGCTTTGATCATCTCATCAAAGCGAATGTTCCAACTCCGAGATGCTTGCACTAGCCCATAAATGGATCGCTGGAGCTTGCATACTTTGTTAGCATTCTTAGGATTGACAAAACCTTCCGGCTGCATCATATACAGCTCTTCCTTAAGATAACCATTAAGGAATGCCGTTTTGACGTCCATCTGCCATATCTCATAATCATAGTATGTGGCAATTGCTAACATGATTCGGACAGACTTAAGCTTCGCTACGGGAGAGAAAGTCTCATCGTAGTCAATCCCTTGAACTTGCCGATAACCCTTAGCGACAAGTCGAGCTTTATAGATGGTGACATTACCATCCGCGTCCGTCTTCTTCTTAAAGATCCATTTGTTTTCTATCGCTCGCCGATCATCGGCAAGTCAGTCAAAGTCCATACTTTGTTTTCATACATGGATTCTATCTCGGATTGCATGGCTTCTAGCCATTTGTTGGAATCTGGGCCCGCCATCACTTCTTCATAGTTCGAAGGTTCACCGTTGTCTAACAACATGATTTCTAGGACAGGGTTGCCATACCACTCTGGTGTGGAACGTGTCTTTGTGGACCTACGAAGTTTAGTAGCAACTTGATCCGAAGTACCTTGATCATCATCATTAATTTCCTCTCCAGTTGGTGTAGGCACCACAGGAACATTTTCCTAAGCTGCACTACTTTCCGGTTCAAGAGGTAGTACTTCATCGAGTTCTACTTTCCTCCCACTTACTCCTTTCGAGAGAAACTCCTTTTCCAGAAAGGATCCGTTCTTGGCAACAAAGATCTTGCCTTCGGATCTAAGGTAGAAGGTATACCCAATGGTTTCCTTAGGGTATCCTATGAAGACGCATTTTTCCGACTTGGGTTCAAGCTTTTCAGGTTGAAGTTTCTTGACATAAGCATTGCATCCCCAAACTTTTAGAAACGACAGCTTAGGTTTCTTCCCAAACCATAATTCATACGGTGTCGTCTCAACGGATTTAGACAGTGCCCTATTTAAAGTGAATGTAGCTGTCTCTAGAGTGTATCCCCAAAATGATAGCGGTAAATCGGTAAGAGACATCATAGATCGCACCATATCTAGTAGAGTGCGATTACGACGTTCGGACACACCGTTACGCTGAGGTGTTCCAGGCGGCGTGAGTTGTGAAATGATTCCACATTTTCTTAAGTGCGTACCAAATTCATGACTTAAATATTCTCCTCCACGATCCGATCATAAGAATTTTATCTTTCGGTCACGTTGATTCTCTACTTCATTCTGAAATTCCTTGAACTTTTCAAAGGTCTCAGACTTGTGTTTCATCAAGTAGACATACACATATCTACTTAAGTCATCAGTGAGAGTGAGAACATAACGATATCCTCCGCGAGCCTCAACGCTCATTGGACCACACACATCAGTATGTATGATTTCCAACAAGTTGGTTGCTCGCTCCATTGTTCCGGAGAACGGAGTCTTGGTCATTTTGCCCATGAGGCATGGTTCGCATGTGTCAAATGATTCATAATCGAGAGACTCTAAAAGTCCATCAGCATGGAGCTTCTTCATGCGCTTGACACCAATGTGACCAAGGTGGCAGTGCCACAAGTATGTGGGACTATCGTTATCAACTTTACATCTTTGGGTATTCACACTATGAATATGTGTAACATTACTTTCGAGATTCATTAAGAATAAAGCATTGACCATCGGGGCATGACCATAAAACATATCTCTCATATAAATAGAACAACCATTATTCTCGGATTTAAATGAGTACCATCTCGCATCAAACGAGATCCAGATACAATGTTCATGCTCAAACTTGGCACTAAATAACAATTATTGAGGTTTAAAACTAATCCCATAGGTAAATGTAGAGGTAGCGTGCCGACAGCGATCACATCGACCTTGGAACCATTCCCGATGCGCATCGTCACCTCGTCCTTCGCCAGTCTCCAGTTATTTTGCAGCTCCTGCTGTGAGTTACAAATATGAGCAACGGCACCGGTATCAAATACCTAGGAGTTACTACGAGTACTGGTAAGGTACACATCAATTACATGTATATCACATATACCTTTAGTGTTGCCGGCCTTCTTGTCCGCTAAGTATTTGGGGCAGTTCCGCTTCCAGTGACCATTCCCTTTGCAATAAAAGCACTCAGTCTCAGGCTTGGGTCCATGCTTTGACTTCTTCCCGGCAACTGGCTTACCGGGCGCGGCAACATCTTTGCCGTCCTTCTTGAAGTTCTTCTTACCCTTGCCCTTCTTGAACTTAGTGGTCTTATTGACCATCAACACTTGATGTTCTTTCTTGATTTCAACCTCTGCTGACTTCAGCATTGAAAATACTTCAGGAATGGTCTTCACCATCCCCTGCATATTGTAGTTCAACACAAAGCTCTTGTAGCTCGGTGGGAGCGACTGAAGGATTCTATCAATGACCGCCTCGTCCGGGAGGTTGATCTCCAGCTAGGACAGGCGGTTGTGCAACCCAGACATTTTGAGTATGTGCTCACTGACAGATCTGTTTTCCTCCATCTTACAACTATAGAACTTGTCGGAGACTTCATATCTCTCGACCCGGGCATGAGCTTGAAAAACCATTTTCAGCTCCTCGAACATCTCATATGCTCCGTGTCGCTCAAAACGCTTTTGGAGCTCCGGTTCTAAGCTGTAAAGCATGCCACACTGAACGAGGGAGTAATCATCAGCACGTGATTGCCAAGTGTTCATAACGTCTTGGTTCTCTGGGATGGGTGCTTCACCTAGCGGTGCATCTAGGACATAATCTTTCTTGGATGCTATGAGGATGATCCTCAGGTTCCGGACCCAGTCCGAATAGTTGCTGCCATCATCTTTCAGCTTGGTTTTCTCTAGGAACATGTTGAAGTTCATGTTGACATGAGCCTTGGCCATTTGATCTACAAGACATATTTTTCAAAGACTTTAGACTAAGTTCATGATAGTTAAGTCCATCTAATCAAATTATTTAATGAACTCCCACTCAGATTGACATCCCTCTAGTCATCTAAGTGTTACATGATTCGAGTCGACTAGGCCGTGTCCGATCATCACGTGAGACGGACTAGTCATCATCGGTGAACATCTCCATGTTGATCGTATCTTCCATACGACTCATGTTCGACCTTTTGGTCTCTTGTGTTCCAAGGCCATGTTTGTACATGCTAGGCTCGTCAAGTTAATGTCACATCCCTAGCTTCTGGTGCTGCCTAGTGTTTGCATCTTGTTGCATCATGTTTAAATTTTATTTAAATTGAATTGGGGATGACAGAACCCCCAGCACCCCCCCTTAAACTAACTAGGGTTTACTAAAATCATTTTCAATGAACCCAAAATGCCCTACTAAAATGTTCATCATCTTTGCCTTGGTCTAGAACCTCTGACAAAAATGATGCACACTTTTCTAGGACAACAGAGGGTCACTGGGTTAAATCATTAGTTAATTGCATTTGGGCATTTAAATGCTAGTAAATATTTTAAATTTCCAAATAATCCCAAACCAAAATGTTCCATGTTGGATATATTCTAAACATTGGGCATGCACAGTTTGGTGATTTTTGAAAATGCCTAGATATTTTTAGTAAAGCCACAAAGTTGCAGAAAAATAGAAAAGAGGAAATAGAAGAGAGAGAGAGACTTACCTGGCGCTCACCTTGCCTGGCCCAGCACGGCCCAACCCAGCTGGCCGAGGCCAGTCGTCCCTTTCCTCTCGCCAGAAGGACGAGAGGCGTGTGCCCGCCGCGCGCGCCCACGCGCCCCGGCCACCTCCACCCTGCCTGCCTGCGTCCCCGACGCCTAGACACTTCCAGCGTTGCCACGCTACCCCTCTGGAACCCCCTCGCTCACTCTCTCGTCCCCATCCTATCCTCTGCTCTCTCTCCCTCTCTGCCCGAGCGGAGCTCGTCGCCACCGACGCCGTTCGCCGCGGCCACAGCCACCGCCCCGCCTCGCCGACGCTCCAGAAAGCTCCGCCTCGTCTCCCTCTTCATCCTCACCCAGACGAAAGGCGCCGGAAGCCCCTGGATGCCGCTAGCTCCGCCATTCCCCTCCTCGGCCACCGAGGATCGCCGTCGTCAAATTCGTTGCCGTTCAGCCTTCCCCGAGCTCGCCGTCCACCTCTACGGGATCCACGTGAGCTCCTCCGTCGTTTCCCCCTCTCCCCTGACTTGTTTTCTTCCTCTAACACCGATACCCGTCGGAGCCGAGAGCTCTTCGCCGCCGGCCATGTCGCCGCCGTAGCCACCGTTGCCTAGAGCTGCAACCGAGCACGCAGCCATGCTCAGTGCACCCCCAGGAGGCCATAGCACCCATCCGCACCCTCTGCTGTGCTCCCTAACGCCGACCCCGAGCTCGCCCAAACTCCGGCCGCCGCCGTGAGCTCGACTCCGGCGAGTACAACACACCCCGCCAGCTCCTTCCTGCTCCGTTGGATGCGGAAGAGCACGGGCTCCCTTCTGGTGGTCTCCCCGCACCTAAACGCAGCCCCTAGCGCCACCCAGTAGCAGCTCCGCCGCGCAGAATGGTTGCCGCCGTCCAAACTCCGGCGAGCCGACGTGGCTCCGTCATTAGGAGCTAACCCAGCTAACTAAACAACCTACAGCCACTGACAGTGGGCCCCACCCCTGGTCAAACCCCAGTAAGCGCTGGGTTTGACCGGGATTAGTTCTTGTGTCACTGACGTGTGGACCCCGCACGTCAGGTTTGACCTGGACCTGGCTGTTGACTCGCTGACGTCATGCTGGTGTCAGGCTGACGCAGTTAATTCTTTCTGGATTTAAATTTAAATCAGGAAATTCCAGAAAATAGCTTAAACTTCTAAAAATCATATAAAATCAACCGTAACTCCAAATGAAATAATTTATATATGAAAAATGATCAGAAAAATCCAAAGAATCTGTTTATGGCATTTTCATGCATGTTTGAGCAACCTAAAGCTACTGTATATGACAAATTGAATTAATGGCATTTGAAATGTCATATATGGAGTTTGAATTTGAATCTTAGATTCAAACCAACTTCATTTAACCTGTTGCTAGTTGCATTAGCTCAAATCACAGCATATTGCCATGTCATGATCATGCATCATATTGTGCATTGCATTGATCGTGTGTTCTTTCTCTGTTGTCGGTGTTTGTCCCCTCTCGCTAGACGTGGTTCCAACGATGAGTTCGGTTACACCGATGAAGAGCTATACCATCTTCAGAAGTGCCAGGCAAGCAAACCCCCCTTGTTTATTCCGATACAATCCTACTCTCTCGCTCCTGCTCTCTTTTACTGCATTAGGACAACACCGATTCAACTGTTACATGCTGCGGTAGTTGAACCCCTTTTCCTTTGCATGACCAGTCATTGCCACAATAAATAGATGAAACCCACTAGCATGAGTAGGAGTTGTTTGAGCCCTGATGTGCCTACTCATTCATGCTTGTTGTCATGCCTGCTATTGCTTAGAGTTGCGTCAGGTCTGATTCACCGGGGATGAATCGAAGGTGTGTGAACATGTCCTTCTGTTGAGAGCTAAGTGTGTGAACACGATTTGGTAAAGGTAGCGGTTAGAGGCCATGTAGGAGTACATGGTGGGTTGTCTCATTGCAGCCGTCCTCACGAACTGAGTTCTGTGTTTGTGATCCATGAACAGTTACTACCACACATTGGGCTCTGGGCGCTCCAAGCTCTCTCGACTTATTAATCAACTTGATCTCTGTCCAGGAGTTGCAACTAGTTTCTGGTGTTTGTAGGTTGTGTTAGTAGTCTACCAAGTGGTACCCGGTACAGGTGGGCTTGGGACAGACTAGGCACCGTGGCATGGTGTACCAAGCGTAGATCCACCCGTCGAGGTGGGCTTGGGAACCCTGCTCACATCGTTTGGGGTCGTGAGCGACACCCCGGCCGGATCTCCTTGCGAATGGAACCCGAATAGGCGATAAACCTGGACGAGAGACTTGTATGGTTAGTCAGGTCGTGGCCGACACCCTCGCTGGGCTTCCGCTTGAAGGTTGCCGAGTACATGTCGTGTAAACGGCGGTAAGTGGTGAGAGCGTGTGTGAAGAAGTACACCCCTGCAGGGTTAATATGATCTATTCGAATAGCCGTGTCCGCGGTAAAGGACTTCTGGGTTGCCTGTACAGTTCATAGACAAGTGAAAGTGGATACTCTAAAATACGCAAGATAAGCGTGAGTGCTATGGATGGCGTTCTCGTAGGGAGACGGGAGCGGATCCATAGTGGTGTATTGATATGGTGAATATGTGGACTCGTGTGCGCCACCTCAAAAGAGTTACATTGCAGTCGTAGTTCAGGATAGCCACCGAGTCAAAGCTGGCTTGCTGCAGTTAAACCCCACCATCCCCTTGTTGATAATGATGCATATGTAGTTAGATCTGATGTAAGTCTTGCTGGGTACATTTGTACTCACGTTGCTTAATTTATGTTTTTGCAGAGAGACTTCAGTCTCGCTAGTAGTACCGCGTGGACTTCGACGTTTAGCTTGTTACCTCAGCTACGATCTTGTGCCCTCGGCAGGATCTGGTAGATAGTCAGGCTTCTCAGCCTTTTTCATTTGTAGATGTCTGTACTCAGACATGTTAAGCTTCCGCTTGTGCTTTGACTTGTATGCTCTGAATGTTGGGTCATGAGACCCATGTTTGTAATACCTCGCTCCTCGGAGCCTATTGAATAAATACTTGAGTTGTAGAGTCATGTTGTGATGCCATGTTGTATTTGCACATATCGAGCATATTGTGTGTATGTTATTGAAATGCTTGGTATGTGTGGGATCTGACTATCTAGTTGTTTATCCTTAGTAGCCTCTCTTACCGGGAAATGTCTCCTAGTGTTTCCACTGAGCCATGGTAGCTTGCTACTGCTCCGGAACACTTAGGCTGGCCGGCATGTGTCCTTCTTCGTTCCTGTGTCTGTCCCCTCGGGGAAATGTCACGCGATGAATTCCGGAGTCCTGTTAGCCCGCTACAGCCCGGTTCACCGGAGTCCTGCTAGCCCAGTGCTACAGCCTGGATTCACTCGCTGATGACCGACACGTTCGTTGTTGGGTCATGTATGCCTGTCCCTGTAAGTTAGTGCCACTTTGGGTTCACGACTAGCCATGTCAGCCCGGGTTCTTTGTCATATGGATGCTAGCGGCACTATCATATACGTGAGCCAAAAGGCACAAACGGTCCCGGGCCAGGTAAGGTGGCACCTGTGGGAATACCGTGCGTGAGGCCGCAAAGTGATATGATGTGTTACGTGCTAGATCGATGTGACTTAGGATCGGGGTCCTGACAGCTTTGGTATCAGAGCTTGACTGCCTGTAGGATTACCAAGCCAAACTGGTCGAAGTTGAGTCTAGAAATGCTTTAGTTATATAAGGGAATTGATTGTGGGATGGAACGTAAGGCTCTTTTTACTCCTTATATCTTATGCCCTTCTGATCTGAGTCATCCTATCTTTCGTACGGGGTTAAGGAACTAGGCTTTCTCTTCTTTCTATCAGGATCACGTGTTACTAATCCATAGACTTATAGTATTGATGGACTCAAGCCTCAGTTCAGTCCCTACTGCTTCTGTATGTTAACTGTTGATCTCGAAACCTCGATATTGTGATGTTGAGTGGCTATGCCACCATTTTGCCGGATGTCTCAAATCTTTTTGAGCATTTACAGCCGTTATGCTGTCCGAGTCATCCCAGGTTTCTACAATATTCTGATGCATTTGCAAATCCCTTCCTTCTGTTTTTTATGTCTCTTTGGGCCAGTTTGACCACACTATCGGTGAGTTGAGGTATTCTATTGCCTTGACATATATGTTGGAATTATGATTATGGCCCTAGGTGTCTTGGAGTATTACCTAGTGATCTAGCCATGTTTTGTGTTCCAGTGTGATGATTCTGGCCATCATTCTCGAAAGCATCCCGTGATGCCACTTAGTTAGTAGGCATTCTATTCCTGGGTTCTTAACCAAGATCCACCCTACTTACTTCATGTTGATAGTGTTTGCTCGTCCCTTTAGGTTATTAGTAACCTTTGCGATAGTCCTCGAAGTTCGTGGTATTTCCTTCTTCCAAATACTATGAACCACTTTATGGCAGAAGTTTGTTGGATCAAAAGATCACAACATGAATATCCTCGGTGAGTTCTCCATTCTATATTGTGGCTCTGCCAGTTCTACCTTTCTACATGGATTATCCGGAAGAAATATGTTGAACTTCTTTCGACATGCTAAACCATGCATCCACAACTAAGAAAATCGTATGTTCCTTTGAGTTGTCCCTCTTTAGTTGTCTTCTGACCCTCGTCTATCAATTGATAGTCAAGAGTATGTGTGCATTCGTTCATCGATGCCTATTACTCTTGTGGTCCATCAAGCCATTCTATTCCAGAATGACTAGGAGAAACAAACTCCAGTACCCCATCCATATCCAGGATTGGGTCAAAGTAGTTGTGCTCCGCAGAATAAATACTAACCAGCTTTTGATCTACTCCACCTTGGAGTATTACCATCTTTATATCAAGAATATCACGGGAATTGCACACCATCCTATGAACTCTTGATAAAGTGATACTCTCTCCATCATTATTCATTTCTCAGTTCCCGTGTTGTTGCAACCGGAATGTCGACAAGTGAATCGTGATGTGTGAAATCAATACTCCTAGCAACCTTGTTGCTTGGTAGTTAAAGGACAATAATTTCATTCTTAGCATGTTGGTTCTTGAATCATCATTCTAAGACTGATCATGCTACCTAGTCCTTATTTTCGGTGCACCTTTCGATCAGTGAGTTAGGATTGTGCCAATCCCTCGCTCCGTTGATCATACCGTCTTGCCCGGAAAAGCAAGATTGTTCTCGAGCTTAATAACATATCGGTGGTTCGTGATTTCCGGATATCTTCTCAGAAGTGTCACCGGGTCGTCACCTGACCGCTATGTTGAGTTCGTGATCAAGTTGGTTTTCTTGTAAACCACCCTTACTCCAAGAATCTGTGTTGGATACCCTGAGCTAGTTGGTTAAGCTAAACAACAACTTGGAGAGTTGGAAGATAAAAGCTTGTCCGACTCAGTTCATTCCAAGGGATATCCTTGTGCGTGCGTGTTGAAGAAAGATGATATCTTCATTGACTGATCCTCGTGTCAATTGTTGGATCTATTATCTTACCCAAATCTTTGATTTGCGTATGGGCTATCGTCAAATCAAGTCAGAACCAACGATATTCATAATGTTGTCTTACTCGTGGTTGATCCCTCGGGCATACACCATTACATCCTTTGGTCTGACCAGTGCTATCACCTTGTTCATATAATTGTGGAATTCCATTCATATGGAAAGCTGGATGAATTGTTGTTGAGCCCATCGACAACATCCTTATCCCCTCCATGATTCGTGTTGAACATCCAGCTAGTATTGGAAACTTCTATAAGCATTATCTTCATGTTCTATGCATGAAGCATATGCCCGGATGAAGAAGTGACTTCCTCTAATTCATGTGCATTTGATGCAAGTTGCCGCCGTGGATTTGAGAAAGTCAATGTTGCTTCCTCTGGAATCACCCCAAATCAGTCATGCATACGTGCGAAGTATTCTGTGGTTTGGAGACTTGCAACCTTCATTCTATATGTATCCCTAGCACACCAAGCCACTGATTGACTTGTTCAAGGAAAAGAAGTCTATGCTTGGGATCTAATCCATGGACTTGCGTAAAGACTTCGAAATCCTTGATGATGGTTCCCAGCCAAAAGTCGGTAGTGTTTCGTTGTAAGACTACCATGTGCTCATGCTTGTCTGGGACAGCGTGTTCACATGTGTGTAGCAGAACCAACTCATGTTTTGGAGCTTGCTATCGTAGTTCATTTCCCGAGAATCTCGCAACGCCATCTCGTCGATTTGTGTTGCAAACTTTCATTTTTCTTCCTAGACTCGACGAGTCTGGAATATCCTGACACCAACCAGATTTGAATCTCAGGCAAATATGATGGTTGGAACATTTCCCAAGAACTATAATAATGGTCTCTCTGTAACCGGTTAAGTGGATGTCGTGGCCAACACACCCAGCCGGAAGACCTATTATTATAGTATCTTGATTGAGGAAGTTGGCCACCCCCCATGAGGATTTCTTATGGATTTACTTCCGTAGTTATTCCTTATGATTTTTCTGTTCCCGAAGTCCGACCTTTACTTGATGTCCTAGATATCAACCCAGTTTAATAAATGGGTTGTGCTAGCACATCAAGGAGAACATTAGAAGCGGAGTGCTAAATGTCTTTCGGTCGATCGTCCAGATTTTGTCCCCTTGGCCCCGCCAAGGTGAAATCTGAGAAGGTGTTATCTTCCTTTGCATCTGCATCTCTTCCACCGGTATTCATCATGGTAGTACATTGTGTTGCCAGGATCCTTGACAGGGATATTGGTAAAACCTTGATGAATATGGAAATGCTCAAGTTCTTGAGAGCACGCGCAAGCGCTAGGTGTTATCATCAGCACTACTGGGATTGCTCCTAGTTTCTTCGGTTATGCTATAACTTTTCAAATAGTGGACTCACTCTCTACTGTTGAGCTTCTCCCCAGTTACTGAAATCATCCCTTGTGTTGTTTTCAACAAGGTAATCCACATCATCTATTCTAATCTGGATGTGCCATTCTACCGAACCCCTCCAAACGATCGCTCGAGAATTGCCCTAGGTTGGTATAAAGAGTTTCAATGATCTCTGAATCAAAGGTAATTCTTTTTGCCACCTAAGGGGATATATCTACGAGTCACCATCCCTAAGGTGTCTCGTTGTGGTATCATGGCAACTCAACTCCTCGCTACGTTGACAATCGTTCACCACCCTCTTATTGTTGTCTACCTAGTGAACCTTCCTCATCTGTTTCACCCCATCCCTTTGGATGTTTGCTTCGTGTCTCAGCCCGCGAGATGTATTAATGTCTCACTCCGTGAGTTGATCCTGAGTTGTTCGGTCTTCTAGAAGATCGATCCTGCTAAGAGTTTTCCCTTTTCCTCTCTTTGTCATGTTAGTTGGAGTTCTCAAAGCAAGACGTCGAGACAATGATGGTGATCGAGTCAACGTTCTTTGAAGTGCCACCTGGATTATGAAGATTGTGTTAGTTTGCGTTCCCCTTCCATCTTACCCTACGCTTGAATCTCGGGACGAGATTTTTGCTTAGTGGGGGTGAGTTGTCACATCCCTAGCTTCTGGTGCTGCCTAGTGTTTGCATCTTGTTGCATCATGTTTAAATTTTATTTAAATTGAATTGGGGATGACAGAACCCCCAGCACCCCCCCCCTTAAACTAACTAGGGTTTACTAAAATCATTTTCAATGAACCCAAAATGCCCTACTAAAATGTTCATCATCTTTGCCTTGGTCTAGAACCTCTGACAAAAATGGTGCACACTTTTCTAGGACAACAGAGGGTCACTGGGTTAAATCATTAGTTAATTGCATTTGGGCATTTAAATGCTAGTAAATATTTTGAATGTCCAAATAATCCCAAACCAAAATGTTCCATGTTGGATATATTCTAAACATTGGGCATGCACAGTTTGGTGATTTTTGAAAATGCCTAGATATTTTTAGTAAAGCCACAAAGTTGCAGAAAAATAGAAAAGAGGAAATAAAAGAGAGAGAGAGAGACTTACCTGGCGCTCACCTGGCCTGGCCCAGCACGGCCCAACCCAGCTGGCCGAGGCCAGTCGTCCCTTTCCTCTCGCCAGAAGGACGAGAGGCGTGTGCCCGCCGCGTGCGCCCACGCGCCCCGGCCACCTCCACCCTGCCTGCCTACGTCCCCGACGCCTAGACACCTCCAGCGTTGCCACGCTACCCCTCTAGAACCCCCTCGCTCACTCTCTCATCCCCATCCTCTCCTCTGCTCTCTCTCCCTCTCTGCCCGAGCAGAGCTCGTCGCCACCGATGCCGTTCGCCGCGGCCACAGCCACCGCCCCGCCTCGCCGACGCTCCAGAAAGCTCCGCCTCGTCTCCCTCTTCATCCTCACCCAGACGAAAGGCGCCGGAAGCCCCTGGATGCCGCTAGCTCCGCCGTTCCCCTCCTCGGCCACCGAGGATCGCCGTCGTCAAATTCGTCGCCGTTCGGCCTTCCCCGAGCTCGCCATCCACCTCTACGGGATCCACATGAGCTCCTCCGTCGTTTCCCCCTCTCCCCTGACTCGTTTTCTTCCTCTAACACCGATACCCGTCGGAGCCGAGAGCTCTTCGCCGCCGGCCATGTCGCCGCCGTAGCCACCGTTGCCTAGAGCTGCAACCGAGCACGCAACCATGTTCAGTGCACCCCCAGGAGGCCATAGCACCCATCCGCACCCTCTGCTGTGCTCCCTAACACCGACCCCGAGCTCGCCCGAACTCCGGCCGCCGCCGTGAGCTCGACTCCGGCGAGTACAGCGCACCCCGCCCGCTCCTTCCTGCTCCGTTGGATGCGGAAGAGCACGGGCTCCCTTCTGGTGGTCTCCCCGCACCTAAACGCAGCCCCTAGCGCCGCCCAGTAGCAGCTCCCCCACGCGGAATGGTCGCCGCCGGCCAAACTCCGGCGAGCCGACGTGGCTCCGTCATTAGGAGCTAACCCAGCTAACTAAACAACCTACAGCCACTGACAGTGGGCCCCACCCCTGGTCAAACCCCAGTCAGCGCTGGGTTGACCGGGATTAGTTCCTGTGTCACTGATGTGTGGACCCCGCACGTCAGGTTTGACCTGGACCTGGCCGTTGACTCGCTGACATCATGATGGCGTCAGGCTGACGTAGTTAATTCTTTCTGGATTTAAATTCAGGAAATTCCAGAAAATAGCTTAAACTTCTAAAAATCATATAAAATCAACCGTAACTCCAAATGAAATAATTTATATATGAAAAATGATCAGAAAAATCCAAAGAATCTGTTTATGGCATTTTCATGCATGTTTGAGCAACCTAAAGCTACTGTATATGACAAATTGAATTAATGGCATTTGAAATGTCATATATGGAGTTTGAATTTGAATCTTAGATTCAAACCAACTTCATTTAACCTGTTGCTAGTTGCATTAGCTCAAATCACAGCATATTGCCATGTCATGATCATGCATCATATTGTGCATTGCATTGATCGTGTGTTCTTTCTCTGTTGTTGGTGTTTGTCCCCTCTCGCTAGACGTGGTTCCAACGATGAGTTCGATTACACCGATGAAGAGCTATACTATCTTCAGAAGTGCCAGGCAAGCAAAACCCCCTTGTTCATTCCGATACAATCCTACTCTCTCGCTCCTGCTCTCTTTTACTGCATTAGGACAACACCGATTCAACTGTTACATGCTGCGGTAGTTGAACCCCTTTTCCTCTGCATGACCTGTCATTGCCATAGTAAATAGATGAAACCCACTAGCATGAGTAGGAGTTGTTTGAGCCCTGATGTGCCTACTCATTCATGCTTGTTGTCATGCCTGCTATTGCTTAGAGTTGTGTCAGGTCTGATTCACCGGGGATGAATCGGAGGTGTGTGAACATGTCCTTCTGTTGAGAGCTAAGTGTGTGAACACGATTTGGTAAAGGTAGCGGTGAGAGGCCATGTAGGAGTACATGGTGGGTTGTCTCATTGCAGCCGTCCTCAGGAACTGAGTTCTGTGTTTGTGACCCATGAACAGTTACTACCACACATTGGGCTTCGGGCGCTCCAAGCTCTCTCGACTTATTAATCAACTTGATCTCTGTCCAGGAGTTGCAACTAGTTTCTGGTGTTTGTAGGTAGTGTTAGTAGTCTACCAAGTGGCACCCGGTACAGGTGGGCTTGGGACAGACTAGGCACCATGGCACGGTGTACCAAGCGTAGATCCACCCGTCGAGGTGGGCTTGGGAACCCTGCTCACATCGTTTGGGGCCGTGAGCGACACCCCTGCCAGATCTCCTTGCGGATGGAACCCGAATAGGCGATAAACCTGGACGAGAGACTTGTATGGTTAGTCAGATCGTGGCCGACACCCTCGCTGGGCTTCCGCTTGAAGGTTGCCGAGTACATGTCGTGTAAACGGCGGTAAGTGGTGAGAGCATGTGTGAAGAAGTACACCCCTGCAGGGTTAATATGATCTATTCGAATAGCCGTGTCCGCGGTAAAGGACTTCTGGGTTGCCTGTACAGTTCATAGACAAGTGAAAGTGGATACTCTAAAATGCGCAAGATAAGTGTGAGTGCTATGGATGGCGTTCTCGTAGGGAGACGGGAGCGGATCCATAGTGGTGTATTGTTATGGTGAATATGTGGACTCGTGTGCGCCACCTCAAAAGAGTTACATTGCAGTCGTAGTTCAGGATAGCCACCGAGTCAAAGCTGGCTTGCTGCAGTTAAACCCCACCATCCCCTTGTTGATAATGATGCATATGTAGTTAGATCTGATGTAAGTCTTGCTGGGTACATTTGTACTCACGTTGCTTAATTTATGTTTTGCAGAGAGACTTCAGTCTCGCTAGTAGTACCGCGTGGACTTCGACGTTTAGCTTGTTACCTCAGCTACGATCTTGTGCCCTCGGCAGGATCTGGTAGATAGTCAGGCTTCTCAGCCTTTTTCATTTGTAGATGTCTGTACTCAGACATGTTAAGCTTCCGCTTGTGCTTTGACTTGTATGCTCTGAGTGTTGGGTCATGAGACCCATGTTTGTAATATCTCGCTCCTCGGAGCCTATTGAATAAATACTTGAGTCGTAGAGTCATGTTGTGATGCCATGTTGTATTTGCACATATCGAGCATATTGTGTGTATGTTATTGAAATGCTTGGTATGTGTGGGATCTGACTATCTAGTTGTTTATCCTTAGTAGCCTCTCTTACCGGGAAATGTCTCCTAGTGTTTCCACTGAGCCATGGTAGCTTGCTACTGCTCCGGAACACTTAGGCTGGCCGGCATGTGTCCTTCTTCGTTCCTGTGTCTGTCCCCTCGGGGAAATGTCACGCGATGAATTCCGGAGTCCTGTTAGCCCGCTACAGCCCAGTTCACCGGAGTCCTGCTAGCCCAGTTGCTACAGCCCGGATTCACTCGCTGATGACCGACACGTTCGTTGTTGGGTCATGTATGCCTGTCCCTGTAAGTTAGTGCCACTTTGGGTTCACGACTAGCCATGTCAGCCCGGGTTCTTTGTCATATGGATGCTAGCGGCACTATCATATACGTGAGCCAAAAGGCACAAACGGTCCCGGGCCAGGTAAGGTGGCACCTGTGGGAATACCGTGCGTGAGGCCGCAAAGTGATATGATGTGTTACGTGCTAGATCGATGTGACTTAGGATCGGGGTCCTGACAGCTAACCCTAAGTGTTTCTGCATGTGTAAAACTGTCTTACACCCGCTGTATGTGAACGTAAGGATCTATCACACCCGATCATCACGTGGTGCTTCGAAACGATAAACTTTAGCAATGGCGCACAGTTAGGGGGAACACTTTCTTGAAATTATTATAAGGGATCATCTTATTTACTACCGTCGTTCTAAGTAAACAAGATGCATAAACATAATAAACATCACATGCAATTATATAAAGTAGTGACATGATATGGCCAATGTCATATAGCTCCTTTGATCTCCATCTTCGGGGCTCCATGATCATCTTCATCACCGGCATGACACCATGATCTCCATCATCGTCTCTTCATGAAGTTGTCACACCAACGACTACTTCTACTTCTATGGCTAACGCGTTTAGCAATAAAGTAAAGTAATTTACATGGCGTTCTTCAATGACACGCAGGTCATACAAAATAAAGACAACTCCTATGGCTCCTGCCGGTTGTCATACTCATCGACATGCAAGTCGTGATTCCTATTACAAGAACATGATCTCATACATCACAATATATCATTCATCATTCATCACAACTTCTGGCCATATCACATCACATGACAATTGCTGCAAAAACAAGTTAGACATCCTCTAATTGTTGTTGCATCTTTTACGTGGCTGCAATTGGGTTCTAGCAAGAACGTTTTCTTACCTACGAATAACCACAACGTGATTTTGTCAACTTCTATTTACCCTTCATAAGGACCCTTTTCGTCAAATCTGCTCCAACTAAAGTAGGAGAGACAGACACCCGCTAGCCACCTTATGCAACTAGTGCATGTCAGTAGGTGGAACCTGTCTCACGTAAGCGTACGTGTAAGGTCGGTCTGGGCCGCTTCATCCCACAATACCGCTGAAGCAAGAAAAGACTAGTAGCGGCAAGCAAGTTGACAAGATCTACGCCCACAACAAAATTGTGTTCTACTCGTGCAATAGAGAACTACGCATAGACCTAGCTCATGATGCCACTGTTGGGGAATGTTGCAGAAAATTAAAAATTTTCCTACGGTTTCACTAAGATCCATCTATTAGTTCATCTAAGCAACGAGTCATGGGAGAGATATTGCATCTACATACCACTTTGTAGATCGCGTGCGGAAGCGTTCAATAGAACGGTGATGATGGAGTCGTACTCGCCGTGATCCAAATCACCGATGACCAAGTGCCGAACGGACAGCACCTCCGCGGTCAACACACGTACAGAGCGGATGACGTCTCCTCCTTCTTGGTCCAGCAAGGGGAAAGGAGAGGTTGATGAAGATCCAGCAGCACAACGGCGTGGTGGTGGATGCAGCAGGACTCCGGCAGGGCTTCGCCAAGCTGCTGCGGGAGGAGGAAGAGGTGTAGCAGGGGGACGGAGGCGCCAAGACACAGGGTGCGGCTGCCCTCCCCCCTGCCCTCCTTTATATAGGCACCCAGGGGGGGCGCCGGCCCTGGGAGATCCAATATCCCAAGGGGGCGGCGGCCAGGGGGGGTGGAGTGCCCCCCAAGGCAAGCGGGGCGCCCCCCCCCCCCACCTAGGGTTTCCAACCCTAGGCGCAGGGGGGGCCCAAGGGGGGGCGCACCAGCCCACTAGGGGCTGGTTCCCCTCCCACTTCAGCCCACGGGGCCGTCCGAGATAGGTGGCCCCACTCGGTGGACCCCCGGGACCCTTCTGGTGGTCCCGGTACAATACCGAGTGACCCTGAAACTTTCCCGATGGCCGAAACATCACTTCCTATATATAATTCTTTACCTCCGGACCATTCCGGAACTCCTCGTGATGTCCGGGATCTCATCCGAGACTCCGAACAACATTTGGTTTGCTACATACTCATATTCATACAACCCTAGCGTCACCGAACCATAAGTGTGTAGACCCTACGGGTTCGGGAGACAAGCAGACATGACCGAGACGGCTCTCCGATCTATAACCAACAGCGGGATCTGGATACCCATGTTGGCTCCCACATACTCCTCGATGATCTCATCGGATGAACCACGATGTCGAGGATTCAAGCAACCCCGTATACTATTCCCTTTGTCAGACGGTATGTTACTTGCCTGAGATTCGATCGTCGGTATCCCAATACCTCGTTCAATCTCGTTGCCGGCAAGTCACTTTACTCGTACTGTAATGCATGATCCCGTGACCAGACACTTGGTCACTTTGAGCTCATTATGATGATGCACTACCGAGTGGGCCCAACGATACCTCTCCGTTATACAGAGTGACAAATCCCAGTCTCGATCCATGTCAACCCAACAGACACTTTCGGAGATACCTGTAGTGCACCTTTATAGTCACCCAGTTACGTTGTGACGTTTGGTACACCCAAAGCACTTCTACGGTATCCGGGAGTTACACGATCTCATGGTCTAAGGAAGAGATACTTGACATTGGAAAAGCTCTAGCCAAACGAACTACACGATCTTGTGCTATGCTTAGGATTGGGTCTTGTCCATCACATCATTCTCCTAATGATGTGATCCCGTTATCAACGACATCCAATGTCCATAGTCAGGAAACCATGACTATCTGTTGATCAACGAGCTAGCCAACTAGAGGCTCACTAGGGACATGTTGTGGTCTAAGTATTCACACGTGTATTATGATTTTCGGATAATACAATTATAGCATGAATAAAAGACAATTATCATGAACAAGGAAATATAATAATAATCCTTTTATTATTGCCTCTAGGGCATATTTCCAACAACTAAGCGGTAGCGATAGTCATAGAAGCAATAGACGGCATAAACGACAATGATGCTACTATGGAGATCAAGGTGTCGCGCCGGTGACGATGGTGATCACGGAGGTGCTTCTGAGATGGAGATCACAAGCACAAGATGATGATGGCCATATCATATCACTTATATTGATTGCATGTGATGTTTATCCTTTATGCATCTTATCTTGCTTTGTTTGACGGTAGCATTTTAAGAGTATCTCTCACTAAAATTATCAAGAAGTGTTCTCCCTGAGTATGCACCATTGCGAAAGTTCTTCGTGCTGAGACACCACGTGTTGATCGGGTGTGATAGGCTCGACGTTCAAATACAACGGGTGCAAAACAGTTGCACACGCGGAATACTCAGGTTAAACTTGACGAGCCTAGCATATAACAGATATGGCCTCGAAACACGGAGACCGAAAGGTCAAGCGTGAATCATATAGTAGATATGATCAACATATTGATGTTCACCATTGAAACTACTCCATCTCACGTGATGATCGGACATGGTGTAGTTGATATGGATCACGTAATCACTTAGAGGATTAGAGGGATGTCTATCTAAGTGGGAGCTCTTAAGTAATATGATTAATTGAACTTAAATTTATCATGAACTTAGTACCTGATAGTATCTTGCTTGTCTATGTTGATTGTAGATAGATGGCCCGTGCAGTTGTTCCGTTAAATTTTAATGCGTTCCTTGAGAAAGCAAAGTTGAAAGATGATGGTAGCAATTACACGGGTTGGGTCCGTAACTTGAGGATTATCCTCATTGTTGCACAGAAGAATTACGTCCTAGAAGCACCGCTGGGTGCCAGGCCTGCTGCTGGAGCAACGCCAGATGTTGTGAACGTTTGGCAAAGCAAAGCTGATGACTACTCTATAGTTCAATGTGCCATGCTTTACGGCTTAGAAGCGGGTCTTCAATGATGTTTTGAACATCATGGAGCATATGAGATGTTCCAGGAGTTGAAGTTGATATTTCAAGAAAATGCTCGGATTGAGAGATATGAAGTCTCCAATAAGTTCTACAACTGCAAGATGGAGGAGAACAGTTCTGTCAGTGAGCATATACTCAAAATGTCTGGGTATAATAATCACTTGATTCAACTGGGAGTTAATCTTCCCGATGATAGCGTCATTGACAAAATTCTCCAATCACTGCCACCAAGCTACAAGAGCTTTGTGATGAACTATAATATGCAAGGGATGGAAAAGACTATTCCCGAGCTCTTCGCGATGCTAAAAGTTGCGGAGGTAGAAATCAAGAAGGTGCATCAAGTGTTGATGGTTAACAAGACCAGTAGTTTCAAGAAAAAGGGCAAAGGGAAGAAGAAGGTAAACTTCAAGAAAGAACAGCAAACAAGTTGTTGCTCAGGAGAAGAAACCCAAGTCTGGACCTAAGCCTGAAACTGAGTGCTTCTACTGCAAGCAGACTGGTCACTGGAAGCGGAACTGCCCCAAGTATTTGGCGAATAAGAAGGATGGCAAGGTGAACAAAGGTATATGTGTAAGGATGGCAATGGTCGGGTTTGGACCGGGTTGAAAAATATCTAATCCATATCCATATCCATGAAGACAGTCTTTGCCCAACCATGAAAATATCCATGGGTGAAAAATTGTATCCATGTCCAAACCCATCGGATATTCATACCCACTGGATATCCATTGGGTCCTCCCAAGACATATAAATAAGACATAATACAATGTTAACATAAGCTCATCCAATCTTCACCTCATGGCAGGCTAGGCCTCACTTACGGTAAACATTAACTTATGGTAAATCAACACCCACTAACAACCAAATATCATTTCGGATTTTTTTTCTAATATATGACAATGATGAGTCATTTAACAAGGAGACAAAAATAAGAGAAGGGGTGTTGGAGTATGTTATGGATGGGATTGAATGTCAACTATTAAAAGTTACGATGGGGATTGTGCAATTTCTTTTGCATGTTTTAGATAACAAAGTGTAAAATTGCAGCAGGACATGTGAGTGTGGGGTAGGGATAGCTGATTTTTGCCCAATAAGTCATACTATCGGGTCGGGTTTGGATATATCCACGGGTACAAGATTACATCCATGTCCTACCCACGAGCAATCGGGTCGGGTTTGGGCACCGCCCATGGACACAAAAGCATATCCAAACCCTATCCATTCGGGTCGGATATCCATGGGTATCCATGTCCATGGATAAAATTGCCATCCTTATATATTTCATATACATGTTATTGATGTGTACCTTACTAATGCTCGCAGTAGCACCTGGGTATTTGATACTGGTTCTATTGCTAATATTTGCAACTCGAAACAGGGACTACGGATTAAGCGAAGATTAGCTAAGGACGAGGTGACGATGCGCGTGGGAAATGGTTCCAAAGTTGATGCGATCGCAGTCGGCACGCTACCTCTACATCTACCTTCGGGATTAGTTTTAGACCTAAATAATTGTTATTTGGTGCCAGCGTTGAGCATGAACATTATATCTGGATCTTGTTTGATGCGCGACAGTTATTCATTTAAATCAAAGAATAATGGTTGTTCTATTTATATGAGTAATATCTTTTATGGTCATGCACCCTTGAAGAGTGGTCTATTTTTATTGAATCTCGATAGTAGTGATACACATATTCATAATGTTGAAGCCAAAAGATGAAGAGTTGATAATGATAGTGCAACTTATTTGTGGCACTGCCGTTTAGGTCATATCGGTGTAAAGCGCATGAAGAAACTCCATACTGATGGAATTTTGGAACCACTTGATTATGAATCACTTGGCACTTGCGAACCGTGCCTCATGGGCAAGATGACTAAAACACCGTTCTCCGGTACTATGGAGAGAGCAACTGATTTATTGGAGATCATACATACAGATGTATGTGGTCCGATGAATGTTGAGGCTCGTGGCGGATATCGTTATTTTCTCACCTTCACAGATGATTTGAGCAGATATGGGTATATCTACTTAATGAAGCATAAGTCTGAAACATTTGAAAAGTTCAAAGAATTTCAGAGTGAAGTTGCAAATCATCGTAACAAGAAAATAAAGTTTCTACGATCTGATCGTGGAGGAGAATATTTGAGTTACGAGTTTGGTCTACATTTGAAACAATGCGGAATAGTTTCGCAACTAAGGCCACCCGGAACACCATAGCGTAATGGTGTGTCCGAATGTCGTAATCGTACTTTACTAGATATGGTGCAATCTATGATGTCTCTTACAGATTTACCGCTGTCATTTTGGGGTTATGCTTTAGAGACGGCCGCATTCACGTTAAATAGGGCACCATCAAAATCCGTTGAGACGACGCCTTATGAACTATGGTTTGGCAAGAAACCAAAGTTGTTGTTTCTGAAAGTTTGGGGCTGCGATGCTTATGTGAAAAAGCTTCAACCTGATAAGCTCGAACCCAAATCGGAGAAATGTGTCTTCATAGGATACCCAAAGGAGACCGTTGGGTACACCTTCTATCACAGATCTGAAGGCAAAACGTTTGTAGCCAAGTTCGGAAATTTTCTGGAGAAGGAGTTTCTCTCGAAAGAAGTGAGTGGGAGGAAAGTAGAACTTGATGAGGTAACTGTACCTGCTCCCTTATTGGAAAGTAGCTCATCACAGAAATCTGTTCCTGTGACACCTACACCAATTAGTGAGGAAGTTAATGATGATGATCATGAAACTTCAGATCAAGTTGTTACTGAACCTCGTAGATCAACCAGAATAAAATCCGCACCAAAGTGGTACGGTAATCATGTTCTAGAAGTCATGTTACTAGACCATGATGAACCTACGAACTATGAAGAAGCGATGGTGAGCCCAGATTTTGGAAAATGGCTTGAGGCCATGAAATCTGAGATGGGATCCATGTATGAGAACAAAGTGTGGACTTTGGTTGACTTGCCCAATGATCGGCAAGCAATTGAAAATAAATGGATCTTCAAGAAGAAGACTGACGCTGACGGTAATGTTACTGTCTATAAAGCTTGACTTGTCGCGAAAGGTTTTCGACAAGTTCAAGGGGTTGACTACGATGAGACCTTCTCACCCGTAGCGATGCTTAAGTCTGTCCGAATCATGTGAGCAGTTGCCGCATTTTATGATTATGAAATATGGCAGATGGATGTCAAAACTGCATTCCTGAATGGTTTTCTGGAAGAAGAGTTGTATATGATGCAACCGGAAGGTTTTGTCGATCCAAAGGGAGCTAACAAAGTGTGCAAGCTCCTGCGATCCATTTATGGACTGGTGCAAGCCTCTCGGAGTTGGAATAAACGCTTTGATAGTGTGATCAAAGCATTTGGTTTTATACAGACTTTTGGAGAAGCCTGTATTTACAAGAAAGTGAGTGGGAGCTCTGTAGAATTTCTGATACTATATGTAGATGACATATTGCTGATCGGAAATGATATAGAATTTCTGGATAGCATAAAACGATACTTGAATAAGAGTTTTTCAATGAAAGACCTCGGTGAAGCTGCTTACATATTGGGCATTAAGATCTATAGAGATAGATCAAGACGCTTAATTGGACTTTCACAAAGCATATACCTTGACAAAGTTTTGAAGAAGTTCAAAATGGATCAAGCAAAGAAAGGGTTCTTGTCTGTGTTACAAGGTGTGAAGTTGAGTAAGACTCAAAGCCCGACCACTGCAGAAGATAGAGAGAAGATGAAAGATGTTCCCTATGCTTCAGCCATAGGCTTTATCATGTATGCAATGCTGTGTACTAGACCTGATGTGTGCCTTGCTATAAGTCTAGCAGGGAGGTACCAAAATAATCCAGGAGTGGATCACTGGACAGCGGTCAAGAACATCCTAAAATACCTGAAAAGGACTAAGGATATGTTTCTCGTATATGGAGGTGACAAAGAGCTCATCGTAAATGGTTACGTTGATGCAAGCTTTGACACTGATCCGGACGATTCTAAATCGCAAACCGAATACGTGTTTACATTGAACGGTGGAGCTGTCAGTTGGTGCAGTTCTAAACAAAGCGTTGTGGCGGGATCTACGTGTGAAGCGGAGTACATAGCTGCTTCGGAAGCAGCAAATGAAGGAGTCTGGATGAAGGAGTTCATATCCGATCTAGGTGCCATACCTAGTGCATCGGGTCCAATGAAAATCTTTTGTGACAATACTGGAGCAATTGCCTTAGCGAAGGAATCCAGATTTCACAAGAGAACCAAGCACATCAAGAGACACTTCAATTCCATCCGGGATCTAGTCCAGGTGGGAGACATAGAAATTTGCAAGATACATACGGATCTGAATGTTGCAGACCCGTTGACTAAGCCTCTTCCACGAGCAAAACATGATCAACACCAAGACTCCATGGGTGTTAGAATCATTACTGTGTAATCTAGATTATTGACTCTAGTGCAAGTGGGAGACTGAAGGAAATATGCCCTAGAGGCAATAATAAAGTTATTATTTATTTCCTTATATCATGATAAATGTTTATTATTCATGCTAGAATTGTATTAACCGGAAACATAATACTCGTGTGAATACATAGACAAAAAGAGTGTCACTAGTATGCCTCTACTTGACTAGCTCGTTGATCAAAGATGGTTATGTTTCCTGACCATAGACATGTGTTGTCATTTGATTAACGGGATCACATCATTAGGACAATGATGTGATTGACTTGACCCATTCCGTTAGCTTAGCACTTGATCATTTAGTTTTCTATTATTGCTTTCTTCATGACTTATATATGTTCCTATGACTATGAGATTATGCAACTCCCGCTTACCGGAGGAACACTTTGTGTGCTACCAAACGTCACAACGTAACTTGGTGATTATAAAGGTGCTCTACAGGTGTCTCCGAAGGTACTTGTTGGGTTGGCGTATTTCGAGATTAGGATTTGTCACTCCGATTGTCGGAGAGGTATCTCTGGGCCCTCTCGGTAATGCACATCACTTAAGCCTTGCAAGCATTACAACTAATGAGTTAGTTGTGAGATGATGTATTACGGAACGAGTAAAGAGACTTGTCGGTAACGAGATTGAACTAGGTATTGAGATACCAACGACCGAATCTCGGGCAAGTAACATACCGATGACAAAGGGAACAACGTATGTTGTTATGCGGTCTGACCGATAAAGATCTTCGTAGAATATGTGGGAGCCAATATGAGCATCAAGGTTCCGCTATTGGTTATTGACCGGAAACAGTTCTAGGTCATGTCTACATAGTTCTCGAACCCGTAGGGTCCGCACGCTTAAAGTTACGATGACAGTTTCATTATGAGTTTATATGTTTTGATGTACCGAAAGTTGTTCGAAATCCCAGCTATGATCACGGACATGAAGAAGAGTCTCGAAATGGTCGAGACATAAAGATTGATATATTGGACGACTATATTCGGACACCGGAAGTGTTCCAGGTGATTTCGGAGAAAACCGGAGTGCTGGAAGGGTTACCGGAACCCCCCGCGGAAGTATTGGGCCTTAGTGGGCCTGAGGGGAGAGAGAGGGCAGCAGCCCAGGAGGTGGTGCGCCCCCTCCCATGGGGAGTCCGAATTGGACGAGGGGAGGGGGCGCGGCCCCTCTTTCCCTCTCCCTCTCCCACTCTTTCCTTTCCCCTTCCCCCTTCCTAGTTGGACTAGGAAAGGGGAGTCCTACTCCTACTAGGAGAAGGACTCCCCCCTCCTTGGCGCGCCCCAAGGGCCGGCCGGCCTCCCCCCTTGCTCCTTTATATACGGGGGCAGGGGGCACCCTAGAACACACAAGTTGATCTTCGTGATCATTTCTTAGCCGTGTGCGGTGCCCCCCTCCACCATATTCCACCTCGGTCATATCATTGCGGTGCTTAGGCGAAGCCCTGCGTCAGTAGAACATCATCATCGTCACCACGCCGTCGTGCTGATGGAACTCATCCCCGACACCCTGCTGGATCGGAGTCCGGGGGTCGTCATCGAGCTGAACGTGTGCTGAACTCGGAGGTGCCGTACATTCGGTGCTTGGATCAGTCGGATTGTGAAGACGTATGACTACATCAACTGCGTTGTCATAACGCTTCCGCTTTCGGTCTACGAGGGTACGTGGACACACTCTCCCCTCTCGTTGCTATGCATCACCATGATCTTGTGTGTGCGTAGGAACTTTTTTGAAATTACTATGTTCCCCAACACTCTGGAGGTGCCTACTACTACGTGCAGGCCGCTGACGACGACCAGGAGTAGTTTAGGAGGATCCCAGGCAGCAGGCCTGCGCCTCTTTCGATCTGTATCCCAGTTTGTGCTAGCCATCTTATGGCAACTTGTTTACTTATGTCTGTACTCAGATATTGTTGCTTCCGTTGACTCGCCTATGATCGAGCACTTGTATTCGAGCCCTCGAGGCCCCTGGCTTGTATTATGATGCTTGTATGACTTATTTATGTTTTAGAGTTGTGTTGTGATATCTTCCCGTGAGTCCCTGATCTTGATCGTACACGTTTGCGTGCATGATTAGTGTACGATTGAATCTGGGGCGTCACAATTCATGACTTTGTTATATTAACTTTGGTTGCATGACGCGGCTAGCCAATATGAATTTAATTCCGAATATCCCTACTGTCAAAGGCTCCAAGTGCCAAGTATGTGTGCAAGATAAGCAACCTCGCAAGTCCCATAAGACTGTAGAGGCAAGAGACTTGGCACCACTAGAGCTTATACATTCTGATGTTTGTGAGATGAATGGCATGTTGACAAAAGCTGGAAAGAGATACTTCATTACATTTATTGATGACTCCACTAGATATTGTTATGTGTATCTTCTGAAATCAAAAGATGAGGCTTTAACTTTCTTCAAAAACTATAAAGCTGAAGCGGAGAACCAACTTGATCGGAAAATTAAATGGCTAAGGTCTGATCGCGGTGGAGAGTATTTTTCTAATGAATTTGATTTGTTTTGTGCGGAACATGGTATAATCCATGAGAGGACGCCTCCCTACTCGCCTCAGTCGAATGGGGTGGCCGAAAGAAAGAACCGAACTCTAACTGATTTGGTTAACGCCATGTTAGACACATCGGGTCTTTCCAAGGAATGGTGGGGGGAGGCGCTAATGACTGCATGTCATGTCCTAAACCGAGTTCCCACAAAGCATAAGACCATGACTCCATTTGAGGAATGGGAAAGGAAAATGTTGAAACTCTCTTACCTACGTACTTGGGGTTGCTTGGCAAAAGTCAATATACCAATTCCCAAGAAGCGCAAGCTTGGACCAAAAACCGTGGATTGTGTTCTTTTGGGCTATGCTTTTCAGAGCATTGGCTATAGACTTTTGATAATAAAATCAGAGGTATCCGACATGCATGTTGGTACGATTATGGAGTCTAATGATGCAATTTTCTTTCAGGACATATTTCCTATGAAGGATATGTCGAGTTCATCAAATCAGGATATACCTACTCCATCTAGTGAGGAATTCGCTGTAATTCCTGAACCCACCATTGCGATGGAACACGTTGAGAATCCTGTTGAGGGTGACAATGAAACTTTTGTAAGGAGTAAGAGACAGAGGACTGCAAAGTCCTTCGGTGATTATTTCATTGTGTACCTCGTGGATGACACACCCATGACTATTTCATAAGCCTATGCATCTCCTGATGCTGACTACTGGAAGGAAGCTGTTCGTAGCGAGATGGATTCCATCTTAGCTAACAGAATCTGGGAGATCACTGATTGTCCTTATGGGTGCAAACCTGTAGGACATAAGTGGGTGTTCAAGAAGAAGCTTAGACCTGATGGTACAATTGAAAGTACAAGGCACGACATCTGGCTAAGGGTTATACCCAAAAAGAAGGTGAAGACTTCTTTGATACTTACTCGCCCGTGGCTAGACTGACCACTATTCGGGTGCTACTATCACTGGCTTCCTTACATGGTCTTCTCGTTCATCAAATTGACGTTAAGACGGCTTTACTCAATGGAGAGCTGAAGGAGGAAATTTACATGGATCACCCAGATGGTTTTGTAGTACCTGGTCAGGAAGAAAAGGTGTGCAAGTTATTAAAGTATTTATATGGCCTTAAACAAGCTCCTAAGGAGTGGCATGAGAAGTTCGGAAGAACATTAACTGCTGTCGGGTTTGTAGTAAATGATGGTGACAAGTGTGTGTACTATCGCCATGGTGGGGGCGAATGAGTTATTCTTTGTCTGTATGTCGATGACATATTGATCTTTGGAACCAAACTTGATCTAATCAAGGAGGTTAAGGATTTCTTATCTCGTTGTTTTGAGATGCATGATCTAGAAGTAGCTGATGTCATCTTAAACATCAAGCTGTTGAGAGGTGAGAATGGTGGGATCACACTACTTTAGTCTCACTACGTGGAAAAGATCTTGAGTCGTTTTGGGTATAGCGACTCCACGCCTTCTCCAACTCCATATGATGCTAGTGTATTGCTTCGAAGAATTAAAGGATTGCTAGTGATCAACTGAGGTATTCTTAGGTTATTGGATCGCTTATGCATTTGGTGGGTGCCACGAGGCCTGGCATCTCTTTTGCTGTGAGCAAGCTGAGTCGGTTTGTGTCAAAACTGGGAGATGATCATTGGCGTGCACTTGAGAGAGTTATGCGCTACTTGAAAGGCACTACGAGATGTGGGATTCACTACACCG
This sequence comes from Triticum aestivum, assembly GCF_018294505.1. Classification (NCBI taxonomy): domain Eukaryota; kingdom Viridiplantae; phylum Streptophyta; class Magnoliopsida; order Poales; family Poaceae; genus Triticum; species Triticum aestivum. The sequence continues at coordinate 585,427,717 of NC_057804.1, forward strand.
GGTATCCAAGGCTACTGGAGGGTTATAGTGACTCAAACTGGATATCTGATGCTGATGAGATTAAGGCCACAAGTGGTTATGTTTTTACACTTGGTGGTGCCGCTGTTTCCTGGAAGTCTTGCAAGCAGACCATCTTAATGAGGTCAACTATGGAAGCATAACTTGCAACATTAGACATTGCCACTGTTGAAGCAGAGTGGCTTCATGAGCTATTGATGGACTTACCTATGGTTGAAAAACCAATCCCCCTATCCTGATGAACTGTGATAATCAAACTGTGATCGTTAAGATAAACATTTCTAAGGATAATATGAAGTCCTCAAGGCATGTGAAGAGGAGACTAAAATCTGCCAGAAAATTGAGGAACTCCAGAGATATTACGTTGGATTATATCCAAACGTCGAAAAACTTGGCAGATCCCTTCACAAAGGGTTTCACATAATGTGATAGATAATGCATCGATAGAGATGGATTTGAGACCCACCGCATGAGTTATCCATAGTGGTAACCCACTCTATGTGATCGGAGATCCCGTGAAGTAGAAGTGGGAGACAAGGTGTTGGTCAGCTAAGAGAAGAGTATCCCTATTTCAATTATCCCACTCCGTGAAGATGCAATACTCTCCTGATCTGCATAGCAGGTTGATAGTTATCTTAATGTGTTCCAAGTGGCTTATTTGAGTAAGCAGAGATGTTGTCCTGCAGAGCATCTCCTGAGGAACGCACCAATATGAATTTGACTGTTAACGTCGCAGTCTGTGAGAATTGGGTGTTCTGTAGTAAATTCATGAAAGGCCCCAGAGTATGACGTATACGCTCCACCTGCGGGGAAGCCTTGCGGCAGCCTAGTATCGGTCAAGAATTTGTGTGAAACTAGTATCGCAGAAAACTTGTAGTTCAAGGCATAGTCCATTACTCAAGTTGTGATCTAGTCTAGCATAAACCTCTAAGTGGAAGTTCAACTTTACAGTCTTCACTAAGCACCGGTATATAAACAATGTTTTAGAACTAAATAATGAGATGTGCCAATGAGACTTTATGGGGGATTGTTGGAATTTGCTTCTGAAATTCTCTTGGCTCATTCATGCACACATGTGAGTGGTGTGAGTGAGACTAAAGTTTAGTCCCACCCCGGAAGTTGAGAGAGACTTGCACCTCTTTATAAGGTTAGCTCTTCTACCACTTGTATGAGCCTGAGAAGAAGAGACCCACACGCGCTCCTCCTCCTTGCTCACCGCGCCGTGCCGCGGGCTGCGGGAATGAGCCGAGCCGAGGACAGAGCTATGCATGTTGTCTATATTTTATTTTTGCTGCTCGGGAAAAATTAATGAATTAATAATTAACGGGCGCGTTAATTACTGAACTGTTTCCGGCATTCCCGAAAAATTAACCAGCGGTCTTCCCAAAAGATTACGAGCGATCCGGCCCCGGCCGTAGCCGCCCGTATTATAGTTTGGTACTATGTCATGCTCGTCAAACCTAGGGAAATGCCAAGTCTACATGAACGCGTGAGATTAGAGTCCATTTTTTCTTATTCCTGTGACGCGATTAGTAAGTCGATTAAGCCAAGTTACAGATTGCTACGCGTGCTGCAGCAGGGCCGCGGCATGGAGCGCACGTTACGCGCAAAATAATTCGACCTCTGACCAGCTGCTGCTTTTCTTGTTTTGTTTTTCTATAATCTACTACGTAAAAAGGAGGAGAGGGGTCCTTTTTGACGTGCAAACCTGGGTTGCACAGAGCTTGGTTTGACCCTCCTAGTTCTCCGAGAAAACAAATAAAATAATACTAATCCCCATCCAGCTTGTTCCCATGCCTCGAAATACGGTATCGCTGCCATGTGCTGATTATACAACTCGCATCCTTCTTTGTTCAGTTCTTCCCAATCGGTGCTGTCACGAGCTCGCGCGCCGCGGTGAAATTCTTTCCCACGCTTGGATTTGCATCATCCAACTACTTACTAAAAGTCACCACAATTTCTGAAAAACTTGAGTACATTGACAAACAAATTTTCGGTTGAGATTTGGCATATACTATAAACAATGGAAAATTATGTCATGAGCAGTAGTTCATTCTTTTCGAAAGTGAAATGGGCCTAGAACACTAACACGACGGCGGATGGCTCTCATTTCTATCCCTCCCTTGCCCAACTTTTTTTTTCTCTTTTCTCTCCTCCCCTCCCTTCTTTGTGAGTCTTTGTCCTCTCCCATGCTCCTCCATCCCTCCTCCTTTAGGGCTCATTTGGTAGCCCCGCATCCCGGGGGGAACGTCGTCCATTCCCTGGCCCAGGAAACCACGGGCCGGTGTAGCCCAGAAAATTCACCTTGCCATTTGGACACCAATGCGCGAGTGGGAGCCCGACCTTTTCCACGGTCTTTTCCCTGGGAGAGAGTTCCATGTCTTGATAGGTCGGGTATGAAATCCCTCGCTTGCTCGCTCTCACGTCCGAAGGTGACCCCGACAAAGGTAAGCTCCCTCCTTCTCCTCCACCTATCCCCTCCCTCCCTTCCTCTCCTTCTGGTGTCCAAACAACAATGGAGAATTTACCCGTGGTGGTCCGGGGATCACAATTGAGCAGGGAAATCTCCCCGTCGGGGTTTCCTGTCTAGGGTTTACTGTTCTAACAACCAAATTAGCCCTTAGGGGCCACGTCGCCGGAAGACGGAGGGAGGAGGTCGGGTCGCCCATGTACAAAGTTTTACGAAGTAGGCTTTGGCCTAAGTTTACCTTAGGATTGTTGGCGTTATTTTGGTCGTTTGCAGTCTATTGTTGCGTGCAACACGCGCTGGTTGTCGATGTCGCCATCTGCTCATTATCTATGGTGGAGGCAAAGCGGGGGTGATGGATCTGGTGAATCCTGCTTGAACAAGAACAAGGTCGCACCGTATGGAGCCGCTTATATGGTATTTTTCTTGCTTTTCCGCCAATACTGAGATGGAGGAATGTTAGGTGGGAAGGTATGCCTCGGCTTTGCTCCCTGGTGTTATGCCTCGTCGGATCCGAGCTTCCAACGACAACAGTGTTGTCCCCTAATCTGGAGAAAGGCCTTAGGCGTGGATCTGCTAGCAGTTGATGCCTTTATGTGGATCCTAAGCACAATTGATTATGGTTCTGAAGGAACTACAACACACTTGATGGTTGGCCGAGCTCCTTCGACGAGTAAGGAAGGTGGTGCTGCTTCGAAGCAGAGTATGAGTTGCGCACAGTACATAGGCGCGTCGGACCAAGTGCTTCTTCTCATGGTGCTGGAGAAAATTGGATCGATCAGGGAGCAGTTTGGACCAGATAACGTTTTAGTTTTCTATCTGGGTGTCATTTCCACTTTCTTTTGGGTCATGTTTGTAAGATATATTGTCCACCGCTTTAACTCACTACAAAAAAAAGACACATCCGTGACATTTTGGGCCGAACGAATTTTTTTCCTGTCATACATATGACACTTCTATGACGATAATTATGACAAAACCCGGTATCATCATAGATGTGGTGGGCTCCTACTTCTATGACAAAAAATAATGACAGAAAATGGGTTTTTCGTCCTGGGCGGGCCGCTGCATGACATTCTTTGGGCCGTCCATGACGGAAAAAATCGTGGTAGAAGTGAGGGGGAGGAAAATTTCGGGGAGTTGCCGGTTACGGTGGGAGGTCGGGGGCCGAGCGATGCGTGTTTCTCTCGTACACGTACGCGCGTGTGTGCGAGGTGTTGGCTCTAACTGAACCCGAGCGAGGCGTTGGGCTCTAACTGAACCCGAGCAATTGCACTGCAGGCTACGCGTTACTGAACCCGAGCGATCGATTGATGGCCGTTAACTGAACCCGATGGAGCGATTCCTTCGCTACTTCTGCTAACTGAAGCCGATCGATTGGATGAACAGTGAGCGTTGCGGGGGGGTTTGGATGAACAGTGAGCGGTGGCGTTGCCTCCGGATGAACAGGACCCCGTGGTGTGGAGGGCTGGATGAACAGTAGACGGTGGAGGGGTGGCCGTGGAGGGGTGGTTGAACAGGACCCCGTGGTATGGAGGGTTGGATGAACAGTAGACGGTGGAGGGCTGGATGAACAGTAGACGATGGAGGGGTGGTTGAACAGTAGCCGGTGGAGTAGCGCGCGGTGGAGGCTGGATGAACAGGAGCCCGTGGAGGCTGGAGGAGTCGACGGTAGCCCGTGGAGGCTGGAGGAGGTTGACGGTGGAGATGAACAGTATCCCATGGAGTCCCGTTTTGCGGTACGCCACACCCCTCCCGATGAACAGGACCCCCGTTTCGACCGTAGGAGGTCCGTTTCGTCCGTTTTGCGGTACGCCACACCCCTCCCCATCAAGAGGACCCCCGTTTCGACCGTAGGAGGTCTATTTCCTCCGTTTTGCAGTACGCCACACCCCTCCCGATCAACAGGACCCCCATTTCGACCGTAGGAGGTCCGTTTCCTCCGTTTTGCGGTACGCCACACCCCTCTCGATCAACAGGACCCCCTTCCGAACGTAGGAGGTCCGTTTCCTCCGTTCTGCGGTACGCCAGGCCTTGTTTCCATCGCCTGTTCCGTCCAAGCCGGTTGGCTCCCACGCGTTCCGTTGCCTCCTGATGAAGACGACGCATTCCGTTACCTCCCCATGAACACGACGCATTTCGTTGCCTCCCCATGAACACGACGACGACGCTGTTTCTTCGTTCCGACCCAGCCATGTACCTATGCGCGAGTAGGCGTTCCAGACCCTGCCCGTATGTACGTACGTGGTCGTATTCTCTTTCTTGCACCCACACCGTTGTACGTACGTGTACATGCTACGTGTGCGCCTCTACATCGACACGTGTGCGCCTCTACTACAACACGTGCGTGCCTCTACATCGACAAGTATGTATGTACACTTTCGCGACGAGAATGACAACGCTACGTACGCTTCGACCAGGTGGGTCCCGACTGTCACGCACTTCCTTGCCTGCGAAGATATAGCTGGTGGGTCCTAGCAGTTAGGGGGGCGAATCGTTTTGGGTTTTTTTTGCCTGGACGCACTTCCTTGAGTGCGAAGATGTAGCTGGTGGGTCCCAGCAGTCAGGGGGAAAACGTTTTTTTGCAAAATACTGGTGGCCCGTCCGGTGGGTCCCTGCTGTCAGGTGGAGGAATAATTATTTTGCACGTAATAAGGAGGCACTTCCTTGCGGCCGCCGTGGACCCAGTTGTCAGCCTCTCCACGCATAGTACTCTTCCAACGGAAGTCAGTCGTTGACCACATTGACCATGCCGCGCCAAGAGCACCACGACGGTGGACGACGGCGAGGCCTAGGAAGGGGACGACGCGGAGCCGGGGAAGACGCAGCAGTGGATGCCCACGTGAAGAGGAGTACGAGGGTGAGGTTGTCGTCGCCGTAGAATAACATGGGTGTGGGTGAGTAGAGGGATGGCCTGGCCAGCGGTGGGAGTAGTAGGGGGCGGTGAGGCCTCCGCCGCATCACAGCCGGCCACGGGAGGCAGGAGCACGAGGCACGACCGGCGCTGGTTTGAGCGGCTGGAGCAAGAAGACCAGAGGTTGAAGAAGCACTATGACCGTTGGATGGACATCGTACGGTCACTGGAGCTAGAATCGTGCATATTATTGACTAAGTTGACAAAGCCCTCCGTCCCCGTCAACTTAGTAGGCCCACAAGTCAGCCTGCCACTATACTGGGTCCCAGCTAACAGGCGGAGTATTCATTTTTTTTGTGCGTAATAAGGAGGCACTTCCTTGCGTGCGAAGATATAGCCGGTGGGTCCGAGCTGTCAGCGGCGGTAACGTTTTTTCGCGAAATACAGAGGCCCTTTCGGTGGGTCCCTGATGTCAGGTGGAGGAATCATTATTTTGCACGTAATAAGGAGGCATTTCCTTGCGTGCGGCAGTGGACCCAGTTGTCGGCCTCTCCACGTACAGTCCACTTCAGATACATGTCGGTCGTTGACCACGTTGATCAGGCTGCGCCGAGAGCACCAGGGCGGTGGACGACGGCGAGGCCTAGGAAAGGAACGGCACGAAGGCAGGGAAGACTCGGCAGTTGTTTCCCACGCGGAGGGGAGTACGACTGTACGAGGGTTTACTGGTTCATCTGTCGTCGCCGGAGAATAACAGCAGGTGTGGGTGAGTAGAGGGATGGCTAGGCCAGCGATGGGAGTACGGTGGGGCGGTGAGGCCTGCGAGGCAGCAGATCCAGCCACGGGGAGGAGGGAGCAGGCAGTCCCGCCGGCGCTTGTTTGAGCGGCTGGAGCAGGAAGAGCAGAGATTGAAGAAGCACGTCGGCCGTTGGATGACAATCCAACAGCCACTGCTTGTGCGTCAACCTTTTTTTTAGGAAAGCCTCAAATCTGTGGAAAACAGCATACAACCCATCTGCCATTATTTCTAATAATTTACAGCTCATTTGCTAATTCTTAAGGTTTTTTTGGAACCCATATTCTTTTTGTTAGCATTACAACCCATACTGTGGCCACGGTTAAAAAATTATACGAAATTTTGCATATTTCAGTGAGGTCCAAACTGTTTTTAATCCCGAAATTTCGACTCACATTCAAACTGAATTTAAAAATAAATGTATATCAATATAAAATCCAACAAATTCTCCACACATAAAAATTAATGTAATTTAAAATCTCGAAATGGAAAAAAAGATATTTGAAACTAATTGCCGGTTTGATGTGTTTTAAAAATGTACAGCCCATTTCTCATTACTGATGGGCCATTTTCTCGGCCAGCCAAATGAAAGCTCTCCTCGTCTTGAAAGATTTGCAGCCCAACAGGCCTGACAAAGCGACTTACTTGGCAAATCACAAAAAAACTGGGCTGTGGCCGTGGACCCAGCTGTCAGCCCCTCCATGTACAGTACTCTTCTGATGGAAGTCATTCCTTGACCATGTTGACCACGCTGCGTGGAGAGCACCACAGCGGTGGACGACGACGAGGCCTTGGAAGGGGACGACGCGGAGCCGGGGAAGACGCGGCAGTGGAAGCCCGCGTGGAGAGGAGTATGAGAGTTCACTGGTTCGACTGTGGTGTGAGGCTGCCATCGCCGCAGGGCCTGTCCAGCGGTGGGAATAGTAGGGGGCGATGAGGCCTCCGCGGTAGCACAGCCGGCCACGGGAGGCAGGAGCATGCGGCACGACCGGCGCTGCTTTGGGCGGCTGGAGCAAGAAGACCAGAGGTTGAAGAAGCACTACAGCCGTTGGATGGACATCGTACGGTCACTGGAGCTAAAATCGTTCATATTGACTAAGTTGAGAAAGCCCTTCATCCCCGTCAACTTAGTAGGCCCACAAGACAGCCTCCCACCAAGGTGGGTCCTAGCTAGCCGGGGGAGTATTCATTTTTTTGTGCGTAATAAGGAGGCACTTTCGGTGGGTCAGAGCTGATAGCGGGGGGAACATTTTTTCGCGAAATACGGTGGCCCATCCGGTGGGTCCCAGCAGTCAGGGGGAAATGATTTTTTTCGCAAAATACTGGTGGCCCGTCCGGTGAGTCCCCGTTGTCAGGTGGAGGAATAATTATTTTCTGCGTAAGAAGGAGGCACTTCATTGTGGCTGCCGTGGACCCAGTTGTCAGCCTCTCCACGTACAGTACTCTTCCGATGGAAGTCGGTCGTTGACCACATTGACCATGCCGCGCCGAGAGCACCACGGCGGTGGACGACGGCGAGGCCTAGGAAGGGGACGACACAGAGCTGGTCCACGGGAGGCAGGAGCAGGTGGTACTATAGCCGGCCACGGGAGGCAGGAGCGGACGGCACGACTGGCGCTGCTTTGAGCGGCTGGACCAAGAAGACCAGAGGTTGAAAAAGCACTATGGCCGTTGGATGGACATCATACGGTCACTAGAGTATTGACTAAGTTGACAAAGCCCTCCGTCCCCGTCAACTTAGTAGGCCCACAAGTCAGCCCAACAATATGGTGGGTCCCAGCTAGCAGGGGGTATTCATTTTTTTGGGCGTAATAAGGAGGCACTTCCTTGCATGCGAAGATATAGCTGGTGGGTCTGACCTGTCAGCGGGGGGAACATTTTTTTTGCGAAATACAGAGGCCCTTCCTGTGGGTCCTAGCTGTCAGGTGGAGGAATCATTATTTTGCGCGTAATAAGGAGGCATTTCCTTGCGTGCGGCCGTGGACCCAGCTGTCAGCCTCTCCACGTACAGTCCACTTCCGATGGATATCGTTCATTGACCACGTTGACCAGGCCGCGCCGAGAGCACCAGGGCGGTGGACGACGGCGAGGCCTAGGAAGGGAACGACACGGAGCCAGGGAATACTCGGCAGTTGTTTCCCACGCGGAGGAGTACGAGGGTTTACTGGTCCGTCTGCCGTCGCCGGAGAATAACAGCATGTATGGGTGAGTAGAGGGATGGCTAGGCCAGCGATGGGAGTACGGTGGGGCCGTGAGGCCTGCGCGGCAGCATAGCAGGCCGCGGGAGGAGGGAGCAGGTAGTCCCTCCGGCGCTTGTTTGAGCAGCTGGAGCATGAAGAACAGAGATTGAAGAAGCACGACAGCCGTTGGATGGACATCCAACAGTCACTGCTCTCGTGTGTTAACTAAGTTGACAGGGCGTTGCGTGTGCATCAACCTTTTTTTTATGAAAGCATACGCGTCAACCTGTAGTAGGCGCACAAGTCAGCCTCAAATCTGTGGAAAACAGCATACAGCCCATCTGCCATTATTTCTAATAATGTACAGCCCATTTGTTAATTCTTAAGATTTTTTTTGGAGCCCATCTTCTTTTTGTTAGCATTACACCCGATATTGTGGCCACGGTTAAAAACTATACGTAATTTTGCATATTTCAGTGCGGTCAACTATTTTTAATCCAGAAATATCGATTCACATTCAAACTATTTTGAAAAATAATTTATATAAATATAAAATCCAAACAATTGTCCACGCATAAAAATCAATGGAATTTAAGATCTTGTAATGAAAAAAATGAAACTAATTCCCGGTTTGATGTGTTTTACAAATGTACAGGCCATTTCTGGGCAAACCAAATGAAACTCTCATCATCTTGAAAGATTTGCAGCCCAACAGGGCCGATAAAGCAAGTAGGCCTTGTTTGGGTATTTCTTAAAAAAATAGAACTGGGCTAGCCATTTTCAGCAAGAAAAAAACACAACTGGGCTCATGAAGTGGTAAACATAAATAAAACCCTGGCTAGACGGGCCACAGCCCCCGCACAGCCCCGTTGTTACCCTGGTCTGTCGCTAAAACTAGTATAAATAACAACTGCTTGTTCCTCAAAAAAACTGCGCGACTTGCTGGATCCCTGGTGTCAGCTGCTTGTAGTGTAATTCTCTCGTTTATTGACTACGTTGACAATGGCGTGAGCCCCAGATGTCCAACCATTAGGACTAGGAGGAACCATATTTTTGGGCTTGTACTATAGAGGCACTTGCTTGCGTACTGCCATGACGCTGGTGGGTCCCTACTATCATCCTCTCCACGTACAGTCATCTCCTTGTTCCTCTCGGTTGTTGACGATGTTGACAACGGAAGAGGGCGGCGCACCGCGCACGGCGAGCGAACCAAGGCCGCAAGGCGGAGGACGATGGCGAGGCCTCGGACGGAACGAACAGGAGCCGTTGAAGATGCGCCGGTCCAGTCGCTGGCGGAGGGGAGTACGATGGTTGACTGGTTCGGGCACGGGTGCGTGTTGGGGCTGACATCGCCGGAGAATAACAGGACGTGTGGGGGAATAGAGGGAGGGACTGGCCAACGTTGGAGGGTACGTACAGTAGGGCGGCGGAGGAGCAACCAGCCATGGGAGGCGGGAGCAGGCGGAGCCGACGGGGTGGTTTGGTTTGGGCAGCTGGAGGAAGAAGAAGACAAGAGATAGAAGATACTCGACAGATGTTGGATGTCAATCCAACGGCTGGTAGGCAGAATCGTTTGTTGACTGGCTAGTAAGTCGACACCACCTTGGATAGGCTATTTCCTCGCGGGTCCCAAATGTCAGAATCCAAATCTGTCACGGTCATGCAGCCTTTCCTATGAAAATTTACAGCCCATTTGATGTGCTAGTTCGAAATAAGTTTGTGGGTGCTGGTGGGGGCTAATCACTTGGCTTCTATAATGCACAGTGAGCTCAAGCAACCGGCATGAGTGATGTTATTTTCCTTGGTTGTGATTTGTTACAATATTTCACTCTAAATTAAACGAATGGCAAGCCATTTTCCTTGTTTCAAAGAAAATATGACAGTCACAACCGAGTTGAAAAGGGCAGGAACATCTAATTCCAGCTGACAAACTGTACAAAAGCATGAGGGTTGATTGTTCATCAGGTTTACAAAAAAAAACCAGATTGAAAAGGGCAACAACATCTAACTCCAGCACTATTTTCGGTAGTCACAGTCAAATGGATCGGTCAGGTCCATAGAATGAACATCCTCGGTCGTAAAATTTACTGGATTATGACCACAATATGTTGTAAATAGAAGCCCGGCACATTCAGAAGCTCTTTTGCCCACCTAAAACTCCTTTTTTTGCTCTTCGACATACCCATCCGTCAAAACCATGCTGCTGATAAAGTTAAGCCTGATGGACAATAGTAACCTCGCATTCAGCAGGAAGAATGTGACAAATCTTGTGTTTGCACGGTTGGCTACATATCGTTCTAGCGTTATTGTCTTCAATCGAATCTCATGAGAAGTGAGAAAATCCCGATGCTTACGAATCCACCGATTGGTTATAACTTTCTTACCCCGTCCTGTTTCCTAAATAGACATGAAGATTGAAAATAGTTAAGGTCTAAAAGAAGAGTGTCGAAAGAGCAACAGCTGAACGGTTAATTCTAGTACACTATATGCGGGCTTCCAATGTGCGTGAAATTATCACCTTTATATACAACTTCTCCAGACATGGAAAGCATTGCAGCAAGCCAATAATCTTGTTCAGATCAAAACTATTCATTTGGATATATAAGATCTTGACAAAATCCAGCACCATTGATAGCCATCCATGGAGAAACTCTTCATTGAGCATAGAACATAATATTAGTACAAAATGTGTACTCCAAGATGATATATAAATTATGCACAGAAATTTAAAATGCAGCTTATGGTTACAAGTGTAGATAATAATATAAAGTACCTGAAGAACTGTGGAGCCAAACACCATATTGAAATGAGCACAGAGATCATGTATTACACCCAAGGTCTCTAGTTTAGGCGCAGAGAGGACGGTTATTTGCAACGGTGAATAACTAGAATCAAGGATCAAGCTTTGAAGTGAAGGGGCATCTTGGATGATGAGCTGCCTTTCATCAAAAGAAATTCCAATTCTTACAAGGTTAGGCGACTTTATTTGGAGACAACCGATTCTAACTGTGAAAACAAGCACCAAGCACTCCAGCGCAGGGCAACTGGAGTGGATGATGTTGTGCAATGAGGCCTCCGATATACGAACCCGCACAAGTGAAAGTTTTTTGAGAAATGGGAGTTGAAGGTTTAGTACCAGATTGTCTGGTAGGTAGCATAGCGCAAAGGTGGCGGTGTGGAGACAGGAGGAAAACCGCGAGATGGACATCGGTGTTGAGGGCACAAGTTCATGGCGTTCGGTATGTGGTATGTGATTTCCAGGGGAATAGTAGAACTCAAGCAGTTGTAGTTCTGTGAATTCAGGGGATTTCAGCCAGGCGTCCACCGTGCAGGGCATGGTATGCTTGCTCAGGTAGCATGACGGGATGTAGAGGCTTTGAACGGAGCCCTGGTGGGAGGAGATGATGGCTCTGGGGATTTCAAAATCATTGAAGAGAGATAGCTGACGACAGTCGAGATTAAGGGGCACGACGTGCCATAGAGGGCGCCACCGAATTGTGAGGACTTGGGTGCGGCAGCAATCCTTGGTGGGGAGAAGCGAGATGATCTCCCCAAGGACGGTGTCCGAGAGATCGCTGATACGGTCCACCCAAGATTCTACGGGTTCCTGGGATCCGGTGGGGGCGGGGTCGCCGCTTCTCCCCGAGTTGCTGGGTGCGGGATCTACAACAGGCGTCGCCGCTGGCGGGAGCCTCATCTTCTTGGCGCTGGGGTCATCCGACTCCATTTTCCTCGAGGGCGTCGCGTCGCGCTCATGGATTTGAGCAGAGTAACGAATGACGAGCCTAGTTGTAGTGCGAGCGAAGAAGAAGGGGAGCTAGGGGTTTTCTGTAGGAGTGAGGAAGAAGGGGAGCTGGGGTTTTCTGTAGGAGTGAGGTGAGGAATTCGGGGGTACGAGTGGAGCGAGCTGACGTGAGGTGGGTGGGAGCGAGGAGGAAGAAGAGCACACGGGGTTTTGGGGGGCGGGGCGGTGTGCTGGGTGTGGGTAGCGCCTTTTGAATTGATTTTACTATTTACTAGTGTGGATTATATGTTTTGTCTTGGGCCCAGAGAAACAATTACTACTAGTACAGTGGAGACACTCTACAGCTACCCAGAAAAACAATTACTACTAGTATAGTGGAGACACTCTACCGCTTCTGGCTCCTCCTAGGTCATCGAAACATCTCCCTCTACTGAATGTCATTCTACTTTTGTTCACCGACATGCGGGCCATGCAGCACGCGGGCCCAAATGCCATCCACCAAATTAGAAGGCAGTATGCAGGCGGAGAATCAACCCGGTCGTAGCGCGGTAGTAACAAGTCGTCGTATCACAAAACCCCACCTCCCCGCAGTCTAAGTTTGACGGACGAAGCAAGCATCATTTCACTCTTCGCTGAATCCCCTTCTCCCTCACCGTCTTCAAGAAAGGCAACACTCGCATCTGCCACTGTTCTTCTCTCCCAACGAAGGGAAGGTAAGCGGATCCATGATGTTGGTACATTTTTGTTCAGAGAAAAAAAGAACTTTTGCAAAGCAGTAACCGATCCTCACTCTCTTTTTTGCTTCATTGTCATTGTGATTGTGTTTTCCTTTCAGTGGTCTCCTAGTATTCGTCAGTTTCATGATGGACCAAGGAGAACCAGGCAAAGATCTGCCGATATTGGAGCAGACGCGGGAGGCTGATCCCCACGAGACAGAGAGCTCCAAGAAGATGGAGGCAACCACCGAGCCGACCCCAGATATGCTCATGGCCACTACTGAGATGGTCAACGCCCCGTTTGAGGTTACAACCCCGTGGCACTGCAGGAGCAGTTTTCCCCCTTCAAGGATGTACCCCCCCCCCCCGCTGAGCTGCCCAAGGTGATTTCCTTCTTTGCCGATCTCGATTGTGGTTTTTCATCTAAGTATGTGGTGAATTTTTTTAGAAAAGGAAGTATGTGGTGATTAATAATGCAAAATTTTATTAGCTTCGATGCCATGCTATACATAGTGGTTTAAATAACTTGTGTTTCTTATACTGAAAAGTAATTCAGAATTTGTTTCTGTTTCAATTAGAGCCTTGATGCAGACAAGGATTGTGTGGTTGTGCATGTCACTCGCTATGAGGCGGACGACCTGAATATACGCAATGGGAAAACAGAGTTCTTAGGCTGTTGGATCCTGGAAGCCATTTGCGGTTATACCAATGAAGAGGTGTATTCCAGCCTCACTGTTGTCAGGCGTGTTGTCCAGGGTGTACTGAAGCACAAGAAGTTCAAAGCTACTCCTTCGTTTGTGAGGCATACTGTTCTTGTCAAGCTTATGCAAGAAGATGACGTGGCATGCCTCCACAAACAAGTTATCAGTGGCAAGGCCACAAGGTTGTCTTCATGAAGTTTCACAAGATTGAGCTGCTACGGGACGTCCTCGATGATGTTCATGGCAAGGTCCGTCTTGTGTCCAGCCCAAACTAGATCGAGGCATGAAATAGTTGCCCCATCTAGTGTTTAATAGTAGTTTGGATTGTGTCTAATTATCCGAACCTTGCCTGTTAATCGACCCCTCTGGGGCTAGTACTTTGTTTGAATCCGTCTATGGGAACTGCTGCTACTTTTGTGTACCCGTGAATCATGTGAGAACCATCGTAATTGTTGCCAAAACAGATGCGTCCTCATTAGTTTTTTCATGAATATGGCATGGTAAGACATAAGTTGTCACGGTTTATCATACGAGTAGTGTGTGTTTTGATGAAATAGAGCACTCGTTCGAGAACCGTGCGCCGACGTATACATAAGTAGTACTTGTGAACACTGTTGGTCCTACCCCACTTGTAAGCAGTTGTGCAAAACACGGCACATTGGCTCAGCTCGCTTCAACACTAGGCTATCGACCAGCTAACAATCAACAATCTGCTGTCTGACATATAAGCAACTATGTATCTTGTTACAGTGGTTCATGCAGTTAATTGAGGCCACAATGTAATAAATTCCAAACGTTCAACGCTAGTCCAGCGCTCATGTGGAACACACACATTAAACTCGTCTTCATAAAAATCTTGAAAAGCACAAGTTAAGCAGTTTTATACATCTCAATGATTCATAGAACATAACAAACATATACTAGTTCACAGCAAAAGACAAAGTTGTGAGAAGGTTTACAAATCAGGAAAAAACAAGCAAGGCTTCTCTGAGCAAAGGGCCTCCCGGCAGGCTTAAATTTCCTGGAGTTCACTCTGGTTTTTTCTTGTTGGCCCCATCTAGGGTTAGGTTCTCTCATTCCAGAATAACCAATTATAATTGTGGTCTCAGCTGGAATGCTGAACTGAACCATGCAGTGTACTAACCAGTTGAAATGCTTGTGCATTCCACTAAATTTAAGCACCATTATTTGCAGAAATAAGCAGACCACAATGCCTCTTGTCCGCGCACCTGTCCAAAAAACCGTCGTGCAGTCGTGCCAGCTAGTCCTCGGTCCGTGGAAGAACCGGCAGAAAGTGCATTCTGGGCTAGGATGTAGTTGTTTTTGCTCATCCCTGCACTGCAATCAGGAAGTAAAACGTACGAATCAGCTTCTTTTAGATTGCGTTGGTCATTCTACCTTAGTTACTACCAATGTAGGAATACCTTGAAGACTGGAGGCTAGACGACGGCAACGAGGGATATCCATCTCATTTTGCACAGTTGTACTAAAACAGAGGTGTGTGCTTTTGATTGCGCGGATAGAAACGATACGGAGACATACATCCCGAAATGATATGGAGACAGACATCCCCGTTTGCGCAAATATGAAATACGGTTATTTAAACAGTGACAGATATTACTACTTTCCCCCGTTTCCTCTTAGAACCAAGTCTTAGATTCATGCTACAGCTTTCCCACTTTATTCCCTGTTTGAACCAATGCTTTGAGTTGACTGTATGAACTAGCTTTACTTCTAATAATAGTAGAAGTCTAGGTGGCTTTGGAACAGCGGACGGAAGTAGAAAAGGATCCACATGAAGGGGGAAGAGTTGGGGCAGTAGAGCAAGGCAGGTTTCGAAGGAATATATACCCGAGGGTCGTCGGCATGTGGCAAAGACGGCGTCGGGAGGCTGCATCTTGGCCACAATACCACAGGGAGGAAGAAGGGGTCAGAGGCCCTCCCGAGCCGGCGCTCTCTCGGAGAGATCGGCACGGCCGCCGATCGGGACGCGCGGGCAGCCGTTGGTCTCCTCCCTCGTCGCTGACGACAGCGTGAACGATGCACCTACACCCCCTACCCCGGTCGAGGTTGTCCGGCCGGATTTGTGACCAGCCGTGAGCTGAGAGAGAGTGTGTGGCCACCTATGTCTTGCTTAGATCTGGAGAGCATGAGAGAGTGAACGAGAGGAACCCTAGTAAAGCAAGCGCTAAGGCTCCTGCTTTTATATATAGTGGAGTGATTTTGTTGTACCGGCTTCAAAAAATGCGCTCCTACGTGTACCCGTGAGTGGGTGTGAGAGAACTAGTGTGTGCGTGCACCGCTTCTCTTCGTGAGAGTATAATATATACTATGTCCAAAGAACGTTCGCTGCAAGAGTAATAATATAAGTGTGTGACTTGTGAGCTAAAATAAAATGTGCGTGCCGTCTTTTGTTTTTTATAAGTTCTGAGGGTAGGGTGTGAAGAGCACATATGTGCGTGACGTCTACCTGCAGATAGACGATGGGTGCCACGTGCGAGTCTGTGAGAGGACTCGAGAGAGTTGTGACTCGTGAGGGTGCGTGTGCGTGAGAGAGAGGGGGGCACGTATCAATGCAATGCATGTGTCCGTAAATCATTATCCGACAAACGTTCGCCACAAGCCTTTTCCTGACGAACGCCGTAAGAACCGTTAGATCGGCATCCGACAGTGTCAGTTTTGCCATTTCATTTAACAGAACAGACACTCCTCCTACACACAAATCTTCCACGTGAGTGTTAGCAACTACCATATGCTCCCTCCGTTCCGAAATGCAGTGCGTATAGCTTTATTGAAAATTAGAACCTCGCAAACTTTTACCGAGTTTTCATGTACCAAATTGCACATGTAGAATACCATGTATATATCATTTCATTCATCTTCGAGAGGTAACTATAAAGATGGGTGAGGATTCTACAAAGAAAGACCATCGTATCACCCGCAGCAATTTCAACCATCCTTTAGTGTCGAGGAATATCATAGGAACTCTATATGATATGATTTTTATAGGATTTTTTCCTTTAGAGCCAATTGGTTCATAGTAATAGATTCATATACTCTACATTTCAAAGGAAATAAACATGATATCATTTCTATAGCTTTAGAGCCACTTGGCTCATATGAATGGATTCCTATACTCCCTTAATTTCAAAGGAAAATAAACATTAGCGTATATTCAATAGAAAAGTTCCTATGATATGAACCAAATTACATCTCTTTACTAATCCCTCCTCATAGGAATTGAGATACATGTCATCTCTAGATTCAATAGAAAAGTTCCTATGATGTGAACCAAATGACATCTCTTTTCCAATCCCTACTCATAGGAATTGAGATCCTCCATGTCATCTCTTTCCCTACAACTTCCATGTATACATTTTCTATTCCTAAATAGATAGTACAACCCACTAGTAGCTTTTTTCCAAAACATGCAACTATGGCACAAGAACTATATAGTGTGCCAATAACTTTGAAAGATGGTCGCTGGATGAAGTTAACCCGACAGTGTAGATATGGGCAAATCTGAGCACTACTGGCCGTTGGATATCATCAACATTCCACCAGATATGCCACATGTACAATTTAGAAGACTCCATGGTTGAACTTAAGCATAATGCACAAACCTCAAAACACAAGCACTTCTCCTTTGTTCTAGAATCTTCTGTATCATAATTGATTATTTTTTTCTAAATAAATTGCCATTATTTGTTTTTTACTTTATGATTTACAATGCACAACCCCATGAATCTTAACATTTTTATAAAACTAATCGATTTTGAATGAGATCAACTATAAGAACTAAATGAACATCTACATCATGCATATATGACTCAAAGCTTTACATGCTATAGTGTGTATTTATTCATAATTTGGTTTCGAAATCTCATGCATTCAATACATGTGTACCTTACTAGTTTTGAGTAGAGTAGCAAATTTCACGCGGCCCCGGGTATATCAAAATGCAGGGCCCATGCATCATTGCCTTTTGGTCGAACCTACGTCCACAATTTTTTGTGCGTGCTATATCTCCACTGGTCCCCGAACCCAAAATGTTGCCTCGTTCCCGTAAAACCAAGCGGCCCACACATATTTAAGGCGTTGACTCGAACCCGTTTATTACAACGTGGCCCCGCACGTCGTAGTACTCCTACAAACCCTACTGCCGCACTCATCATCGGTTTTCTTCAAGAGGAGGAGGGAGAGGCCGATTTGTAGTGGAGGCGCTTTCAAAAAAAAGGATCTGTAGTGGAGACCCCTACCCTAGGGTGCCCTAGGTAGCTGCCGCACGCATCATTGTTTTCTATTTTCTTTATGCTCTTGCGCGCTAGAGTGAAATGATGGTTGCTTCGTCCGTCCAGCTTAATGCGGGAAAGGTGGGGCTTTGTGATTTGACCCCTCATCGCTCAATTTCTACTACTGCGGCGCTACGACCGGGGTGCCTCCAATTCCAACCGCTGCTCCGAACTGTAATTTGGTGCATCACACGTGGAACAAGATGGTGGATGAGCCACATGTCTGCCAAAGGGGTCCTGTTAAGTGTGTCGCCATTTCGTGTGCGGACTGACCCTACTTGAGTTGCTACGCCAACATGACAGGAGCAGCCTACCACTTGGTTTTGCTCCTTGGTGAATCCCGACCATATTGATCTAAAAAGATACGTGCTGAACTACCCTCTCCGTCTCGGTTTTTTACTTGTAGGCGTCTCGGTTTATAGGGTCTGCATGTAGTTCTAGGTCATCCATTTGACTAACTAAATATGAGTTACTATGTCACAAAAAGTATATCATTGCATTCTTATTGGTTGATATGTGAAGAAACAAGAAACGAGGTAGAAGTTAATGCACCGCGCCTTAGTATTTTGGGATTATTTGGTTTTCGTAAGATGACTTACTGACCTAGATGGAGGGAGTAGTTGTATTTAAAAGTCGAGGGCGGGGCTTTTCCTGCACGGTAGGCGGGGCAGTCCCGCCTAGTCGGTTCGACAGAGATGCGAGAAGACGAGGGAGTAGGCTGCTGCAAACGTAGGGCTGTGTGATTTGACAGCGAGTTACTGCTGGATAGGTGGGGCCCCATGATTTGACTTGCCATTATCATTTTAACTGCGATGCTACAACCGGCGTGAGTCTCCTAATTCCTGACCACCTCCACAAAGGTGCCTCTCCCAATGCTCCACCATGTAGTAGTAGAGGCTGGCTCTTGCATGAGAGCCCACTTTTCCACTTTTTCCTTCCCTCTCTTTCCTCTGCATATGCAAAAATGCCATGTAAAGCGCACTATTGTACTTACTTGCTCCTATAGGTGCTTAAGCTTGCCACATAGGCATAAATTCTGATGTGGCAAGTTAATCAAGAAGAGAGAGTCTAGTTTGGTGACCCAAGGAAGAAACAGTGCTAAGCACGTGTACCTAGGTGAAAAGACAATTTTGAGTCTATAGCTAATTAAATGAAGCAAACTTAGCAACACCATTTCATTGGAAGAGGTCACTCCTTGGCAAATGCAATAAATACTAGTACTCCCTGTGTCCCATTATATAATAACGTTTTTGGCACTACACTAGTGTCAAAAACGTTCTTATATTATGGGACGGAGGGAGTATGAAGAAAGAGATAGAGAGGAGTAAAAAAACACTTATAGCCAACCTTGTTGTAGTATGAGTGACTAAGTGATGACTATGTATGACATGCCAACATCAGATAGCCTAACGCACCGTGTTAAATCTCCAAGGGCGCGACCGCGTGAGCGACGCAACGGTCGTGATAGGCGCGACCATGATACGGGCTGCTGGCAGCCCTTGGATCTGAGATCAAATGGTCGCGTGCTAAGTTGCTAAAAATTTTAAGAATAACCCTCCAGGATAGGATATTCACCCATAGGTCTAGAATCACCCCATGCAACCGTTCGATCTCAGATCCAAGGGCTCTTGGAAGCCCGTATCATGGGAGAATGGAAAGCCACTACCCTGCCATTCGCACGCTGGCAGTTCGCTCCTACTCGTCCCTGCACGTCCTTTAATACTATGGCGGTTCGCTCCTAGTCGTCCCGTCCATTCACATTAGTACATTACGACAGTTCCACTAATCCTAACCCTCCTCCCAAATTCATGGCATCCCAAATCTCCCCGATCGGCAGTGAGTACAAGGTTAGAACCATCACTGGCGATGAGTTCGACGTCATCTACACCCGTACTTTTGCGACGGTGAAAGGATGCCTTTCTCGCTTCAGACGCATGTTCGAAAACTCACATGATGAGTGGGTCGCTGGGCTAGATGTTGAGTACACCACAGTCGTGGGACGAGAGAAGGATCTAAAGGACGAAGAAAGGAAGAAGCCCGCCATGATCTAGGTTTGCGTACATAACATTTGCTTGATCTACCACATATGCCATGCCGATGTTGAGTGCCAGGATTTTAAGAACTTCCTCGAGGACAAAACAGTCAAATTCGTTACTGTAGACTTTAAGAACGACAAAGAAGTCCTGCGTTGGATAGGCCTCGTTGTAGGCAACCCCTTCGACCTCTAGAAGAATCGGCTGGTGCCCTCTCATCAGCCTTCAATGCTGACCCTGGCAGGAGCCATGGTCCATCCTTCGTACGGTAAACTGGAGAAACCTTCATACATGTTTCATCGTCATGCATGGCAGCGGAATGTACTAGATATAGACCACATCCAGTACACTGCAATGGATGGCTACCTTTGTTTCAATATCTACAAGGGTTCGATGAAGAGCAACAGCCAAGTTGGCGGGTCAAGCAAAGAAGTATCGGCCAAGAGGAAGAGGGACAAGGACAAAGTCGAGGACGTGGATGAGGACTCCGAGTAAGGTGGCAGTGTCGTTGCATTATGGTGGTTCTAAACTTCTAATGCAGTGTCTACCGGATTAGTTGCATAGTTTAATTTCAGGTGTGCTTAGTTTAATTTGAGGGGTGTGTTGTGCTGAGCCCCCAGCAGAACTATGTTATGTTTCTTCTCGTTACTTTAACTCTTCAGTATGTACATACTAGTACTAGTATTTCTTTAATAGAATTTAGCACCCCAATTAAGCACGTACTAGCTTTTTTAATAGTACTATATGCATAATTTGGCGACGAACGCTCTCTATATGTACCACCTTTTTTAAAAAAATTCAATTTTTGCTCCATGGCGCAATCCATCGATAGTGGAGTACTACTTCCGTCCTGGTTTATTGGTCCTCATTGTAATCTGTGCCAAATTTTGACCATAAATTTAACTAACAAAATGGTCATGCATGTCACAAAAAATTATATATTTGAAAACTATGTTCGAATATGAACCCAGCGTTATAATTTTTGTTAACATGCACTAACATTTTGTCAGTTAAATTTTTGGTCAAAATTTAGCACAAACTACATAGGGGACTAATAAACCAGGCCGGAGGTAGTACTACTGTACAAAAGTATACATTTTTTAAACGTCTAGCGTACTGTTCATCACATATATATATAGAGCCAGTTAAATTCTCAACCTAGAACGACGTGCATGCCATGTAGTAAACCGATCCGGAGGAAGTATAGTAAAAATGAGGTGATTTTACCGAGCGATCGGCGGGGGAGCATGGCCTGTCATGCGGTCCCACGTGTCATGATGTACCAACGCGATGCACGTGTCCCTCTTGAGGCAGAAGCAATACTAGTACGTGGTTTGAGATGATGTCGAACCGAAGTGTGAAATAATGGTTGCTTCGTTCGTCTGGGAAGGTGCGGCATTGTGATTTGACGTCTCATTGCTCATTACTACTGCTGGGCCGGTATGAGTGGGGTGCGTCCCCCTGCTGTTCTGCACTGTTATTTGGTGCTTGACACGTCAACCCGGTTGCTATATGTCCCACATGTCGGCGACAGGAAGTACAGAATTCATGAAAGGGAGCGTCAACGGAGGAGTATACTACATAATTCATGAAAGGGAGCGACTTAGTTTTGGAAAAATTTGTTTTTACGGAGTACGTACCCACTAGGGTTTATAGGGCTCATCTAAAAAATATTCGTTTTTTTGTTTGATAAGTCTCAATTCTACTATACTAGTAGTAGTACCATTACATGTTGGATTTCGAGGTGCGTTAGATCATCCGACGCAAGCAGTGTCAAGAGGAAACTAACCAATGCATGTACAAGTTCATGGTAATTTAGTGGTCATTCATGCATTCATTCTAATTAATGCCTCAGTAAACATAACTTCTTGAGAAAAACGACTGTGTTGTGCAAACTACGAAATTAATTCGACAACTCACCGTCTACCTTGGTTGGAGAGATTTTGAAATTGAGCCATAAACTGGAAAGGCTTGATTACTATTTGTGGCCTTGTATAGATGCAAAATATTTTTTTTATAGTGGCCTTGTATAAGTAAGTGGAGGGAGTACTAACCAAAGTATGTACGTACTAGTAGGGACGAGGAGTAAACTGAGGGAGCAGTAAAATTTTCTCCTCGTGTTGCGAGCCACCGCGCGCGTGGGCGAGGGAGCGGGCGTAAAGGCGTACAGTAGTACTCCCTCTGGTCCTTTTTGGTTTGCGCCTAAGAAAATTCAGTTTTTCCCTCAAAGCTCTGCGCCTTAGCTTCTTTACCCCGCTCTTTCCACTGGTACCCCTCCCATCTGTTCCGCTTTGACTGCATGTGCAGCCGCAGTAACTCCCAACTCTCTCTCCCATACCAATCGCCCCTTCCCAAGGCGTGGGCATGCTGATAGAGTGACACACATGCAGGCATGGAAGAGTGAGACGCATGCAGACTTGAAAGAGAGAGAGATGCATGCAGCGCGAGAATTCCGGTGTGGGGCAGGCTCAACCAATGGTATGCATGCCTAGAAAAACTAACCCCAGCCTCTCTCGGTAGCACATCAGGGATAGAACTGTCCAATTTCAAACGAAACAATCGCTCCTTGGTATCCTGGCTTCACCTTAGACTAGTCACAGTGGGAGTAACTTCAGCAGTAACATCGAGTCCAACTCAGCAAATTTGCTTATGTGGCAGTGAGTTAAGGAAAGAGATAGTTATAGTAACTTAGCTAGTTACTGTAACATCACATGTCCCAATGCAATATGAGTCTATAACCTAATAAATGAAGCTTTGCATGTTACCACACTTATGTTACTACCTACTATGAAGGTAGTAACATAGTCTAGGGATATGTGTATGTTACTAGTGTATGTTACTACCTATTGTGGCTAGTCTTAGACGCAAACAAAAGAGGACCGGAGGGAGTAGCAAGCTTCACCTCATCCTGCGAGCCACCGCGCCCGTGGGCAGGGGAGACGGCGTACTAAGCAAGTTTCTCCTCGTTCTGCGAATTGACGGGACACATCAAAAGTACTCCAATGTATAGAGCCTTGCCTCTAAGGTAGGCCCCACATGGTTTGCCTCTTTTTTTAATTTAACATAATGCGTCAAGTCACAATTTGTTTGTTCACCCATGGTAGACGATCCTCCCTCCACCAAGTGGACAACTAGTACACGTGCCAAATTACCACGTGGGCTTCCTTTTTCGTACAGAAATGAGCTCCACCGTGTACCCGCGCGGGTGTGGTTGGGAAAGAGACGGGAGTAAGTGCGCCGTGCGTGCACCTCTTCTCTTCGTGCACGTCCCCCACCTACGTGGGTGTGTGTGAGAGAGATACAAACCTAAACATAATGCGCCGTCCATCCCCATACCTCCGCCCAGTCCGACCACCAGTCACCACCATGGCACCACGCCCCACTCCTCCTCACCTTATCTCTCATATTTCTCCCTCCATTTTCATATACAAGGGGCCGCTATCAAAATTACAATTTGCAGATATACAAGGCCACTAACACTAATCGATGCAATATTAATGGCGTTTGCCTCGTGGTACTAGCAAAGGAGGACATTAATTATCCCTTGCATGCATGCGGGAGTTTGTAAAAAAATGCATCTTGATGTTCCGTGCAATGCACGGGCACCTTGCTAGTCCATGAAAACAACACATGGCAAAATTCCACGGCGAACGAGGGATTTGAATCTGTTGGGAGGGGATGTTTGGATCTTGCCCGGGGTAGCCAAAATATTGGCGACCCTTTTGTCCACTGGTGCCTTTGCCACCGATGAACGAGGAATGGCTCGGGTGCTCATGCTGTCATATATCCTCCAGCGCACACGTTGGAGACGAGCTCGCACGAGCTGTGTTTTTTGTCCCACAACGCCGCCTGAGCCGCCCGCAGACCGACCAGCGACCCGCAAATTACGCCATCCAACCGTAGTCGCACACATTATGACAACAACTCAACCAACCGGACGAAATTCATGCAAACACGTAGACAAACTGATATTTCATATAAACAACGATGGAAATCATATAAAATACCGGGTTTTCACACAAACATGACGGATTTCATTACATTCAAATGAACTACGCGGTGCTAGTTTTGGATGGCATAGGTATATAATACCTGGCCTAAATGGTCGCCCGCCAATCGATTTGTGTTCCTCATGTCTGGCAGCACGATCACCGGACTGCCGGGAGCCCCGGAGGTATATGCTTCAGTGCAAAGGATGGCTCGCTTCCCCATTGCCCAACTGATATCATTGGCTAGTGCCGAAGATGATGATGGCCGGCACCGGTTCGAGTTCATCACCGACCACTACTTCGCCATGGCAGACACCAGCTCGAGTTCATCCTAACATTCCCCTCTTCCGTGGAGCCCATGCGGGGTCGACGAAGGTCCTCACAACAAAAGGATCCGGCAAGACACCTGCTGTGTACGCCGGCATCGCCTCCACGGTGGCCTTCATGGGACCCAAGTGGCGGCGGCCTCCCGTGTTCTACTTCTCCTCGATGATGGCGGCGGACGTGGAGGCGCTGGCCACCGACTCGTCGCTCTCCGCGCACCCGGCTTCTGTCGCTGCTTGCATGGCGCGGCCGCGGGCATGGGAGTCTCAGCCACATAAACGGGAGATGCGGTACGAGGCGGCGGCGTGGACGGCAGCAACGACGCCCGTGCGCTGTTCCTCGTCGAGTTGGCCTGGAGATGCGAGTTGTTGAACCGCGCGCCGGCTTGGGGCGGCAACTGGCTCCGTCGGGCGAGGGAAGGGAGGTGGATCAGCGAGCTGCATAGCTCGTATCCGGCGGGCTACCCAGCCGGCTTGGATGCGGAATAACTACTCTTCGTAAGCCATTGTAAGAGTGGACAAAATGGTGGAGGAGATAGGGGAGCGGCGGAGGTGTGCGATTCTTGGCCGGCGTTTGGCCTTGTTTAAATAGGAGATTAAATAGACGACGGATGGGAGGAGCTCGGCCGGCGTTGCGTTTAACGTAGGCCTGGTCATGAATGGATGTGTGTCCAGAGTGGGTTTCTCGGCTTCCACACGGGCGGGTTTCATGGAGGCATTTGAATGCGGCACAGAGGCGTGTTCAGCCGGGCGTGCCGCGAGTGGCGCCCTCGACTCTGACCTAGGACACCGCGTCGTTCTTCCACTGACGTGTGGGCTCTTTGGGTGCATGGCCTGCATGTCAGTGACCCAACGCAGGCAGCGCATAGCAGAGGAACCTTTGGTGGGCCAGGGCAGTCAGAAGCGGGCATTTCATAAACCGATGATTGTTCATTGAGTGTGACGTCATCTTTTTCATGTAGTTAAGCCTACTATGTTGATAGCCCGTTCGATACGTTGTGATTCATGAAGACCGATGAAAACATCAATGTTCTGCTTATCACAGATAAGATTGATTAATACCCGTAACAATCCATGTCCTTAACAAAGGGTGCATGCACGTATAGGTTGAGCGTGTGTCTTGCGTCGTGTGTTGTGTGCATGCAGGCGTGCGAGTGTTGCGTGCGTGCAAGGGTGCGTTTCAGTGTTGCATGCATGGGTGCGTACGTGCGTGTGTTCGTGAGTGCATGTGTACGTGTCAGTGTTGCACGCCAGCATGCGTGCGTGTGTACGTTATGTGTACGTGTCAGTGTTGCACGCCTATACATGCGTGCGTGTCTTGCATGCATGCATGTGTACGTGTGGGGTGAGGCTACACGTCAGTCGACTGACTTTTTCATCTCTGGTCATTAGATTTTCCAGTCGTTGGATATGAAATCAAGGGCCTTCAGTTTATCATCAAACTCCACCCCCCTGAGCCGCCAGCCACCACCGGCCGAATCGCCCGCCCCCGCTGCCCGCGGCCGGCCCGCCCTCCCCGAAACCACTCCCCACCACCGGTCCACCGCCGCACCGGCCATCCCTCTAGCCCCCCTCCCCCCCCTGTGCCGAGCTTTTTCTCCGGGGATCCCCACCCCACCGCCCAATGAACGCCCCCCAACCGCCGGTGACTGCCAACCAGAGGTCTCACGACTTCGAATACCCACCGACCACTAGTTTATTACCATTTCTGTCCTTCATATATGCGCTGACGGGTGGGCCCTATGGTAATGTGCGCTGCTGAATGTGGACCGTTTGACTGGTCAATTGATTGTGTTATCAACAAATTACGGAGCTGTATGGTGAGCCAATGACCGTATGATCACCCTAAAATGTACTCCTATTTTATTTACATAGTACATACTCAAACTATCATTTCTTTCTTTCATATACAGGCTGACAGGTGGGCCCCATGGTTACGCGCCCCGATGGTGCAACACTAGTTTTGCCGTTTGACTGGTCAATTGATTGTGTCATCAATAAAATACGGAGTTGTACGGGTGAGCCAGTGACAGTATAATCATGACATGTATTTGTTTAACACGGTACAGACGCAAGGGCTCATATATACGCGCAAGCAATCACCGCTATAGGCGCACACACGCGAACCCTACCCCTATGAGCACCTTCGAGAGAGTGGGCCAGCATATATGATCTTGAGATTTTACGAAGTCACCATAGGTGCCTCGTAATCGAGTGGAACGTCTCCTCCCACTGAACGTACATCACCGAAAAATATTGAAATTAACACAAGATAAATGCGAGCACCGGGACTTTAACCTTGGTAGGCTCGAGAAACTACTGTCCTCTAACCATCCAACCACATGTTGGTTAGCACGACAAAATGTATGTGGTGACCGTGATGAGCTTATTCTGAAGTCCAGTGACCATATCGTGCTTTCGCTTCAAATACAATGACTGTAAGTGTCGTCAACAAAATACGGAGCACGCATCAAATGCAGAGTCCGTCAGTGTCATCAACAAAATATGGAGATGTATCGTGAGCTAGATACCGTTGTACTATTGTATATGCTTATTTTCTTAGTGGCTGATTGCGTGTGTGGTGTGGTGGGCACATCATTTCTAGTTGTGGTGGGTCAACATGAAGACTCATGGGTCGGTTCCATCCCGCGCCACATATAGGTTGGACCGAGACGTGTTATACGGAGACCCATGTGGAGGACTCGGCGTACAACACGAAGCTACCAGAGTCGCGGAGGACTCTATCCCCACTGGTGATAAGCCGACCATATATGATTTGTAACCCTAGGCCCTTAGTATGTTATACAAGCTTGGGGGCTAGTTTGTCGATAGTATACACACACGCACAATGCCTGGTATTCACTTGTACTTTGTACACACCCCTATCACTAATATACAGTACCAGGAGTAGACTCTTTTTTCAACTGTAAGGGTCCGATCCGAACTAGGGTAAAACTTTGCCTCATATTACCATCCAGCCTAACAGCCAGGGATATCCTACCGAATGATATGATGAAATCATATCTGCCAACTACTATTAGAGAGGTGTGTCGGGGGGGCAATGTATGCGAGAGAGGCCTAAAGATAATGTGCATGCGGGAGACACGTAGGCACATATATGTGCATATAGAGGGCTAGTAGAGACCGTGCATGTGTATATATGCATGTGAGAGAAATAGCGTTTTCCAACTGAGATTAGTGAAAAGAGTGGTACATGGTAGTCAGAAAGAGAGAGAGAGAAACAGAGAGAGCATGTGCCTGAGACACCCCGACACCCTCAGAGAGATTGTGAGCATGTGAAAGAGAAATGCTGATGCATATAAAGTGTGTGCACTTATGTGTTAGATAGAGAGAGATATAACGCGTTTGTGAGAACGGGGCGAGGCATAGTGCATCTACGTGTAAAAGGCGGTTCTACGCATTAACTTAAAATATAAATGGCATTATTATATTTGGATGAGATCATGAATTTTGCAAATTTGCGTATGGACGAAAATCGGTCTATCAGACACCCATACTCTATTGAATTCTAGCATGTGCATGTGTTTATTTTATATTATCGATCCATAGAGTGAGAGCGGTTTGAAATACAGGAAATGGATGCTTTTGCAATTCATATATAAACATTAATTAGTGCACTCCATGTTGTTAGTGTGAAGCACTTTATACATTTGTCACTTGCATGGATACATTCCAAATTGCTAGCTACGAAATAAAATACATGTCGAATTCAACATAAAGGGGGTTTCGAAGATTCGAATTCATAGGAAGTGCATTCATCTATTCGAACCCGAGATATGGCATTTGTAAATCAGATGTAAAAGGGGGCATCAATCTTTGTTGTGAGTTTGAACATGCTATATATATTCATACGCATATCTAACTTTTTTTGCAACCAAGTAGATTATACCTGGAACCATGCATGAAATGAGGTAAGTTGCATATTTTTTAATATATACTCATGTACAATGTATATTAAAATGTACCCCCTCCATTCCAAAATAATCGTAGATTTAGGATTTTCAAGAGTAAAGATTTGTGAAGTTTCACAAATCCTGAAAGTTCAATTCAAGAGAACCAAAAACGTTAATGCTTCTGCTCCCAAATATTGAACGAAGCGCCAAATAGGCCTCTGGTCACCCGAAACCGCACGAGACTAATGTTTTGGTGGTAGGAAATTACTGTCCTGACTCTGGCCTGTGTAGCCTATCGACCCGATGTCCAAAGGTCTAAACCGGGGTAGGTTTGTAACTTCACCAAGACGCCAGTCTCAACCGCCTCCGAGAAGCATTCATACGCCTTGGGCGCCTAAACACCCATGCGCTCGGCCGAAATCTATCCCGCCCACATTTGGGACACCTGACATGACTGTCCTACCCCCAACCCGCAATATGTCCGAATTTTAGATGTGGACAAAGTTTGTAACTTTCCCCAAATTTCTAACAAGCGCGTCTCAAACCGAAACATTGTTCCCCCTTATATTCCCGCCTCCCTCCGTTTCCCCATTCATACTCCGTGGGTGCGAAAACGCCCTCTCCACCAGCCGTGAAACCCCAACCTCCTCCGTCTCCACCCCATAGCAGCCAATCCACCGCCGCCCTCCTCCATCACGCCGAAGTCAGTACCCCGACGTCATTGTCCAATGCAACCGCAACCGCAACACCCTCAAGGACTTAGCAGCTAAAGCCGAGGCAGAGCTGCCTCCACGATGCCGACGCCGATGTGCGCCGTACCAGCACCACTCCGACCACGCCGTCCTGCACCTCACTACTGCGGCTCCACTGTCGCAACCGTCCACCGCATCGGAGCTGTTCCCGCTACGCCGTCGTTCGCCACCTCGGATCTGCTTCCCCGCTGCCGACAGACGGCCATCGCACCACACTCAACAACTTGGCCAAGGCTGCACCGTCCTCCACAACTTCGGGTTTCCGGCGAACAACAAGATCGTCGGAAAAACAGAAGGAGGACACAGCACTACCAGCAGAAAGAGGTACTCCTCTTCCCTTATTAATGCAAATCTTACATCTCCGCTCACACCGTATTCATCCCACGAAAGAAACTAGTTGAGCGCTTCTTACTGCATCTTCTTTGTGATACTAAATGCACAAGGTTTCCTCCCTTTTACTATTTCACCTTTGCTAGAGGTCAGTAGCCTGCCTGGATTTCAATTCAGGGTCAGTCGAACCACAATTAAAAGAAGCAGCACCTGCTTAGGCACGCGGAGCACCTAGTCAGCCCGTTCCCTGGGGAAGCGGTGCATCGGTGTCTATCATAGGGGTGTGGGGCGCAGGAGCTGCTTGTGCCCAATCTGGAGGTCAGCGGGGCTTGAATGGATGGCCGGGGGGCGGTGCCAAGCACGGCGGTGCAGTGAGGTCGAGGGGAGGGCGCAGGCAGGGGAGGAATACTGGGCCGATGGTCGCTGGCGTTTCAAGGAAGATCGTCAACACTGACTGGCTGGAGGTAGATGAAAGTGATCTACCTGTTCTTTGTACATCGGATGGTGCAGAAAAAATGGACTGACCTATTTGCTTTCAGTCGACTGTTATTTTCATAGAATCCTGTAGTAATTGAGTGTGACATGCATGTTGTAGAGCTATCATATGTCTTCCGTCATTTATTTCTCACCGACCTGCTATCTGCTACCTTTACACTGTACTAATTGTGCACACACTTCACCCATACTCACACTATTGTTTTTTTATGCATGGGTATTTCAGACTCTGACGCAGTGTGTTGATGAATGCAGAAAAGAAAAGACAGAAGTCGCTCCAGTGTAATTCGAAGATAAGCACTAAGCGTTTCAACGCTCTAATGGGTGCAGTGTCAGCAGTTGGAGACAATAAACGTAGCTCTGCAGTTGATGATCTTAATTGCCACACACAACCATCCCATGTGCTTGCTTTAACTTCGCGCTGTCAAATGTGGTTGCATGTTGCATATGGTGTCTAGCTTGTATTGCTTCCAATTTGGTTAAATTGCATCTGCTTACTTTACACATTATACCTTTGATAATGACATGCCTTCCTGTTTTTGATACATACTACATATGTCTATTAACCATGTTCGTACATCAAACTAATGCTCTTTTGTATCCCTCGTCAATCACTTATGATGAGACAGTCACCCGGGTGGGTTACTGTGAGACGCCCTACTCGTTTAAAGAGTGCAGTGTCATCCTTCGCACATGATTCCCAAGAAACAGCAAGGCTAAATGAAGATAGTCAACGTAGCTCTCTAGTTGATCACCGCAATTCCCCCACACCACCATCGCAGGTGCTTGCTCTTACTTGGTAGTGTGATATGTGGTTGCATGTTGCATATGGTGTCTACCTTGTAATGCTTCTAATTAGGGTAAATTGCATCTGCTTAGTTAACACATTATACCTGTGAATATGACATGCCTTCCTATTTTTGGTACATACTACGTCTTTCTATTAACCATGTTCTTACATCAAACTACTTTTCTTGTGTATCCCTCATCAATGCTCCTAATTTGTTAAATTGCATCTCCTTAGCTTACACATTATACATGTGAATATGACACGCCTTCCTGTTTTTGGTACATACTTCATCTGCCTATCACACCATGTTCTTACATCAAACTACAGTTCTTGTGTATCCTGTGTCTATCGCTTATGATGAGACAGTCATGCGCGTGGGTTAATATGAGACGCAATACTCTTATAAAGAATGAAATTTCATCATCTCCACATGATTCTCAAGAAACAGCAAGCCTAAATGAAGATACTGAACGTTGCTCTATACCTGAAGACAACACTTCCCCTACACCACCATCACAGGTGCTTGCTCCAACTTCGCAGTGTGATATGTGGTTGCATGTTGCATAGGGTGTCTAGCTTGTAATGCTTCTAATTAGGGTAAATTGCATCTGCTTAGTTTACACACTATACCTGTGAATATGACATGCCTTCCTATTTTTGGTACACACTACATCTATGTGTTAACCTTGTTCTTACATGAAACTACCTCTCTTCTGTATCATGCATCAATCACTTACGATGAGTCACCTTTATTCATTGCATATTGCATATTATTTCTAGTCTGTTGCCATGTATTGCTTCTAATTTGGTCAAATACATTTGTTAGGGCACCATTTTAATTTGATAGAGTGATATTGGTTTCATCTTTCATATGGTTTCTAGCTTGCATCGATTCTAACAAGTTCAAGCACCTTGTGCTTAGTTTACACTTTATACATCATACATGTCAATATGTCATGTCGTCCTGTTTTTCATACATATTCCATCCTCCTATCATGTGGCTGCCTTACATGAAAGTAGTGTTCGTCAGTATCATGCATCAATAAGTTCTAAAGAACAGATTTTATTCCTTTTTCTTGTGGGTTTGACTTGACAAGGAAGAATCAAGAAAGAGGAAGGAAAAGAGTAAGGAAGGCGATGATGGTGGTCCTCTGCAGCAACGTAAACGGAGCATCTGTACCGATTCTCCTTGTACTGATAGTGCATTACATGGTCCAAGTCTCTGCTCCCCTACTCCATCATCCAAGGTGCTTGCTCTAACTTGGCAGTGTGATATCTGGTTGCATGTTGCATATGGTGTCTAGCTCGTATTGCTCCTAATTAGTGTAAACTGCATCTGCTTAGCTTACACATGATACATGTGAATATGACACGCTTTCCTATTTTTGGTACATACTATATGTGTCTATCACACCATTTTCTTACATGAAACTACTCTTCTTGTGTATCCTACATCAGTCACTTATGATGGGACACCTTTAAGTTGGCAGTGTGATATTGGTTTGCGTCTTGAATATGATTTCTAGCATGTATTGCTTCTAGTTTGATGAACGCCACCTATGACGAGACAGTTTTAACTTGGCAGAGTGATATTGATTGCACCTTCCATATGGTGTCTTGCAGTGTTTCTAATTTGTTGAAGTGCCTTCTGCTTAGTTACCACATCATAGGTGTGAATATGTCAAGCCGTCCATTTTTTTGTACATATTCCATCCTCGCATCATGTGTTTGCCTTTCATCCGAGTAGTGTTCATCAGTATCATGCATGAATGAGTTCTGAAGAGCGGATTTTATTCCTTTTTCTTATCGGTTTGACTTCACAATGCAAAATCATTACAGCTGAAGGAAATTAGTCCGGGAGTGGATGATGGTGGTCTTTCGGACCAACTCAAACAGGGGGTCTCTAAAGATTCTACTCCGCCATCCTCCCAACAAGATTCGCAAGACAACACAAGGCTGGACAGTCAACGTAGCTGTGTAGATGATGAGCACATCTTCCCTACTCCACCATCACAGGTGCTTGCTCTAACTTGACACTATTATATGTGGTTGTATGTTGCGTATGATGTCTAGCTTGTATTGCTTCTAACTTGAATTGCATCTACTTACTTTACACATAATGCCTATGAATATGACACGTGTTCCTGTTTCTAGAACATACGTGTACATGATGAGCACATCTCCCCTACTCCACCATCACAGGTGCTTGCTCTTACTTGGAACTGTTATACGTGGTTGCGTTTTCCGTATGATGTCTAGTTTGTATTGCTTCTGATTATGTAGAATTGCATCTGCGTAGCTTACAACTTATACCTGCAACGATCACTTACCCATAAGACACATTTAACTTGGGACTGTAATGTAGGTTGCATCTTGCATTGTCTTCTAGCTTGTACTGCTTCAAATTTCTTGAAATGGCACTTACGATGAGACACTTTTTACTTGATAGAGTGATATTGGTTGCATGTTCATATGGTGCCTAGTTTTCATTTCTTCTAATTTTGTTGAAATGCCTTTCGCTTACTATTTTTTCATACATATTCCATCCTCCTATCGTACGTGTGAATATGAAATGCTGTCTTTTTTTGTATATATATTCCATCCTCCTATCCTGCGCTTGCCTTACATCAAAGTAGTGTCCGTCTGTATCATGCATCAACCAGTTATGCAGAGCTAATTTTATTCATCTTCTTGTGGTTTTGACTTCATAAGGCAATATCAGAAAATAGGAAGGAAAAGAGTAAGTTAGGGGATGTTGGTGGTACTCCGCACCGACGCAAACAGAGACTCTCTAGATTTGCCACTGCTACTGCTAATGAAGTTGAAGTCTCAAGTCTACATGATGAGTTCATCTCCCACACTCCACCATCGCAGGTGCTTGCTCTAAGTTGACAGTGTGATAATTGGTTTCATGTTGCATATGTTGTCTAGCCTGTATTTCTTCTATTTTGATTAAATTGCACCTGCTGAGTTTATATGTTATACATGTGCATATGACATGGCTTTCTGTGTCTAGAATACACTACATCTATCTATCATACCATGTTCTTACATCAAAGTACTAATGTTGTGTATCCCGCATCAGTAACTCATGATTGGACGCTTTTAACATGGAAGTTTGATAGTGGTTGCATCTTGCATTGATTTCTATGTTGTACTGCTTCTAATTTTTTGAATTGCCACTTATGACAAGACACTTTTAACTTGGCAGAGTAATATTGGTTGCATCTTTCATATGATGTCTAGCTTGCATTACTTCTATTTTCTTGAAAATCCTTCTGCTTAGTTTGCACATCGTAGCTGTGAATATGTCATGCCGTCCTGTTTTTCTTGCATATTCCATCCTCATACGGTTGTCTTACATCAAAGTATTGCTTGTCTGTATCATGCATCAATCAGTTCTGAAGAGTGGTTTTATTCTTTTGTGTTGTGGGTACAGCTTGACATGGCAAAGTCAAAAAAGAGTAAGGAAAATAATATAGTAGGGAGTGTTGTTACTCGTCAGGTGAAACGGAAAAGGTTCTGCCGTCGAGATTCTGTTGGTACTTATAGTGCAGTAAAAGGTCCAAGTCCATCGGCTAAATCTACAAACACAGTATCACCTGCTCCACCAGCTGCAGCATCCGCTTCAACTGTACCAGCATCTCAACCAGTTACTCGTTTGCTTGCTCCGGAACTGGCCAGTTCCCAAGCTGCCTTCACACCTAACACTACTCCCGAAGCACTGCTGACACAACAGGACTTGGCAAGATCAGATGAACCTCATGAGCATCAACACCAAGACGGTACCTGACCGAGTCAAGTTGCAGTTGCATGCTCCTTTATATGTACTCTCACAGTTTGATGTACACTAAAACTTTCCATATTCGTTGTTGAACTAGCACCACAGCGCAAGCGGAAACAGACATTAGGGATAATGCTTGACAGATTAACAAAATCTAAAGGAGGAAGAATGGAGATCCATTTTGAGACAGGTTTAAAAAGGCCACGCGATGCTACAGAGTCAGCCAAGTTAGTATCAGAGGCAGCCGTTGCCGTTAGGTGTCATGCGCGTATCCTCCCAACATGGATCCAGTACAGGAATGAGAAAGACAATACCATGTTTAACACCTTCCTTGACCATTTATCCGTAAGTAATGTTATTCATCGCAATTAGCAATATTGTCTTGCTCTGTCCCATACTTTCTAGCCTCCTCCTAATAAGACTCACATTCTTTTTTCAACAGATAAGGTTCAAGTTGGATCCGAAAGATGATGCAACTAAACAAGCATGCACTCATGTTTTTCAGTCTGCTCTGCGACAGTATTGGTACCACCTTAGAAAATCTCACTTTGAAGGCAAGGCTAACAATGAAATCGCCCAAACATCTCCAGTGGAATATATTACAGATGAAGACTGGAGAGCCCTCATTAAACACTGGTCTGATCCAAAGTATCAGGTAGGCTATATGTATTTGATCAGACCACATATTGAACTTGTATTTATGTATGTGCCTTACAAGTGTATCTTCTTCTAGGCTAACTGTTTGAAGAACAAAACCAACCATTCTAAAGTGAAATTCCAACAGACAACAGGATCTCGTAGCTATATTGCACACTGCGAGGCTCTTGCAAATAGCTGCTACTTCCTTCTTTTTTTTGTGTCATATTATCGTATCTATATTGACTTGTTCCAAATACAGAGGAAAGCCCGTGCGGACCAAAAAGAACCTGAACCGAATGCAGTGCAAATCTTCAAGCATTGCCACACCAGCAAGATGAAGGGCATGAGCACACCAGCTCAAGCCGATGTTGTAAGTCCTTACTCCTCCTGCCTTGAACTGATTGGTACTGTGATGTGTTCATTTAACTACTTGGTTTGCAGCCAATGTCAGTTACTCTGTTCACTTTTATACACAATTGTCTTAACGTATCATTTCACCTTACATGGTTTAAAAGAGATGAAGGATATTCTTTTGGTCTTGATCTGTAATCTAGTTGTTATGTTCACGTGTGCACACAATGATAAAATAGACTGTTTGTTTTATATCTGTTTGCCCATGATATGAATGATGTCATACTATGTCATCCTACTTTAAACCATGTCTCTTTATCCTTAGATGTCAACGAATGTGAGGAAATAGACAATACAGTAGGCATGCTACATGAACATATGTTCCGAAAGTGATTTTATTATGTAGTTGGCACTACAATACATGCTAATGTATTACAGTAGTTCACCAAAATAAGTTATGTATAAACGTTTAACCTACTTTGTTTGTTTCTGTCTCATTAGTAACTTATCTGGCACACTAATCTACAAGTTCAAACTTTCAGGAAGCTATGGAACAAATGATTGAACAACCACAACCACCTGAAGGTGACGAGGCTACTACAGGCACAATGTCACCTCTTGCTGCAGTGCGTCAGTATCTCTCCACTAACAGTGCAAAAAGCACCTTCCTGCGTAATTCTGGGTTGGTTGTCAAGGTAACCTTGTCCAAATCGCCTACTGAACAAAATCTTCCTGCTAGACAGAGTGATATATCTATGCTCCAGACACAAGTCCAATCCCTAATGGACGTTGTTTCGGAAACAAGAATAGTGGTTGAGAAATGTCGTCAAGATATGAATGGTTTTGAAACCAGACTATCAGACATTCGCTTCATTGTTGAAGAGCAATGGCGGAAAAAAGGTGGAGATCGTGCTGCTCCATCAGATTCTACAGCCTGAAACATTAGCACTCAGGTCAAATGATCTGTGCTTCTATACATCTGATGGTGCTTTTATCTGGAAGCACTGTAACTTTATGCCAACAGGCCTTTTGTTGTATGATTGGAATTTATTTTGTTGTGATACAACATTTATGATGCTGCCACAGGCTGCAGTAATTACGACGCCATTTTTGTATAGTGTAGGTTTATCTTAGTAATGTATTCGGCCGAAAGCTTCGTAGGAGCCCAACATGCCAACATTCATCGGGCCCATTCCAATTGGGCTAAAAACGATTACGGGCCGAAATTGGCATGTAGCCCACTAAAAATATCTGGGCTTAAATTAGCATAAGCTTTCAAATTTTTCTTGTAGGCATGTGCCCGTAGTGGGCCTTTAACAGGCCTAAACATAATTTGGGCCCTCAGTAAAAATAGGCCCTTTACAGGTGTAAATATCTCGAGCCCATAAAAAACACGGGCCTTTAATAGAAGAAAGTGAGATTGGGCCCTGATTGTGCCAAATAACCCACTGGACTTACCAGGCCGAAATGGTGGCCCATTTACGATGCAGACATTTGACAGGCCGAAATTCGGACGGGCCGTAAATGCACCGACCTAATACACGGGCCTTTAACAGGCCGGAACTTCGGTCGGGCTATATTATTGTCATTTTTATATGGGCCGTTAATGGGCCCGATATGACATTGGGCCACATATGGCCCATGGTTTACGTCCGGCGTTAATAGGCCGAAAATGACAACAGGCCGAAAGTGGCCCAAATGTATAGTGGGCCTCTAACAGGCCGAATGACAGACATGGCCGAATATGACCCAAATCCTTCACGGTCGTTTATGGGCTGAAAGTTTTGATGGCCTGTAAATGGGCCCAAATGAAGCCGGACCTTTAACAGGCCGGAAATACACCGGGCCGTAATTCGACCCAATTACTTAGCGGACTGTTAACGGGCCAGAAGTAACCATGGGCCGCATTGATGACAAGTTTAGACCAGGCCGTTGTCGGGCCGATTTGACAGGGAATGTTGGGCCTTTAGCTGGGCCGGCCCATTATGGTCTGCAAAATCTTGTGGGCCTTTAGCTGGGCCGGCCCATTGTGGTCCGCAAAATTTTGTGGGTCTTTAGCTAGGCCGGCCCATTATGGTCCGCTAAATTTTGTGGGCCTTTAGCTGGGCCGGCCCATTATGGTCCGCTAAATCTTATGGGCCTTCGGTTGGGCTGGCCCATTTAAACTTTGTGGGCCACTTTTGGGCCGGGCCACGTGTCAACATATCATAGGCCCATCTGACCGTTGGATGAGTGCCACATGTGCCAACGCGGAGCTGACAGGTGTTCCCTTCGGCCAATCAGAATTTTACACGTGGAAATTTCCCATTGGTCGGGGCTGTTAACGGGTTATCGGATCCAAAATCCGTCCCGATAGCTTAACGGCATTCCGTTATGGTGGATGCCACGTGTCAGACACCCTTGACGAAAGCACTTCTGTGACGCGCGATTTATTGTCATGGAAGTGGACACTTCCGTGATGATAATTTTGGTAATGTCATGGAACACTTCTACGACAGCACATGTATGACTATCTTGATTCTGTCATAAATTTGTCGTGGATGTACATGCATGACAAAAAACACGACCTACTGTGACAAACACGTATCATCACGGAAGTGTATTTTTTTATAGTGACTAGTGCAATATTGGGTCCTTCTAAACCCTTCCCTTGTTAAAAAAAATACAAGCATGACTGCATTTTTTGTTATCGTTTCTCGAGTCGAGTTTGATTTGAGATTTATTAAAAAAATGCAGGAGAGATTTGATTTCTTATGATAAGTAGATATGCAATGTGCTCAAGTTGTAAAAAAAATAACGTTTACAGTTATCAAAGTTATATTCCTGAGCTCCATGCATCAGGAGTATCACATACTTGAGCCTTGGGTGCAAAAAATACGCTGTCGGCAAACCTTATAATAAGGTGGACTAAAAAATACAGTGAAGGAAATATGCCCTAGAGGCAATAATAAAGTTATTAATTATTTTTTTATATCATGATAAATGTTTATTATTCATGCTAGAATTGTATTAACCGGAAATATAATACATGTGTGAATACATAGACAAACATAACGTCACTAGTATGCCTCTACTTGACTAGATCATTAATCAAAGATGGTTATGTTTCCTAACCATAGACATGTGTTGTCATTTGATTAACGGGATCACATCATTAGGAGAATGATGTGATTGACATGAATCATTCCGTTAGCCTAGCACTTGATCATTTAGTATGTTGCTATTGCTTTCTTCATGACTTATACATGTTCCTGTAACTATGAGATTATGCAACTCCCGTTTACCGGAGGAACACTTTGGGTGCTACCAAACGTCACAACATAACTGGGTGATTATAAAGGAGTACTACAGGTGTCTCCAAAGGTACATGTTGGGTTGGCGTATTTCGGGATTAGGTTTTGTCACTCCGATTGTCGGAGAGGTATCTCTGGGCCCTCTCGGTAATGCACATCACTATAAGCCTTGCAAGCAATGTGACTAATGAGTTAGTTGCGGGATGATGCATTATGTAACGAGTAAAGAGACTTGCCGGTAACGAGATTGAACTAGGTATTGGATACCGACGATCAAATCTCGGGCAAGTAACATACCGATGACAAAGGGAACAACGTATGTTGTTATGCGGTTTGACCAATAAAGATCTTTGTAGAATATGTAGGAGCCAATATGAACATCCAGGTTCCACTATTGGTTATTGACCGGAAAGAGTTCTAGGTCATGTCTACATAGTTCTCGAACCCGTAGGGTCCGCACGCTTAAGGTTACGATGACAGTTATATTATGAGTTTATGAGTTTTGATGTACCGAAGGAGTTGGAGTCCCGGATGAGATCGGGGACATGACGAGGAGTCTCGAAATGGTCGATACGTAAAGATCGATATATTGGACGACTATATTCGGAGTTCGGAAAGGTTCCGAGTGATTCGGGTATTTTTCGGAGTACCGGAGAGTTACGAGAATTCGCCGGGGAGTATATGTGCCTTATTGGACCATACGGGAATAGAGGAGAGAGGCCAAAAGGAAGGAGGCCTGCGCCCCCCCCCCTCTGGTCCGAATTGGACAAGGGGCGCAGCACCCCTTTCCTTCTTCCTCTCCCCCTCTTTCCCCTTCTCCTACTCCAACAAGGGAGGTGGAATCCTACTAGGACTAGGGAGTCCTAGTAGGACTCCACACTTGGCGCGCCCCCTCCTAGGGCCGGCCACCTCCCCCCCTTGCTCCTTTATATACGGGGGCAGGGGGGCACCCCATGACACACAAGTTGATCTACGGATCGTTCCTTAGCCGTGTGTGGTGCCCCCCTCCATCATATTCCACCTCGGTCATATCGTCGCGGAGTTTAAGCGAAGCCCTGCGCCAGAAGAACATCATCATCGTCACCACGCTGTCGTGCTGACGGAACTCATCCCCGACGCTTTGCTGGATTGGAGCCTGGGGAACGTCATCGAGATGAACGTGTGCGGAACACGGAGGTGCCGTACATTCGGTACTTGGATCGGTCGGATCGTGAAGACGTACGACTACACCAACCGCGTTGTCATAACGCTTCCGCTTACGGTCTACGAGGGTACGTGGACAACACTCTCCCCTCTCGTTGCTATACCATCACTATGATCTTGCGTGTGCGTAGGAAAATTTTGAAATTACTACGTTACCCAACATACAGAAACTTGTAACGTGATAGCACTAGCAAAACCTTTTACATCTGCGCAACTCTTTTCACCGATTTCCACAATTTTCAGATGTTTGATATCAAATTCCAGCATGTAAAATATGGATAGATTGGTAGGTCCTCTTATTTGCATGATTCTATAAAATGCTCTAAAATCGCACGTCAAATTTTGTGCTCGGATCTCATCGTTGTTCGTCTACGTTCGTGTGTCTTCGGTTTGGATCCTTCTGATCTACATTATTTTTCATCGGCGACGGTTGCTGTTCTGGGGTGCTGGTCCTTTGGGGCCTTAGCACGACGACTTCCTGACTGTCTACTACAACAAGTTGTGCCCGGCTCCAGCGATGGAGGGGCAATGACGGCGGTGCGCCTTTGGCTCGCTTCGGTGCTTGTAGTCGTCGCTAGGTGGTCTACAAATCTGGATGTAATTTTTATTTCTGGTATTCGTTGTACTGCCATGATTGAAGATGAATAGATTGGAAGTTTTTCCAAAAAAAAAGTAAGTCCTCTGAATGAAAAGTAAGTTATCATGATTTCGGTTGTTAGCTCCACTTTCAAAAGGTACATGATCCATAAAAAAAGTAGGTGAGCGATTACGTGCTTGTCATAGTTAACGTAGAAACAAAAACTTGAAACTAGATTCTATCTCGGTTTGTTTTATAGATCTGCCCCATTTGTGCCAGATAAATTCACCAAATGCCCCTGAACTAAAAGGGACGCCAGCGTCAACGATTGACACGTTGTAGCTTTGCAATTTTCCGGAGCAGCCGATGGAATGCCAGCACCAACTTAACGAACTATCGTTGTGGTTTTGATGTGTAGGTAAGAACGGTTCTTGCTCAGCCCGTAGCAGCCACGTAAAACTTGCAACAACAAAGTAGAGGATGTCTAACTTGTTTTTGCAGGGCATGTTGTGATGTGATATGGTCAAGACGTGATGAGATATAAGTTGTTGTATGAGATGATCATGTTTTGTTGAAGTTATGGGCAACTGGCAGAAGCTCTATGGTTGTCTCTTTGTTGCATAAGATGCAAGTGCCAAATAATTGTTTTACTTTATCGCTATGCGATAGCAATAGTTGCAAGAGCAATAGTTGGCGAGACGACCATGTGACGACACATTGATATAGATCAAGATGATGAAGATCATGGTGTCGTGCCGGTGACGATAGAGATCATGACAGTACTTTGGAGATGGAGATCAAAGGCGCAAGATGATCATGGCCATATCATGTCACATATTTTGATTGCATATGATGTTTATCTGTTATACATCTTATTCTGTTTTGTTTGATGGTAGAATTATAAGATGATCTCTCACTAATTATCAAGAAGTGTTCTCCCTGAGTATGCACCGTTGCCAAAGTTCATCGTGCCCAGACACCACGTGATGATCGGGTGTGATAAGCTCTACGTCCATCTACAATGGGTGCAAGCCAGTTTTGCACATGCAGAATACTCAGGTTAAACTTGACGAGCCTAGCATATGCAGATAAGGCCTCAGAACACGGAGACCGAAAGGTCAAGCATGAATCATATAGTAGATATGATCAACATAATGATGTTCACCATTGAAAGCTACTCCATTTCACGTGATGATCGGTTATGGTTTAGTTGATTTGGATCACGTGATCACTTAGAGGATTAGAGGGATGTCTTTC
Organism: Triticum aestivum; assembly: GCF_018294505.1. NCBI lineage: Eukaryota > Viridiplantae > Streptophyta > Magnoliopsida > Poales > Poaceae > Triticum > Triticum aestivum. The sequence goes on from NC_057804.1 coordinate 585,469,216, forward strand.
TAAGTGTGAGTTCTTAAGTAATATGATTAATTGAACTTAAATTTATCATGAACTTAGTCTTGGTAGTATTTTGCAAATTATGTTGTAGATCAATAGCTTGCGTTGTTGCTTTCATATGTTTATTTTGATATGTTCCTAGAGAAATTGTGTTGAAAGATGTTAGTAGCAATGATGCGGATTGGATCCGTGATCTGAGGTTTATCCTCATTGTTGCACAGAAGAATTATGTTCTTGATGCACCGCTAGGTGACAGACCTATTGCGGGAGCAGATGCAGACGTTATGAACGTTTGGCTAGCTCAATATGATGACTACTTGATAGTGTAGTGCACCATGCTTAACGGCTTAGAATTGGGACTTCAAAGACGTTTTGAACGTCATGGACCATCTGAGATGTTCCAGGAATTGAAGTTAATATTTCAAGAAAATACCCGAGTTGAGAGATATGAAGTCTCCAACAAGTTCTATAGCTAAAAGATGGAGGAGAATCGCTCAACTAGTGAGCATGTGCTCAGATTGTCTGGGTACTACAATCGCTTGAATCAAGTGGGAGTTAATCTTGCAGATAAGATAGTGATTGACAGAGTTCTCTAGTCACCATCACTAAGTTACTAGAACTTCGTGATGAACTATAGTATGCAAGGGATGACAAAAATGATTCCCGAGCTCTTCGTGATGTTGAAATCGACGAAGGTAGAAATCAAGAAAGAGCATCAAGTGTTGATGATTGACAAGACCACTAGTTTCAAGAAAAGGGCAAAGGGAAAGAAAGGGATACTTCAAGTAGAATGGCAAATAAGTTGTCACTCCCGTGAAGAAGACCAAAGCTAGACCAAATCCTGAAACTGAGTGCTTACACTGCAAAGGAAATGGTCACTGGAAACGGAAATGCCCTGAATATTTGGTGGATAAAAAGGATGGCAAAGTGAACAAGGGTATATTTGATATACAGGTGTTTGATGTGTGCCTTACTAGTGTTTATAGTAGCCCCTGAGTATTTGATACTTGTTCGGTTACTAAGATTAGTAACTCGAAACAGGAGTTACAGAATAAACAGAGACTAGTTGAAGGGAAAGTGACGATGAGTGTTGGAAGTAGTTCCAAGATTGATATGATCATCATCGCACACTCCCTATATTTTGGGAATTAGTGTTAAACCTAAATAAATGTTATTTGGCGTTTGCGTTGAGCATGAATATGATTTGATCATGTTTATTGCGATACTGTTATTCATTTAAAGTTAGAGAATAAATTGTTATTCTGTTTACATGAATAAGACCTTCGATGGTCATACACCCAATGAACATAGTTTGTTGGATCTCGATCATAGTGATACACATATTCATAATATTGATGCCAAAATATGCAAAGTTAATAATGATAGTGCAACTTATTTGTGGCACTGCCGTTTGGGTCATATCGGTGTAAAGCGCATGAAGAAACTCCATAAAGATGGATTTTCGGAATCACTTGGTTATGAATCATTTGATGCTTGCGAACCGTGCCTTTTGGGCAAGATGACTAAAACTCCGTTCTCTGGAACAATGGAACAAGCTACTGACTTATTGGAAATAATACATATCGATGTATGCAATCCAATGAGTGTTGATGCTCGTGGAAAGTATCGTTATTTTCTGACCTTCACAAGATGATTTGAGCAGATATGGGTATATCTACTTGATGAAACATAAGTCTGAAATAGTTGAAAGGTTCAAAGAATTTCAGAGTGAAGTGGAAAAATCATCGTAACAAGAAAATAAAGTTTCTGCGATCTAATCGCGGAGACGAATATTTGAGTAACGAGTTTGGCCTTCAATTAAAACAATGTGGAATAGTTTCACAACTCATGCCACCTGGAACACCACAACGTTATGGTGTGTCCGAACGTCGTAACCGCACTTTATTGGATATGGTGTGATATATGATGTCTCTTACTGATTTACCACTATTGTTTTGGGGTTATGCATTAGAGACAGCTGCATTCATGTTAAAAGGGCACCATCTAAATCCGTTGAGACGACACCGTGGTTTAGCAGTAAACCTAAGTTGTCGTTTCTTAAAGTTTGGGGCTGCGATGCTTATGTGAAAAAGTTTTATCCTGATAAGCTCAAACCCAAATCGGAGAAGTGCGTCTTCATAGAATACCCAAAAGTAACTATTGGTTACACCTTCTATCACAGATCCGAAGACAAGATATTCGTTGCTAAAAATGGATCCTTTCTAAAGAAGGAGTTTCTCTCGAAAGAAGTGAGTGGGAGGAAAGTAGAACTTGATAAGGTAATTGTACCTTCTCCTGAATTGGAAAATAGTTCATCACTGAAATTAGTTTCAGTGATTCCTACACCAATTAGTGAGGAAGCTAATGATGATGATCATGAAACTTCTGATCAAGTTACTACAGAACCTCGTAGGTCTTCCAAAGTACAGTCCGCACCAGAGTAGTACGGTAATACTGTTCTGGAAGTCAAGTTACTAGACCATGATGAACCTACGAACTATGAGGAAGTGATGATGAGCCCAGATTCCGCGAAATGGCTTGAGGCCATAAAATCTGAGATATGATCCATGTATGGGAACAAAGTATGGACTTTTATTGACTTGCTCGATGATCAGCAAGCCATGTTAAATAAATGGATCTTCAAGAGGAAGACAGGACACTGATAGTAGTGTTACTATCTACAAAGCTCGACTTGTCACAAAAAGATTTCGACAAGTTCAAGGTGTTGACTACAATGAGATTTTCTCAACTGTAGCGATGCTTAAGTCTGTCCGAATCATGTTAGCAATTGTCACATGTTATGAAATCTGGCAAATGGATGTCAAAAAACTACATTCTTTAATGGATTTATTAAAGAAGAGTTGTATATGATGCAACCAGAAGGTTTTGTTAATACTAAACGTACTAACAAAATGTGCAAGCTCCAACGATCCATCAATGGACTGGTGCAAGCATCTCGGAGTTGGAATATACGCTTTGATGAGTTGATCAAAGCATATGGTTTTATACAGACTTTTGGAAAGGCCTGTATTTACAAGAAAGTGAGTGGGAGCTCTGTAGCATTTCTGATATTATATGTGCAAGACATATTGTTGATTGGAAATGATATAGAATTTCTAGATAGCATAAAAGGATACTTGAATAAAAGGTTTTTCTATGAAAGACCTCGGTGAAGCTGCTTACATATTGAGCATCAAGATCTATTGAGATAGATCAAGATGCTTGATAAGTTTTTCAATAAGTACATACCTTGTCAAGATTTTGAAATAGTTCAAAATGGAACAGTCAAAGAAAGAGTTCTTGCCTGTGTTGCAAAGGTGTGAAATTGAGTAAGACTCAAGACCCGACCACGGCAGAAAATAGAAAGAGAATGAAAGTCATTCCCTATGCATCAGTCATAGGTTCTATAAAAGTATGCCATCCTATGGACCAGACCTATTGTATACTCTGCCCTGATTTGGCAAGGGAGTACAATAGTGATCTAGGAGTAGATCACTGGACATTGGTCAAAATTATCCTTAGTAGAATAAGGAGATGTTTCTCGATTATGAAGGTGATAAAAGAGTTCGTCGTAAAGAGTTACATCGATGCAAGCTTTTACACCGATCCAGATGACTCTAAGTCTCAATCTGGATACATATTGAAAGTGGGAGCAATTAGCTAGAGTAGCTCCACGCAAAGCATTATAGACATAGAATATTTGCAAAATACATACGACTCTGTAATATGATAGACCCGTTGACTAAACTTCTCTCACGAGCAAAACATGATCATACCTTAGTACTCTTTGGGTATTAATCACATAGCGATGTGAACTAGATTATTGACTCTAGTAAACCCTTTGGGTGTTGATCACATGACGATGTGAACTATGTGTATTAATCACATACAGATGTGAATATTGGTGTTGAATCACATAATGATGTGAACTAGATTATTGACTCTAGTGCAAGTGGGAGACTGAAGGAAATATGCCCTAGAGGCAATAATAAAGTTATTATTTATTTCCTTATATCATGATAAATGTTTATTATTCATGCTAGAATTGTATTAATCGGAAACATAATACATGTGTGAATACATAGACAAACATAACGTCACTAGTATGCCTCTACTTGACTAGCTCATTAATCAAAGATGGTTATGTTTCCTAACCATAGACATGTGTTGTCATTTGATTAACGGGATCACATCATTAGGAGAATGATGTGATTGACATGACCCATTCCGTTAGCCTAGCACTTGATCGTTTAGTATGTTGCTATTGCTTTCTTCATGACTTATACATGTTGCTGTAACTATGAGATTATGCAACTCCCGTTTACCGGAGGAACACTTTGGGTGTTACCAAACATCACAACGTAACTGGGTGATTATAAAGGAGTACTACAGGTGTCTCCAAAGGTACATGTTGGTTTGGCGTATTTCGGGATTAGGTTTTGTCACTCCGATTGTCGGAGAGGTATCTCTGGGCCCTCTCGGTAGTGCACATCACTATAAACCTTGCAAGCAATGTGACTAATGAGTTAGTTGCGGGATGATGCATTACGTAACGAGTAAAGAGACTTGCCGGTAACGAGATTGAACTAGGTATTGGATACCGACGATCAAATCTCGGGCAAGTAACATACCGATGACAAAGGGAACAACGTATGTTGTTATGCGGTTTGACCGATAAAGATCTTCGTAGAATATGTAGGAGCCAATATGAACATCCAGGTTCCACTATTGGTTATTGACCGGAAAGAGTTCTAGGTCATGTCTACATAGTTCTCGAACCCATAGGGTCCGCACGCTTAAGGTTACGATGATAGTTATATTATGAGTTTATGAGTTTTAATGTACCGAATGAGTTCGGAGTCCCGGATGAGATCGGGGACATGACGAGGAGTCTCGAAATGGTCGAAACGTAAAGATCGATATATTGGACGACTATATTCGGAGTTCGGAAAGGTTCCGAGTGATTCGGGTATTTTTCGGAGTACCGGAGAGTTACGGGAATTCGCCGGGGAGTATATGGGCCTTATTGGGCCATACGGGAATAGAGGAGAGAGGCCAAAAGGAAGGAGGCCTGCGCCCCCCCTCTGGTCCGAATTGGACAAGGGGCGCAGCCCCCCTTTCCTTCTTCCTCTCCCCCTCTTTCCCCTTCTCCTACTCCAACAAGGGAGGTGGAATCCTACTAGGACTAGGGAGTCCTAGTAGGACTCCACACTTGGCGCGCCCCCTCCTAGGGCCGGCCACCTCCCTCCTTGCTCCTTTATATACGGGGGCAGGGGGGCACCCCATGACACATAAGTTGATCTACGGATCGTTCCTTAGCCGTGTGCGGTGCCCCCCTCCACCATATTCCACCTCGGTCATATCGTCGTGGAGTTTAAGCAAAGCCCTGCGCCGGAAGAACATCATCATCGTCACCACGCCGTCGTGCTGACGGAACTCATCCCCGACGCTTTGCTGGATTGGAGCCCGGGGAACGTCATCGAGTTGAACGTGTGCTGAACACGGAGGTGCCGTACATTCGGTACTTGGATCGGTCGGATCGTGAAGACGTACAACTACATCAACCGCGTTGTCATAACGCTTCCGCTTACGGTCTACGAGGGTACGTGGACAACACTCTCCCCTCTCGTTGCTATACCATCACCATGATCTTGCGTGTGCGTAGGAAAATTTTGAAATTACTACGTTACCCAACATACAGAAACTTGTAACGTGATAGCACTAGCAAAACCTTTTACATCTGCGCAACTCTTTTCACCGATTTCCACAATTTTCAGATGTTTGATATCAAATTCCAGCATGTAAAATATGGATAGATTGTTAGGTTCTCTTATTTGCATGATTCTATAAAATCGCTCTAAAATTGCACGTCAAATTTTGTGCTCGGATCTCGTCGTTGTTCGTCTACGTTCGTGTGTCTTCGGTTTGGATCCTTCCGATCTACGTTATTTTTCATCGGCGACGGTTGCTGTTCTGGGGTGCTGGTCCTTTGGGGCCTTAGCACGACGACTTCCCGACTGTCTACTACAACAAGTTCTGCCCGGCTCCGGCGATGGAGGGGCAATGACGGCGGCGCGCCTTCGGCTCGCTTCGGTGCTTGTAGTCGTCGCTAGGTGGTCTACGAATCTGGATGTAATTTTTATTTCTGGTATTCGTTGTACTGCCATGATTGAAGATGAATAGATTGGAAGTTTTTCCAAAAAAAAAGTAAGTCCTCTGAATGAAAAGTAAGTTATCATGATTTCGGTTGTTAGCTCTACTTTCAAAAGGTACATGATCCATAAAAAAGAAGGTGAGCGATTACGTGCTTGTCATAGTTAACGTAGAAACAAAAACTTGAAACTAGATTCTATCTCAGTTTGTTTTACAGATCTGCCCCATTTGTGCCAGATAAATTCGCCAAATGCCCCTGGACTAAAAGGGACGCCAGCGTCAACGATTGACACGTTGTAGCTTTGCAATTTTCCGGAGCAGCCGATGGAATGCCTCATCAGGCGATTCTGACTCGTCGCAGGTCATTATGTTCCGTTGGTTGAACCAGGCCTATCAAATCCCTGATGCAACATGGCACACTCAAACTTGATCCCACCACATGCACACACACACACGCGGACAGTACCACCAGCCAGCAACCCTACCTCACCTAATCCATGCTACTATGTTCCTTGGAAGCCCACCAACACATAATTAGCACTAACACGACAGCAGGACATCACGGGTCACAAGCTGAAGTCCTCATGAATCCAATGCTCCATCCGTTTGCATGCATGCAAGCACCCACCTGGCTCGGTTGGATTCATATGGCATGTACAATGGTTGATAAGATAGTCTTATCTTAAGTCTTGCATTTGATTTAGAGATGATAAAAAATTTTGTCTACAATGGGTCATCTCTTAGCCTTTTCTTGAATAACTAGCAATTCCTAAAAATGTGATGAGACATATTGTGCTAAGAGATCACCTCTTGTCTTCTCTTATTTTCTTGCCTTCTCTTAAATAAGAGAAGACAAGCCTTTTCTTATGAGTTCTCTCTCCTCCATCTCATCATCTATCCTACGTGGCACTCCTAAGATAGCACCATTGTACATGCCCTAAGGCTGGTCATAGTGGGGAGTAACTTAGACTAGTAACATGCATATGTTACTAGTCTATATTGCTACCTCTATAGTGCATAATATCATAGATTAGTACTACTTCCTTCTTTTCGGTTTATAGGGCTTATCTCAAAATTTTAGTTTTTCCATTTTATAAGGCTCAATTTGGTTGTTCTTCATCACATGTTCAGATTCCAAGGTGCATTAAATCATTGCATGTAAGTATTAAAAGAAAATTGACCAATGCATGTAATTTATGCATGCATGCATTGCAATTAATGCATTGGTAAACATACTTTTTTTGAGGAAAACACAATATTAATTGGGTGCTTTTGTAAACTACAAAAAGTATTCCACCACTCACCATCTATTTTGGTTGGTGAGATTTTTGAATTGAGCCTTATAAACCGGAAAGGAGGGAGTATCATAAATGGTCTCATTTATTGTCATGCATGACACATAATAGCATCACATTTATTATGTTACAGTATCTACCTGTGTTACTATAACCATCTCTTTCTTCTTTAATTGCCTGTCACATAAAGCTAGTTCCAATGCATTGGTGCTTACATGAGGTGCTAAGCACATTAAAAACTTTAGTAACTAAAGCCCCCAATGCATAGGTGCTTAACTTGTTGGTGCTAAGCATCCTTCATTTAATGATTTTGCAACTAAAGTTCTTCATGCATTGGTGGGATCCTTCCAATTTAAGTGTTTTGCTTAGGTTCTCGTGCTTTGTATTATTTTTTCCTAGGGTCACCACACTCATCTCTCTTAATTACCTTGCCACATCAGATTTTTTTGCCTACATGACAGCCTTGGCACCTATACAAGGTGGAGCATTGGGAGGGGCCTAAGTATGTTTGCGAGTCCCAAGTGCATGATACTACTCCCTCCGTCTAGGTGAGTAAGGCTGGTCACAATGGGCAAGAACATAAGCTAGTAACTTGCACACTTCCCTAGACTATGTTACTACCTCCATAGTGGGTAAGAACATCTATGCAGTGTCATGCAACAATGTATTTATTAGGTTATAGACTCATTGTTTCTTGGAGTGTGTGATGTTTCGGTAACTTAGCTAGTTACCACAAGCACCTCTCTCTTCATTAAATATGTGCCACATAAGCAAAGTTGTATTGGAGTGTGTGATGTTACTCCTAAGTTCCTCCCCATTATGACCAGCCTAAGGCTGGTCATAGTGGAGAGTAACTTAGACTAGTAACATGCATATGTTACTAGTCTATGTTACTATCTTCATAGTGGATAGTATCATATATGTGATAACATAGATGTCTTCATTTATTACTTTGTAGACTCATTTTGCATTGGGAAGCGCTATGTGATGGTAACATATTATGTTACTTTATTTGCCTCTCTCCTCATTAACTACTTGCCACCTTATCATTTTTGATTATGTGGCATCTAAGTTACTATCTATGTTACTCCCACTATGACCAGCCTAAGTCACCTTAGATTATGCACCATGACCAAGGAGGAGGGAAAAACGAGAGACTTTAATGTTTATTTGCTAATTAATAGCATTGCATGCAATGAACTAACCACTGCATGTCGTGTTTGGTAGTCTCAAATCATTAAAACATGCACACCCCTCATCTCTCATTGGTTGATATGTCAAAAAACAAGAAACGAGGTAGAAGTTAATGTACCGCGCCTAAGTGTTTTGGGATTATTTGATTTTCGTAAGATGACTTACACACCTAGACGGAAGGAGTATTTATGTTACTCCCACTATGGCCAGCCTAATGCCATCACCATTTTTCTTACGGGCTTGCTAAAAATCAGTCGACTGAGATTTAACCAAGTCTCAGTCGACCATGCAACATTTTTTCTCAACGGTTGTAAGTTTTTTTATACCGGTTGCAGCATTCGTCTTGTTGGTTGTAGCATGTTCTCCCTCATCGGTTGTAGCATATCGTCTCACCGGTTGTAACATTTGTCATTGACGGTTGTAGCATTTTAATCACACCGGCTGCAGCACCAATTTTCATTGCTTGTAAAACCATTGCAACATTTTTCATCATCGGTTGTAGCATCTAGCCGTGCCGCTTGCAGCAAAAAAACTATGCTGACATCACTCGACTGAGACTTGGTTCAGTCGACTGAGTTCTAGACAGACCCTTTTTCTTATGAGTAACCCCCAGAACAAATCGTGCATCAGACTATCCAGAGCATTGCTGCGTCAATCCATTGATGAATGATGAGAATGCCTGATGGGTTCTAGCTTTATGACCCTTCTGGCCTTCTAGCTTGTCTTCGCAAGGATGCTGTTACTCCCTCTGTAAACTAATACAAAAGTGTTTAGATCACTATTTTAGTGATCCAAACGCTCTTATATTAGTTCACGGAGGAAGTACTTTAGATAAAACGAAGTGACGAGGCTGAAGTGCATGGCACTCTAGCTAGTCTTTCACTAGCGCCGTTGGTTGGGGAGTAACTATCGTGAAGTATGAACAGAACTTGAGTTGCGTGCACCCACGGCGTTCCTGGAAGATGTCAAGATGAGACAAAGCCATGCAAGCGGCCCGACCGACGCCCATCATTTTCCTCGGTTTCGTCTTCGTCGGCACCCCGAGTGCTCGCCAAGTGCATACGTACCGAATATCGCGTGGCGGTTGTGCATAGCTACAGGGGTAGGAGTACGTTAGATGGAAATGATGGATCACTATCGAATTCAGATGGTGCTAACGTCTCTGATTGGTGAGCTGCCTTGATTGGTATAAGTGTGGCCATGTGGACGTGGGAAGGAGGACGGACGTTGGTGCCTGGAGGTCGTTGTCTCCCGACGCAGGTAGAGTATTTTGCGGATTAGATTGCCATGCCCTCCTGTCCCTGAACTGCTCTTTGTGTTGGTTCACATGTTGTTGTCTGTAGCTGGGACGATTATAGACTCTCAGGATATGTATATTCATCCATCCGCGAGCTCTCAGGATATGTATATTCATCCATCCACTGATTAGAAAACTTGAGCATCTATAGCCAGACTCATCAAACACCCGTTATACATCCGGGCGGACAGTCCGATCAATGACTAGTCAGAAAATCATGACCCAGCCGCACCCTTTATAACCCCATATTTTTGGGCTGACTGGTACCCCTCATATCCGGAGCTGATATGAGAAGGCACGGGCACGTCTGGACGCGTCCGTCATGTCGGATTAGGCCTACGCTGGTCCACCCTGACACCGCATATATTTGTTGCTATCCACATCCAGAACAAAAACCTAGCCACTCCGCTCCAAGCTTCATTTCGACGATCTCTGGCCTTCTCCAACATGGTGGAGGCGGATTGGAATGCCGCCTTCGACGAGGAAACCTTCGTGCCCACATCGTTGATAAACGAAAAAGGAGGACGGTGCCCGCCCTAGCAAGGGAGCAAAACCAGGCGGTTCGTGCCATGGCCGGCCTGCCCCCCAAAGAGGAGGAAGAAGGCAATGACGGGTCGGACAACTCCGACACTTAGCAGATCCGGCTCGAACCATTGCGTCTTCGACCGCTACTTCCGCGACAAAGATGGCAAGGGCAACGGCAAGGCAAGGACAGCCTTAGATGAACTTTGTACGTAGTTTTAACATGTAGAACATGTCAAATTTAGTAGTCTTATGACATGTACAATGTCGTTGAGCATGCCAATTTTAGATGGTTCGATGGCATGCATTAGCCGGAAGTTATGTATGGGATCGAGATGTGTTGATTTAAGTTTAGTTACATGTGATTATATGGATTTAAGGATTTGCTAATGAGAAACCCGATTGTGGAAACAGACAAATAAAATGTGACCGGTCACTTTCTGCGGATGCGCCCGGATGTTCAAATGTGGATGCTCTAATAACATGGCTTGATGATTGGCGGATGGTTACGGGAAATACCGTTCTTGCCCTCTGCCGGCCCTACTCTTTCTAGTGCCATGTGTGGTACTGGATGATTGGGCGATTTCTCCCCTAGAAAGAGAAAAGGATTGAGAGATTTTTTTTACCATTGGGTCCCACCTATAAGTGGCGTCGGTAATACTGTCAGCTACTCGAGGGCATTTTTTGAAGAAAACAACTACCCAAAGACACTAAAAAAGGTAGTTGGTCAAAGGGTTTTGACCTAACAGAAATGGTGTGGGAACCAACTAACTGCAAAGCTATAAAAATTCCTTAAAACTATCTATAGCTCCCTATTTTTTCTATCACAAGGATTGGCAATATGTTGTCACACATTATTTTGAACGCATCTTCAGATCACACATTAAACCCCGCGAAAATCGACAACAGAAATGTATATCTTGGGTTCCTTGGAAAGAACTATACGACTGATGGTTGTAAAACACAAGCACCAAACCTACTTACCTACATGTCAAAGATTGAAACTATATCACCAAGCATATGCGTTAATGATTTGTGTTTATATACCCCGTCACTCTGCTCTGTAATGAAAAAAAAAACATGTCAGATCTGACTGCAAAACATTATATGCGTCCTTGACCCAAACGTTTTTTTCCGTAAGAAAACTGGAATTCGTCAAACTATTTCATGTTTCCTAGGCGGCTGTCTGATTTTGTAGAATTGAATTCTACATGGAGTTTTTCCTAACAATTCGCTGGAAGCACTTGCTTTCCTATGCTGCGGCTAAACAAACTATGATGGTGCAAACACAACCGTGTAGCATTCGATTAGAGTTACATTGCAATCACCGTGTGTTTACCATAGTTTAGTATGCTTGTGTGTTTGCAACCCGCAAATCAAAGGGGTGCCAATGACAGTTTAGCTTTTTTGTGTTTGTGCTCGACGACACCGAGCTACTGGTTAATAACAACAATTTTCTTTTCTAAATACAGCTTTGTTTGCTCGATCATCTCATAAAAGCGATGATTACAATAGTAGTATTTTCTACCACCCTCCTGAATCACTAGCCGTTATTAGACTACACATAGTGGGGAGCATATGTTACTGGTCCATGTTATTACCTCTATAGTGGGTAGTAATATTTGTGTGGTGTCATGCAACACTAGTGGGGTAACATCTCCGGTATCATGCATGACAATATAGGATGGTACTCCCTCCGTTTCTAAATATTTGTCTTTCTAGAGATTTCAACAAGTGACTATATACGAAACAAAATGAGTGAATACACTCTAAACCATGTCTATATACATCCGTATGTGGTAGTCCATTTAAAATCTCTAAAAAGACAAATATTTAGAAACGGAGGGAGTATATGATACCAATCTATGATAATATGCACTATGAAGATGGTATCATATACTAGTATGATATGCATGATATACAAATATATGATACCACTACTATGGGCAGCCTTATTAGGTTGTAGACTCATTTTGTCTTGATATTTATGATGTTACTCAATTCGTCTCTCTCCTCATTAGTTACCTGTCACATCATTTTTTTCCTTAGGTGTCATCTCTATCAAGGCAAGTATTCTCTAATCTCTACGGCAATCTCATAAAAAGTACCAACAACCTCGTTCGGATTAAACAACGGGGTTGACAATATAATTGGCTCTCGTAAGAGAGATCAGCCCACGACGTTACGCGCAATATCAACCCGTGACCAACCGATTGATGATTCTCAAAAAAGAAAAAGAAACTGTGACCAACCGTTGATAATTCCGTTTAAACCAACAAAAGTCGTTTTCGGCGTGCAATGCAACGCGAGCAGGACACACGCGGCTTGCTTGACCCTCCTCCCTTGTCACCGTGAGCTGCCACGTGGTGGTGATCGGGCCGGAACGCCGCGCCGTGCTCTCCAGCCCAGCCCAGCCCAGCCCAGCCCAGCCCAGCCGAGTCGGTGATTATTTACGAGCAAATCTCTGCTGTTTCCATTCTGAAGAAGAAGAAGCTGTCCCGTCCCGGATTCTCTGGCTGCCCAAAATGCCCCCGGTGACCTCATGAGACCCGGGGAGTGAACGGGGTTCTCGTCCCGTCTCCGCCCGTCCATCCGCCCCACTCTCACCTCACCTCACCTGGTCCGGTGCTAGCTGCTGCCGTGCTGCTTTCCGCTGCCGCTCGGTTCAAGAACACGGGCGCACGGAGGGTTGAAAAAGGGGGAGGCACCCACGGCATAAACCAAACCAAATCAATCAGTCAGCCGGACTTGCTTGGAGATTGGAGGAGCCAAAAAGAAAGAGCGGAGCTTTTTCTCGGTCAGCATCCAAGGCGCTTCCCCATCCCCTCTGCATTTTCCTTTCGGGGAGACGGAGGAGGGAGAGCGCGGTGACCGGGAGAGCATTGGGCGCGGGCGGGAGATGGGGACGAGGAGGAGGGGCGGCGGAATGCCGGGCGCGGCGCCGCTGCTGCTCCTGGCCTGCTGCTGCTTCTGCGTCTGGCCGCACAACCAAATCTTGGTCGCCGCCACCACCGACGCCACTGACCGTGAGTTATCAGAACCTAGTGCTAACCCCCCTCTCTTGGCTGCTTCCTAGTCTTGTAGTACAGCTCTGGTTGATGGTTTTAGCAAGGGGAAAAGGCGAGGATTTAGGCTGCAATGGGGTCTCCATTCTTCCTCCCCTGTGTTATTCAAGTGCTTCCGCCGCCAGCCAGATGGGGTTTGCTCGTGGGAGCCGCGAACGGGCAGATTCCTTCAGTCTTTATCTTTCGGAGGAAGGGCGACATGATTGGGCCGCTTTCTTATAGCCAAATCTTGGTTTCTCCCGCTCCGACTTTCCCCGCATGTTTCTGCTTATTCGCTTTTGATGCGCTGGATGGATTTGCGCAAGAATGCCTAGATTTGGAATTTGGATCTCCCCTGCACTCCTGCAGTGCCAACAAGATGATGCGTGAATCCGGCAGTTTAGATTAGGCATAGTCCATTATATCACCCCGCCTCCCCCTTTATTTTTGATAGTTTTTGTTGTGAAAATAGGCGACTGGCTGATTTTAGCTTGGTGCTTGTGTTTTTCCCTCCCGCTCCAGCTATTATTAGGTGGTGTGCTAGCACATTTCTTTTATAGCTTTGATGAGTAATTTGAGCAAGTGATTCTTTCTCTTACTCTTTGAATCTTGACATAGTTGTGTAGGGGATAAAGGAGGGATTCTGAACAACAGAATAGCATTGGATGGGGAAAGCTTTGTGATCTTTCAGAAGAAATAATTTTGGTTCAGATTTTCCTCTAAAAAACTGAAGTCGTTTTCTTCCCACCTACCTTCTAGATGTGACGCTTCCTTCTCTGTAATTTTTACATTTAGCTGGATCATGGAAATCGCGGTAGTGGGTCCGATTGGTTTGCTCATCATCACTAGATTAGCTTTCCAGTTCTTGTTTGTGTTCTGTTTACCCCTTTTAGTCATCATGATGTTTGAACATAATCTGTGCATAGATATATATCCTGCTGCTTCAGACTGCAAATGAACCGAGGCTTGTTTAGTGACACGGCCTGTAGTAATTCGTCGCTGTCATTCATGCAGTTACTGCCCTCAACACGCTCTTCACTAGCTTGAATTCTCCGGGGCAGCTCAAAGGCTGGCAAGTGAATGGCGGTGACCCCTGCGGCGAATCATGGCAGGGCATCACTTGCTCAGGATCGTCGGTTACAGCAATGTGAGTCTGATGAAACAAACTTATTTACTAAACCGTGCTCGTTTCTTGCTCCCTCTTAGCATATTTTCCTTTGTTTGATGATGCAGCAAACTGCCAAGCTTGGGGCTGTCTGGGAATTTGGGCTACAATATGAATACCATGAGTTCGTTGGTCGAGATGTGAGCGCCCAAACTTATCTTATGCTCAACCTTGTTTGCTGTGAGAGTCCAGTTGATAACCATCTTAAACAAAACAACACAAATTCATGCAGTGATATGAGCCAAAACAGCCTTGGTGGTGGACAAGCGATACAGTACAATCTCCCCACAGCTAAGCTTGAAAGGCTGTAAGTTCCTCAGATTAAATCACACACTTGATTTATTTTTTCTCAACTGTTGTTGTCTCTAGCTGTTAAAGGATTCTTGTTTTGCAGCAATCTCGCAGGAAACCAGTTTGGTGGACAGATACCTTACTCGATCTTCTCGATGAATAATCTTAAGTATTTGTGGGTATCTTTGCAGCCAGAAGTAATCGTTTGCCTTGGAGTTTGTATCATCTAGTAGGACTAAGTGAAGTTTTTTTGGTGTATGCAGAAATCTTAACCATAACCAGTTACAAGGAAAAATGACCGACGTATTTTCCAACCTTGGTAGCTTGACAACAGTGTGAGTACATTTTTTATGTGAATTATCAGACGTGTCTTAACTTTGTGTTGTAAAATCTCTCTCTCTCTCTCTCTCTCTCTCTCTCTCTCTCTTGTTCATGTTCTAGATGTTTCGATTCTCTTACTATTTTCATGTGCAATGTGATGCAGGGATCTCTCCTTTAATTCTCTTACTGGTGACCTACCAGAAGGTTTAAGTTCACTGTCAAGTGTTAAGACTCTGTAAGAAATAGAGTCACATTCTCTATCCACATAACTATTAGAGTGCCATGCATCTAAGTATCTAACCCTGTCTTGGTACTTCTCAGATATTTGCAGAACAATCAGTTGACCGGTTCTATCAATGTCCTAGCTGATCTTCCCCTTTCTGATCTGTAAGTAACCAACATCAAATTTATCGATGATTTATTTACATATGCATTATCATCTCATATCTTGCTTACCTGTAGGAATGTTGCAAATAATCGCTTCACTGGTTGGATTCCTAGTCAGCTTAAGAAGATAAATAGTCTACAGTGAGTCTCTTGATTACCTAATGTGCAATTGTTAGAGAGGTATATCCTAAACTAATATGGCGCTTATGTGTAGGACTGATGGTAATTCTTGGACTTCGGGACCAGCTCCACCGCCACCGCCATTTACAGCTCCACCTTCAAACCGTCGGAAGAGCCCAGCTAAAAAAGACAGTGGTTCATCATCTTCTGATGGAAAGTCTGGAATAAGTGGCGGAGCTGTAGCGGGCATTGTCATATCTTTGCTGGTCGTTGGAGCAATTATTGCATTTTTTGTGATAAAAAGGAAGCGCAAATCTAAAAGGGAAGAGCACTTTGAACAGCACCAGCCATTCACTTCATTCCCTTCAAACGAAGTTAAAGGTCAGTTAGCTTGACGTTTATCATGTTAGAGAGATGTTTCTTCTAGTTGGCTAATCTTGTGACTGATTGCTTCTACGCTTGCTGCAGACATGAAGCCTTATGAAGAGTCAACCACAATAGATGTGGACTCGTTGGCTTCCCCTGCTTCAGTTGGTCTGAAGCCACCTGCCAAGATTGAACGCAACAAGTCATTCGATGATGATGATGACTTCTCAAGCAAACCTGTCGCAAGGAAAAACAATACAAAACCTATAAAGGCAGTTGTTTATTCAGTTGCAGATCTACAAATAGCAACAGATAGCTTCAGCATGGACAACCTTGTTGGAGAGGGTACTTTTGGACGTGTCTACAGGTCACAGTTCAACGATGGAAAGGTATTATATCTGATCGCTGGTCCTGTATATTTCTGAAAGCACATGAATGTTTTCTTTACTTGTATTCTTAAAGCCTTCGGAAGAGGGGTTATTATTGGATTGCGGTTCTCGGTTTCAAGTAGTCGTGTGGTAACATTTCTGAAATAGGTCCTTGCTGTAACATTTCCTCTATGCATGATCTTCACATTAGTGAAAGGGTGGAAATTGCACTGATCTATGATGGAATTTATGTGTTCCCAAGCATAACGTATTAACATCAGTCTTGTTATGGAGAAGAATGAAGGATCATAGAAGCATCCTGCATAATTTGGATGTTCTTTTGGCGCTTAATGATAACTTCTCCTGATATTGTATTTTTGGCCTTCTTTAAATGTGTCGAGATAGTGAAGAACAGAAGATCGAGCCATTTAAATATATGGCGCTCACTGTTCTTGTTTACTCTGTTCAGGTTTTGGCCGTGAAGAAACTAGATTGTACTGTAATACCATTCCAATCATCTGAAGACTTTGTTGAACTGGTCTCAAACATTTCGATTCTGCACCATCCGAATCTCAATGAGCTTGTGGGCTATTGCATGGAACATGGACAACACTTGCTTGTGTACGATTTCCACAGGAACGGATCACTTCATGATCTACTTCATCTTTCAGATGAATACAGCAAGCCACTTAGCTGGAACTCCCGCATTAAGATCGCACTAGGCTCTGCCCGAGCACTGGAGTAAGTGGCAGTGAACTATATATGTTGATCTGGTTGGTACGATGTTGTGTCTTGTGTGTCCAGATCCAACTGGACAAACTGAGTAACTATTGCTAGCTTCAGAATAGAAAAATACTATTTTGTCATCTTCTAGTTAATGATAGTCAATTAACTAATTAACATGCTTGTCTTGTCCATATCATGCTACCGGAATCTCCCTGAGCTGTAGGTATTTGTTGCAAATGATGTGTGGACTTTTTGATGCATGTCTTCTCTACATGTTTTCCTAGTGTAAGATTTTAGTTTGAAGTAAAACTGACACTTATTTTGGAACTGAGGGAGTAGTATTCACTGAATGCTTGAAGAATAATCTTCAGTTTTTGTTCGTTACATAATCTATCATAGCATTGTATGCTTCTTTCGAAATATCATTTGTAGATACCTTACCATTTCCCACTGTAAATATAATTTGCAGGTATCTTCATGAAGTATGTTCTCCGTCTGTCGTCCATAAGAATTTCAAGTCATCCAACATTCTGCTCGACTCAGAATACAACCCACACGTTTCAGATGCTGGACTTGCAAGCTTTATTCCTGATGCTGAGTTCCAGGTCTGTTCACTGTACTCCAAGACCCATTTTAGAGGATTGCTTGCATAGTTGCATGCTTTTAAAACTCAGTAAACAAATAGCTCTTGGCTTGCTAAGCTACTTGCTACTCCCTCCGTCTCATAATGTGAGACGTTTTTTGACACTAGTGTAGTGTCAAAAAACGTCTTACATTATGGGACGGAGGGAGTATGTATTATAGATCATTTTGATATGTATGAACTATATACAGTTCTAGCTTAGCATTTTACACATTATGGTGCATAATGATTGCCTAACGGCCACCACCAATTAAACCTCTGCAGACTGCGGAACAGAGTGCCGGGTGCACTGCCCCAGAGGTGGACATGACTGGCCAGTACACTATGAAGAGCGATGTCTACAGCTTTGGGGTTGTCATGCTAGAGCTTTTGACGGGACGCAAACCATTTGACAGGTAACTTCTTATCAGCCATGACCAGTTTCTGGCTCGGGCATGTTTACAAATTTAGCAATTTATGATCCGACGAGAAGTGACCGCGTGACTGTTTGCATTGCAGCTCCAAGCCTAGGTCAGAGCAGTCACTCGTGCGGTGGGCGTCTCCCCAGCTCCACGACATCGATGCCCTGGACAGGATGGTGGATCCTGCGCTCAAGGGTCTGTACCCTGCCAAGTCCCTGTCCCGATTCGCCGACGTGCTCGCCTTGTGTGTCCAGGTAGGACTTCACTCAACCATCTCACACAAATTTGTCATACAACGCCAGACATGCATGTGTATGTAAATAACGCCCGAGCCTCGGAACCATTTTTGCAGGCTGAGCCGGAATTCAGGCCACCAATGTCTGAGGTGGTGCAGGCGCTTGTCCGGCTGGTGCAGAGGGCCAACATGACGAAGAAGATGCTCGACGGCGACGCTTCCCGGCGAGGCGATGACCAGGACCAGGATTTCATATGACGCGAGCACAACCCTTCTAATATATCACCCCCTGATATCGCATCCGAGATTATATTTGTTTATTTCTTCTAGCGCCTAGCCTGGCCGAGAGAAGAGTGGAGGAACAGAGCAGAATTGGTGTCCGGTTCTGTCAGTACATATCACACAGGTTTCGCTTGATTTATTATACCTAAGTGTTAGTGTTTGGCTGTGTCATGTCCACAAATCAGCATCTTGGTGTCATCCTCTTAGGACTTATCTACAAGATGCTCCATATAAACATATCCATGGAATCAGGTTTGGTGATTTTCAGGAGAGAAATCACTGTCATCATCAGTGTCAGCGCTGCCTGAATGAGCTGAGAACAAGTAGCATCAGATCATCATTGGGTATTAGTCATGTCATATTATTACTGAACCTGTTCATACCAAATCTGTGCAGCAAGCTAATGATGCACCCTCCCTTGTTTATCTTTAGTAACACACTAGTAGGAATATGTATGTGTTCAGGCCAAAACCATTAGCCGGAGTAGTAACAAAGTTTCAGTAGTTGCAACACATTAGCTCTTTCCTCTCAGCCTGAAGCAGCAGATCATCAAACGGAGTGAGCCGACCGGGCGCGCTTGAGCTTCATCACAGACTGGAGGTGCGCCCTTGGCGAGTGCGTTTCTCCCAGCCTGCCGAGGAAGCAAAAGAAAGGTTACCATACATTTCTTCAGTAACCTGTGCTATGAGGCTTCAGTAACATTGCACTATCCACCGGAGCAAAACCTTGTGATCTCGGCGCGCCGCCTCGCCTGCTCCGCGGTGGCAGAGCGCGGCGTCCGGCTGCTGAGGAGATGGTCAGAGAGCGCCCGCCGCGCCGACAGCGCCGCCCCCCGCCGGCCCTCCTCGCCGTAGTAGTCTCTCCTCCTCCTTGCAAACGCAGCCTGAAGAGAGTGAATCGACAGGTGCAAGGCATGAACGGAGGCAGAGCAAAGCGCGCCGGCCGTACCTTCCGGTCGAACAGCAGGCTCCAGGCGTCGCCGCTGAGGGCGTAGCGGACGGCGACCTTGATGAGGTCGAGCGGGAGGTAGGACGCCAGGCTGTAGAGCCAGATGACGCCGGCCCACCGCCACCCGACGCCGCTGATCGACGCGAAGCCGACGGCCGCGTACACCGCCACCAGGGTCGCCACCAGCTGCGCGGCGGCGAAGGCGCAGACGAGCAGCGCCCCCGGCCGGTCGAGGAAGGAGAGGCCCCGGCTGCGGGTCACGAATATCAGGGCCTGGCTGGTGATGCTCACCTGCAGGTACACCGCCGACGACACCTCCTCGGCGTCGCCCTTCAGAGACCGCACCCCGAAGTGAGACTGCAGTCTCAGAAATCAGAAAGCGTCAGAAGGCTGGAGTGAGACTGCAGTCCAGTAGATGTTGGGTTTCTGCTGTGCTAGCCTCGAAGAATGTGGTTCTGGTGAGCGCCCAGTAGAAGAGCACCGTGACGAGCGCGAGGTAGGTGCCGATGACGACCCCGGTGGCGAATATCTCGTTGAGCTTCCAGCTGTCCGGGCTCCGCGACGGCTTCACCCGGTCCTTGGATATCGCCATGATCGTCCCTGATCAGAGCACACGCCGGCGCGATCGGTATCATTTCGACGGTATGGTTGAAACTTCACATGGTAAGTTCAGAGATGCAACGTCAGTTACCGTCGTTGAGTATGGCTATGATGAGCACCATGAATGGCGGGAAGTCGTACTCCCATATCGACGCCAGAAGAACAAACCCAACCTGCAACCACACAAGTTCATACAGGAAGGAAGATCACTGGAATTTCTACTACCGGATTAATAATCATGCTAGTTGATTTGCTGCTGCATTCTTACCACGATTCGTATGGTGATGCACACGGCATAAATCTGCGGCCAAGCAGGAGAAACCGTCAGATCTTCTGGGTCAGAAACAGAGTTGCGTTCATCAGTGTAGCAGTAGTGGTAGAGGGAACTCGAGACCCACCGTGTAGTTCTTCATGCGCTGGAAGATGGCGCGGCTGGTGAGGACGGCGCAGACGATGACGCCGAGGCCGGGCTCCGTCAGCACGATGTCGGCGGCGGCCCGGGCGGCGTCCGTCGCGTCCGACACCGCGATGCCGATGTCCGCCTTCTTCAGCGCCGGCGCGTCGTTCACGCCGTCGCCCGTCATCCCGCACACGTGCCCCTTGGCCTGCAGGAGCCGCACGATCTCGTGCTTGTGCTCCGGGAACACGCCCGCGAACCCGTCCGCGCTCTCCACCAGCTCCTCCACCGGCATCGCCGCCCCCTCGTCGCCACCATCGCCGCCGCGGCGGCCGAACAGCGCCGCCGAATGGTGCATGTTGGTCCCCGTCCCGAGCCGCCGGCCGGTCTCCTTGGCGATCGCCAGGTGGTCGCCGGTGATCATCTTCACGCACACGCCCAGGTCCAGGGCCCTGCGGATGGTGTCGGCGCTGTCGTGCCGCGGCGGGTCGAACAGCGGCAGCACGCCGCAGAACACCCACGGCCCGCCGTCGCCGTCCCTCGATCTCTCCGGGACCTCCTGATCTCAGGCATCAAGGCGATCCGGCGGAGCGCTTCAGGATTCAGAACCCAGCAGTGTACATTCACCAGCAACTGAACTAGTCTTCAGAATTCAGAATGTGTGTTACTAGGAGTTTTACCTGGTAAGCAACTGCTAGTGAACGGAGGCCCCTCTCGGCGAAGCTGTCGACGACCCGCTGCGCCTTCTCGGCGATGTCGTCCTTGTTGTAGCACAGGTTGAGGATCTATAATAAGATGACCAAAATCAGATCAGATGTTCTGAGTCATGGATAAACACTGTAAATTATCAAGTTCCATGCTGTTAGATGACAGTCATCAGCACTGATGAAATGCAGTGATGAACTTCTTCGATAAGGGAGAGGGAGAACCTGCTCAGGAGCACCTTTGCTGACCCGGAACCAATTGCCGCCAGAATCAATGTATGTTATGGCCGTCCGCTTGTCGACCGGATTGAACGGGAGAAAGTGAACCTCGGTGATGTTTGCGCGCGCCTGAGAAAGAACAGGTAACATTGGTGAACCATTATTAATGTGCAGGCCCAAAGCAAGCGAAGAGATTCAGAAACCTCTTTGGGATCAGAGAGCATATTTATGATGGCCATGTCGATTGCATCTTGGTTATCCACTCTTGATGCTCTTGCAGCCAACAGGATTATCATGTCCCTGTCCATTCCTCCGCTGAAAACCTGTACCACAAGGATGGATCAGCGTGCATGCCAAGTCTTACACTGCTGACAAATATATCTCAGAATTTTCAGGATGAATATACTCTTTCTTTTAAGGTAAGAAAGTACCTCGATTAGGTCTTTGTCAACGGTAAGATGGTTGAGAGTGAGGGTTCCGGTTTTGTCGCAGCAGAGAACATCCATTCCGGCCATTTCCTCAATGGCCGTCATTCTTTTGGTGATGGCACCCTGCAAAGTTCAGAACAAATTCAGTGATATTATAAGTATAAATCGTTTGTTTGTTAACTGAAGAAAGGTGACGGCAATATCCAGACACACCTGCTGAGATAGGCGATGAGAACCTATTGCGAGCGTGACCGACAAAACCGTTGGCATCGCGATCGGTATCCCTCCTATCAGAAGAACAAGCACATTGTTGATCCCCTCCCGGTATGACCGGTGCTGGACCGTGAACATGACGATAACCTCAACGATCACCCCCACCGCAATTGAGCAGATACAGAAGTTGCCTATGCAGGTAAGAACCTGAAATTTCCAGTAGGAAAATTCAGCTCTCACACCACAGACACTTGTCTGCAACTAATGCTTAACACATCTAATCACATTCTGCAGTGATGATGACTCACCTTCTGGAAATGGCCTACAACCTCTGTGGTGTCCACCAAATGGGCCGCCTTCCCGAAGAATGAGCGGATCCCGGTGGCGATGACGACAGCTTCAATCTCACCATGCTTGCAAGTTGAACCAGTGAACACTAGGTCACCGGTCCTTTTAGTTACAGGAAGTGATTCTCCAGTGAGAGCTGACTGCAAGATTGTTAATAAGAAAGAAAGAGGTCACATCGTTTTGACAGAATAATCCAATATCTTTCTTGTAAATGGCATATGCAGTAAATAATTGCCTGATCAATTTTGAGAGGATCCCCCTCGAGTAGCCGCGCATCGGCAGGGACAATGTCACCAAGCCTGATGCTGATGATGTCCCCCGGTACCAGTACAGAGGCATCCAGCTCTTGCCATTGCCCATCTCTAAGAACCTGCAGCCACGCCCATGCATGAACACACCAAGATCAGAGTAAATGAAGGCATGCATCAAGCTCCTACCAACCTTTGTTCTAGGCGCCAAGCGGGCCATGAGCGAAGCCGCGGCATTGCCGGCATTGTTCTCCTCGATGAAGCTGATTGTCGAGTTGATGATGAGAAGGCAGACGATTCCCACGAAGTCCTCCCAGTCAGGACCCTGACTCTGGAGAAAGAAAAGGTGAACATCAAATTAATCTACCACTTCTCTGTTGTTGTTGAAAACACAGAGTACTTTTTTCCCCTGAAACTGCAGAGGTTTTCTTGACTGAACCGGCCACAGAACATAGCATAGCACAGTGCTTGACTTACACCCCCATTTGCCAAGACTAATGCCATGATGGCCGCTGCCTCCATCACCCAGGACAGAGGGTTCCACATGAAGCTGATGAACTTGAGGACCTTGTTCTCCTGCCAGAAACAAAAATGAGGAACTCAGAGGATGTAAAATCTCCCAGGAAGAAAAACAGTGAGCAAGTAGCAAGAGGCGGTGCATTTACGCGCTTCTCCTCCAGTCGGTTTGCGCCGAACAGCTGCAACCGCTCCGCGGCATCCGCCGAGGAGAGACCACATCGAGACGTGCTCAGCTGCTCAAAAACTTCTTCGAGGGCCAGATTCCCCTGCAGACACGCCATTGCCATCAATCACATTTCCACAGAATGAAGTTAATGTGCAGTATATATTTTAACTGAATGTACCAGACTACCAGATCAATGTCTTGGGTGCTGAGACTCTCAAGTCCAAGCAGAGGTTTTCCCAGCCCGTCTTCATCCATGCTTGAGCTCCGAAGGCGGCGGCGCCGAGATCTGCAGTTGGTGATCGGCGGAGCAGAAGTGGATCAGTCGTGAGCAGATCTGCACATTCGTCACGATAAGAAGTTTGGGACTCGCCGGTGAAGAATCTGATGGAATGGAGCTGGCTGCTAGCGTTGGGAAGGTTTACCGTGTGTGGCTCTTGTCGGTGAGGAGTAAAGTGGGAGAGACGAAGTGGGCTGCTATCCCTTTTTCCCGCCATTTGGGAGCATGGCTCGGCCAGCCACAACCACCGTTCAAACTCCCACGGCAGTCAGCCGACGGTCGCGTCAAACCAACCGGTCGAGCAGACAAAACACGGCGATGTCATCTAGGAGTAAGTGTTGTTTTGGTCATTAAATTGCGTGGGCGATGGAGGTGTCACCGAAAACAATCACGCCAAACACGACGCGCAGGTGGTTCAGAGCAAGGATAGCCAGCAAACTGAGTGAATAGCAAAAAACTACCACATTACGGGCCATCGTTCCGAAAAACTACCACTTTTTTTAATTTTCCAAAAAACTACCACAAAAGTGGCTGGCTGTTCCAAAAAAAACAAGTGGCCGAACGATTAAGTTTTAACTGGGGTTATGACATGTGGGGCCCGCCCATCAGGGTTTTGTCGGCCACAGGGCTCACGACGTGTGGTGACGGCCGTTAGGGCGAGCCGTCCTGACCAGGTAAATACTGGTCCGGCCCGCCCTCACTCTGTCTCCCCCCTCGTTCACTCACTCTCACTCTCCCCCCTCGCTCTGTTTCCCCTGGTCGAGCTCGCCATCGTCGTTGACCACCTCAGTTCCTCGTCGCCGGCCAGGATGCCTTCTTGGAATGATGGGGATGAGAGCTCCGACGACGACAGCATGGGGGGCAACCTGATGGACATGGAGTACTTTGTAAGCCTCATCCTCCTCCTCTCTGTCATTATCTAGGGTTAGGGTTAGGGTTGAATCGATTTGGGAATGAGGGTTGATGAGCTGCATATTTGTATGGATGGATTCGTTTGGTTTGGTTAACTGTTAGTTTTGATCTAGGGTATGGATGGCACTGTGATGTCTGATCTGATCCACCTTGTAAATTTGATCTGACCTTGAGCAAGGCAAAGTTTGACTCAAGTTGAACTAGTTGATGCATTGGTTCTGATCTACCTTGTACTACATGTAGGACACACCTGACACCATCCTCGAGCCACTCTGGTGTGGTGCTCCCATGGAGGAAGTTGCCAAGTGCACTCTGCACCGGATGAAGCCTAGGAAGTATGTTGCTTTTGAAGGTGCTAACACTGGGAGGAGGTTCTATGTATGCCCTGTTCAGCTGAGTAATTTAGTATGCTGGTTGGATGAGTACTTTGGTCGGATTCAGTTATGCTGGCTGGATTCAGTTATGCCTAGTGGATTCAGTTATGCTGGGTGGATTCAGTTAATGTGTAGGTGGATTCAGTTAATGTGTAGGTGGATTCAGTTAACTGAATTTTGTACTATTTATGGTTACATCTCCTCCTTGTATAGCAATACCTTTTTGAAGTGAAGTTAGTAATGAATTTATGCATTTTCTAAAGTATGTGTTGTCTGATCAAACTACAGGGAGGTGTGAATTGTGGTGTAGTTCAGTGGGTTGATCCTGTCTGGCCTGATGCACTTAAGAACTGCCTCATCAAGCTGTGGGAAATGTTCCATGAGCAAAACCTTGGAAGGATTCAAGACAAGCATGCATATGAGGATGAGGTTGCCAAGTTGAAGGAGTATGATCATCTCTGCACTGAGTATCATAAAATGATTGATGATGTTAGCAAGATGTTTGACTAGCAGGATGGTGTTGGCAAGATTGACTACCAACAAGCAATGGATGCCGAGAAATATGAGAAGAAGAAGGAAGAGCTAGAGCTGGAGATGAAGATGGATAAGCTAAGGCTAGCAAAAGAACAGAAGTGTATCCTTCAGTCCCAGGCAGAGATAATTCACAACACCAGGAAGGCTACGAAAGAGATCAAGGTGGACAGGGATCTTCTTGCACAAGAGAAGAAAGAGCTTGAGAAAGTAGTTGCTGATCTGCTGAATGCTGGCCATGGGAGCAAGGAAAAGCTTGAGCAAATCAAGGCCATACTAGAGGCTTGAAGATTTGGACAATGGTGGTTAAGTAAGTAAGATGGCCTACACATATAACAGGCCTTGCAAGATGATGGTAGGAGTATATTTTGTGCAGTCCTATATGAACTATTTAAGTTATGGTAATTGGGGTGGTGATAGACTTTGAGAACCTTTGCTAAGTTTGGCTTATGTTATTGTACTGTTAAGAACCTATCTATCTTAAGTAATGCAGTGAAGAACTGTTTTATTTCCTGAAAGTAGCAATGTTGTACTAGTTTATTTTTGGGCCTAAAACCATTATGTATACAATGTGGGCCTAGTACTGGGCTGGTTTATTACTCTTGTGCCTACCTACCACCAACCTATATTGCTCTATAAAGCCCACCCCCTTGGTAGAAACCTAGTCAATCCCCCTCCCCCCACCCTTCTCCACCCCCAGCCGCCAAAGAAAACCCTAGAATCCCAGGGAGAAATGGATCCTGGAGAGGTGATAGATGGAGAAGAAGAGGTGCCCAGGGGAGCCAGGCGCAAAGATGCAAGAGGAGGGTGAGAAGGCAACTTGCGGAGATGATCCTTGCAGCATGCAACCGCAAGGACATAGAGCAGTTCCTGGAGGCATTCCCCCTGGCTCCATCCCTAGTGATGATGATATCATCTACTGGGCAAGGAGGAGGGCAAAATTCCATCCTTTTCAGGTCACTAGGCAGAGGTGGACTAGGATTCTGTACCCATGATTTGCTGTTATGTTTCTGTGCTCCTAGATCTGTCTCTCTATCTATGTGATGGATGAAGTTGATGTAAGAATAATGTTGAATGAGCTATGTATGTGATGAATCAAGTTGTCTATGATGCAATGTATGAAGTTGGTGTAACAATAATGTTGAATGATCTATCTATGTGATGAATCAATCTGTGTATGATGCAATTTATGATTGAATCTTTTATCTATATTTGTATGTATGAATGATTTGATCTGTTCATCCTAGATGGCCAAATCTTGCTGTTTTAGGGTTGCCACCATAAGTGACCAAATTTGGCCACTTTATGGTTGGTACACAAGTTGCCACCCAAAGTGACAAAATTTTGCCACTTTAGGGTTGGTAGACAAGTTGCCACCCAAAGTGGCCAAATTAGACCACTTTAGGGCTGGTACATAAGTTGCCCCACAAACTGACCAAATTTTGGCCACATTTTAGGTCATATCAACACAACTTAGGTGATATCAACATAACAATGATCAACATAAGATGAAACAGTTCATAACTTAGGTCATATCAAATCAAAATACAGCTTCATAGCAGATAACTTAATTGTTCCAAGCAGTTTAAACACAAATCACATAACTTAATTGTTCAAAGCAGTTCAAACACTCACATACACACCAGATAACTTAATTGTTCCAAGCAGTTCAAACACACACCACATAACTTAGTTGTTCACAACATAGTTCCAAGCAGAGTTGAGTGCGACTTATTCAATGGTTGCCACTGGCTGTGAAATACAAATCAAATTTGCTTGGGTCCTTCCTCTTCCTCTTAGAACCAACATCAGCTTGACCTGAGGTTGATGCTGCCTTTGGAGCATTGAAACCTCTTGCAACTCTTGATCTGGTGTTCTTTGCTGGAGATGATGCACTTGACCTTGTGTTCTTGGCTGGTGCTGAAGCTGGTGTTGGGTTCTTTCTCTTTCTTGATCCAGCTATTGAGATTGCAGTACCAGCAATGGTTGCCCTAGCTAGAGCTGGAGCTGGACCTGATGATGTGGCCCTAGCTGGAGCTGGACCTGATGATGTGGCCCTAGATGGAGGTGGCCTGGGTGGTGCTGAAGTTGCTGGGTAGGATGCCCTATTTTCCTACAATTAAAAACAAGTAGCAGCTCAAAAGATGGATGCATTAAAAACAAGTAACATATTTTCATAGATGAATTGGCTTAGTTACCTGGTGATTGTTTTTCCTTGTCATAAACTTGGCCTTAAGTCTGTCTCCACACATTGTCCACCTGTGGCCTTGCTTCCCACAGTTACTGCATGTTATTGTGCCCATCCTTGATGTATCCTTTAGAGCTGGCACTTCAAATTCACCCTTTCTCCTAGCTGTCTGCTTATTGCCTTTCTTCTCCCTAAAAACTGGTGGTTCTATGTCTGGTGTGTTAGTGTTGGGCCAGAATTCAGGACCAGGGACAGGGTAGATGATGTGCTGGTATGCAGCCTTATACATTTGCTTCTTAAAGAATGGATGCACATAATCTTTCGGGTGAACTTTTATCTTCTGCATTGCAGATATTGCATGGTGGCAAGGTGATCCAGTCATGTCCCATCTCCTGCAAGAGCAACTCCCTTCATTAAGCTTCACACAATATGTGTTATCTCCACTTGTTACTTGCCAGATATTGAGACCAGCCATGTTTGCTTCACAAATTTAGCTCACTTCTTGCTCTCTTCAAGCTTCTCCATGTAATGTGGGGTTATTTCCCACCTACAGCTCTCTGTTTTCTCTCTGATGCCCTAGTACTTAACCATTAGTTCGGTCCTCAATCCTTCAAACATTGTCTTAATTGGTTTGGACCTAACATCTAGAATAATTTTGTTGAAAATCTCACTAAGGTTGTTCACTACCAAGTCAGTCTTGCACACATGATCCATTGCATATCTAGCCCAACACTCCTTAGGGATGCCATCCAACCACATGTAGGCTGGTTCACATGCTGCTTTCAAACCCGCCATTCCTTCTTTGTGACCATGTTGAGTGAAGGAATAGCTAGCTTTGTCAACCCATTTGTTAAGTTCTTTTGCTCTAAAGCCAGCTGACTAAAAGTTTGCATATATGTGTCTTAGGCAATATCTTTGTGGGGATTGAGGAAATACTTCATTAATTGCTTTAAGAAGGCCCTATTGCTTGATTACATAAGCTAGTAATAAGATAACTATAGCAGCATGGCTATGTGCATAAGAATTGAAAGTGCTAGTTATCGACTAGAGGGGGGGTGAATAGGCGATTTTTATGAAAGTCTTCAAAACATGAGAGTTTAGAAGACAAATATGAAAACTGGACCTATAAACATGCAGCGGAAGATGAACTACACTAGACACACCATAGTCAAACAAGTATGAAGCTAAAGCATGATGACTGATAGCAACTAGGTAGTAGGATCAGGATGGAAGATAGTATGAAGCCAATTAGAACAAGTAGTCACACAGTGAAGTAAAACAGGCAGAGCAATCAGGCAATGACTTCATAAAGACAAACTGTAAGTAAGGAGAGTAAGAGATAGAACCAGTGTGTTGTGAAGACAAGGATTTGTTCGACCAGTTCCAGTTGCTGTGACAACTGTACGTCTGGTTAGGGAGGCTGAGATTCAACTCAGAAGACCGCGTCTTCACCTTATTCCCCTTGAGCTAAGGACACACAGTCCTCGCCCAATCACTCTGGTAAGTCTTCAAGGTAGACTTCCAAACCTTCACAGACTTCGTTCACTGGCAATCCACAATGACTCTTGGATGCTCAGAACGCGATGCCTAACCGGCTGGAGGATTCATAGTCCTCAAGTGTAACAAGTCTTCAGATCACGCGGACAGAAAGACTTCAATGATGCCAAACACTCTCTGGGCTCTGGGTGATTTGGGCTTTGTCCTCGCAACGATTCTCTCTCTCAAAGGCTTCAGAGGTGGGTTGCTCTCAAACGACAAAAGCCGTATCTAACTCTGAGTAGCCACCAATTTATGGTGTAGGGGCTGGGCTATTTATAGCCACTGGGCAACCTGACCTGATTTGTCCAAAATGACCCTAGGTCACTAAGGAACTGACACGTGTCACAACGGTCAGATTTCAAACACACGCGACAGCTTGACTTGGGCTACAAGTAAAGCTGACTTATTCGACTCTGGATAAGATTTGCTCTCATTGTCTTCGCTCGAAGACATAGGATTTTGGTTGAGCATCACTTCAGTCACTCTGACTTTGTTCACTTGGACCCCACTTAATAGTGCGGTGGTTCCTATGACTCAACAAAGAAGAAAAGAAACAACAAAACTACTAAGTCTTCGCGCTCCATAGTCTTCACTCAATGTCTTCTCCTGTCATAGTCTTCAGTGTGAATGTCTTCACGTACCACCATTATCTTCAATGTCTTCATACATTTTTAGGGGTCATCTCCGGTAGGTAAACCGAATCAAGGAGGGACTACTACCTGTGTTATCCTGGAATTCTCACAAACACATTAGTCCCTCAACCACGTTTGTCGTCAATACTCCAAAACCAAACTAGGGGTGGCACTAGATGCACTTACAATCTCCCCCTTTTTGGTGATTGATGACAAACTGGTTGAAGTTTTCAACGGGGATATAAATATGTGAAATTGTAAAGGATGAGGTATTGTCTTCGTAAGTAGCAAAAGGCTCCCCCTGAAGATGTGCATATAAATAATTTGCTTTTGGAATGCAAATGCACATGGCAGGTTCTACTTGTGGAGATACTCTTCAACTTATGAAGACAAATCATCATGCATGATTCGATGTAACGAAGATAATGACATGCATAATGAAAAATGGACGTCTGCAGAATGATTTAAGTGCGGAAGTTATCATCGCATCACAAAATAGCAAATAAGTAGCAGACGACCATCGAGTTTAAGTGTTACAACTCAGAGAACCAAATGTATCAAGAGCAGGAGTTGTAAACACTAGGCAAAATATAATACAACCGCCCATATGAACCCGCTTGAAGACTATCAACTCATAGCTTCTCCCCCTTTTGTCAGTAAGGACCAAAAAGGGTTGAAGACAGTGAGCCTCTACTCGTTCCCAGAAGGAGTAGGAGAAGATGCAGGGTTGGTGTCGAGGTTTGGCGGTGCAGACGAACTTGGAGCAGTGTCGATACACGTTGGTGTAAGTGCATCTAGTGCCACCCCTAGTTGGTTGGAGTATTGACGACAAAGTTGGTTGAGGGACTAATGCGTTTGTGAGAATTGCAGGATAACGCAGGTAGTGTCCCTCATTGATTCGGTTTACCTACCGGAGATGACCCCTAAAAATGTATGAAGACATTGAAGACAATGGTGGTATGTGAAGATATTCATATTGAAGACTATGACATGAGAAGACATTGAGTGAAGACTATGGAGCGCGAAGACTGTGTGGTTTCGTTGTTTCCTTTTCTTCTTTGTTGAGTCATAGGAACCACCGTACTGTTAAGTGGGGTCCAAGTGAACAAAGTCAGAATGACTGAAGTGATGCTCAACCCAAATCCTATGTCTTTGAGCGAAGACAATGAGAGCAAATCTTATCCAGAGCTGGATGAGTCAGCTTTGCTTGTAGCCCAAGTAAAGTTGCCGTGTGTGTTTGAAATCTGACCGTTGGAACACGTGTCAGTTCCTTAGTGACCCAGGGTCATTTCGAACATATCAGGTCAGGTTGCCTTGTGGCTATAAATAGCCCACCCCCTACACCATAAACTAGTGGCTGCTCAGAGTTAGTTCACAGCTTTTGTCGTTTGAGAGCAACCCACCTCGAGGCCTTTGAGAGAGAGAAATCCCTGCGAGGACAAAGCCCAAACACCCAGAGCCAAAGAGTGTTAGGCATCACTGAAGTCTTTCTGTCTGAGTGACCTGAAGACTTATTACACTTGAGGACTGTGTATCCTCCAGCCGGTTAGGAGTCGCGTTCTGAGCATCCAAGAGTCATTATGGATCGCCGGTGAACGAAGTCTGTGAAGGTTCGGAAGTCTACCTTGAAGACTTACCAAAGTGATTGGGCGAGGACTGTGTGTCCTTAGCTCAAGGGGAATAAGGTGAAGACGTGATCTTCTGAGTTGAATCTCAGCCTCCCTAACCAGACGTACAGTTGTCACAGCAACTGGAACTGGTCCAACAAATCCTGTGTCTTCAACAAGTGACTGGTTCTATCCTCTAACTCCCTTTACTTTGAGTTTGTCTTCGTGAAGTTATTGCCTATTTGTCGTGCCTATTTGACTTCATTGCTTGACTACTATCGTTGATTGGCTTCACACTATCTTCCATCCTGATCCTCACTACCGAGCTTCTATTAGTCCTTGTACTTTCACATTATTGCATACTTGACTATGGTTTGCTTGTTGTAGTTTATCTTCCGCTGCATATCAATTAGGTCATTTCTACTGTTTGTCTTCGAAACTTCCATGTTTGAAGACTTTGATAAAAATTGCCTATTCACCCCCCCTCTAGTCGATAACTAGCACTTTCAATTGGTATCAGAGCAAGGTACTCCCTTGTTCTGTGTGATTCGGTTTAACCACCTGGAGTTTAGCTATGTCAACTGCAGGGATAATCAAAGTCTCCGTTGTTTGTCCCATGTTCGATGGAACTGAATATCCCTACTGGAAGAATAAGATGCGCATGCATCTTGAAGCCATTGATGTCGACCTCTGGTATGTCGTCAAGAACGGCGTTCCCAAAACTGGTGAAGGTGTCACCCCTACTGATGTCAAGAAGTTCATTCAACTGGACTCTACTGCAAAGAACATCATTTGTGGTCATCTGACCAAAGAACAGTATGGCCGTGTGAGTGCTTTGGAAACGTCAAAGCTAGTCTGGGACTGGCTATCCAAGGTCAATGAAGGCGTCTCAACTCAAAGAGACCAAAGGATCAGTGTTCTTCACAACCTCTTCAACCGCTTCAAGAGAAACGACAATGAAAATGTCCAGCTCACGTTTGATCGCCTCACTGACATCACAAATGAGCTTCAGGCTCTCGGCGCCACTGAGATTACCAAGCATGAAATCGTCAAGACACTACTGAGATCACTTGACAGCTCCTTTGACACCCTTGCCCTCATGATACAAGAACGCCCTGACTTCAAGACACTCGATCCGTCTGATATACTTGAGAGGCTCAACACACATGAGTTCCAGCTTTCTGAGAAAAGAGATATCTATGGTCCCAACTATGGCCGAACTCGTGCTTTGAAGGGAAAAGTTGTTTCCTCATCTGAAGAAGAATCTGACTGCGGTTCTGATGATCCTGAAGACATTGGAAAGGAACTTGCTATGTTTGTGAAGAAGTTCCAGAAGTTCACCAAGAAGAAGGGCTTCAGAAAGTCTTCACGATCTAGCTCAAGAAATGATGAAGCTTCCACTCATGACAACAAGAAGAGAACATGTCACAAGTGCAAGAAACCTGGACACTATATCTCTGAGTGTCCACAGTGGGACAATGAGAAGAAGAAGAAGAAGAGCAAGGAATATGATTCTGATGACAAGAAGAAGAAGAAATCTTCAAAGTCTTCTTCCAAGTCCTCATCAAGGTCTTCATCTCATAAGAAGAGCTCATCTGGCAAGGCTCGTGCGTTTGTTGGCAAGGAAATGGATTCAGAGGAGGAGTCTGCTTCTGAGGAGGCAGAGGTGGAATCGGAAGAGGAGTCCGACCCTGGCGTTGCAAGTCTGGCTCTAGCCATAGCCTATGTTGCCAAGTCCATCTTCAACACTGAAGACAATGACTTCCACACCAACGCTGAAGCTGATGACAAGGACGATCCTGCTCCCAC
The DNA here is from genome assembly GCF_018294505.1 of Triticum aestivum. Taxonomy (NCBI): domain Eukaryota; kingdom Viridiplantae; phylum Streptophyta; class Magnoliopsida; order Poales; family Poaceae; genus Triticum; species Triticum aestivum. Next base: position 585,502,682 of record NC_057804.1, read on the forward strand.
CTACTGCTTCATGGCATGTGGTGCCAAGGTAAAATCACGTGATGCTTACTTTCAAACTTCAAGTGAAGATGACTCTGATTGTGAATCCAAACCCAGCTACAAAACACTTGCTAAAATTGCAACTGAACAACAAAAGGCTATGGAACATACTCAAAAACTGGTAGACAAAAGCGATGACCTGTTGGACGCGGAAATGACACATTCACAGTCCTTAGTTGAAGACATAAAAAATCTTCATGCTAAGTACCAAGAACTTGAAAGTCTTCATGAGACGCTCTCAACCACTTATGAAAAGCTCTCCTATGATTATCTTCAAAGGAAGCAAGAGCTTGAGAAATTGAAAGCGACTCATGAAGATCTTCAAAAGGAGAATGAGTCACTTCGCACTCAGCAGATCAGTTCCGCTCAGGATGGATTTGAACCACCATGTCTAAAATGCATTGAGCGTGATAATGCTAGCTCTGTTGCTGAATGTTCCACTGCTGCTACTGTTGCTTTGTCTTCAACTACTGATGTGGTAACTAACCCCTCTGTTGAGATACCACTACTATTGCTGATGAAAATGCTAGGTTGAAGACATTGCTTGAAACAGGGATGTATAAAAGTCTGAAAGGACATCAGACACTTTGTGATGTCCTCAAAAAGCAGATTCTGAACCGAAACCCTAGGAAAGAGGGTGTTGGGTTCGAGAGGAAAATGAATGTTGATGGTTCCTACTGGAAGCCTGAGCAGTATCCCAAAACCACATGGGTTGCTATGAAGGAACCCTCAGTGGATCCATCCACCTTATCCGGCTTTACCTGTGCTAATCCTATTATCATTGATGAATCCTTTGATGCAAACTATAAACTGTTCAAAAATCGGAATGGTGAAGTGTTTGCCAGGTATATTAGTACTAACTGCAGGAATGGACCACCTATGAAGAAGATCTGGGTTCCCAAAAGCTGTCTTGAGAATCTTCCAGTGAATATCACCATGACACCACCAGGGAAGAAGACAAACCCCAGACCTATGGTGTCATATGGTCCAAAGGCTTCATACAGACACATGACTCACTTGAGTCACCCTAACGCCAATGTTTTGAAGGGAAATCGTACTCAAACTTATGAATATGAGCGTGTGTCCTCAAACCGCTATGTTCATAGAACTAAGAACTTTTCTGCTTATTCATATGAGTATCATTCATCTCCTGCAAGGCTATTTGCTAGGGCTCCAAAGCCGAAGTTCTCAGATGCTGCACTTAGACTCATTGCTTCTAAGCCACCCCTGAAGATGTGGGTGGTGAAGAAGAATTAACTTTCTTTTGCAGAATGAGGTCTCCAGCCTGCTATCAAAGGCGTCCGATACTATTGCTGGGGACCTAAAACACATTAAGGGACGCATGATAAAATGTCTTACTATGTATTTCACATGTGAATCACTTACCAGTCATACTATGAGTTCTAACCTTGATCTAAGTTGTGATAATTCTTTTGTGCGTCAAATGCTTATGCTTCACAACACTCTTTGTGAAGCCTATCCTCCTAACTGCACTGTAGGGTATGACACCAAATGCTTCAGAATGGATTATGGACAGCAGATGCACTAATCATATGACTGGTGATCGAAGTCTTCTCATGGACTCAACCTTACATCCATCAGACAAGAGTCCCATCACATTTGCTGACACTGGTAAAAGCAAGGTATTGGGTCTAGGTAGAGTTGCAATCTCAAAGGATCAACACATGGATAAAGTGATGCTTGTTGAATCCCTTGGGTTCAACTTAATGTCTGTCTTAATCCTTTGTGACTTGAACATGATTGTGCTATTCAGAAAATATCGTTGCCTTGTACTAATGGAATCTGACAAGTCTCTAGTCTTTGAAGGGTATCGAAAAGATGATCTATACATGGTAGATTTCTCAGCAGGTCCATAGCTTGCCGTATGTCTTCTTGCAAAAGCTTCAGAATGCTGGCTCTCGCATCGGAGGCTGGGGCATGCTGGCATGAGGAACTTACACACACTCGTCAAGAAGAAGCATGTCATGGGCATCGAGGGTGTCAAGTTCAAGAAGGATCATTTTTGTGGTGCCTGCGAAGCTGGAAAGATGACCAGGGCAAAGCACCCCTCGAAGACAATCATGACGACATCTCAACCCTTCGAGCTGTTACACATGGACTTATTTGGCCCTACTCACTACTCTACCCTCACAACAACAACTTGTCTCTATGGATTCGTCATTGTTGATGACTACTCAAGATATACATGGGTGCACATAATTCTCTACAAGACTGAAGTGCAAGATGTCTTCAGACGCTTCGCCAATCGTACCATGAACAATTATGGCGTCAAGATCAAGCAAATCAGAAGTGACAACAACACTGAGTTCAAGAACACCGGGCTTGATCTTTATCTGGATACAATGGGAATCACTCATGAGTTTTCTGCTCCATACACACCTCAGCAAAATGGCATTGTAGAGCGCAAGAACAGAACCCTCATTGAGATGGCTCGAACAATGCTCGACGAGTACAAGACACCAAGAATGTTCTGGCTTGGAGCTATTGATACTGCATGTCACATCATCAATCGTGTTTACATCCATAAGCTTCTGAATAAAACATCCTATGAACTCCTTACTGGCAAGAAGCCAAATGTCAGCTACTTCAGAGTATTTGGTGCTAGGTGCTGGATCAAGGATCCCCATCACAAGTCAAAATTTGCACCTAAAGCTCACGAAGGCTTCATGCTCGGTTACGGAAAGGACTCGCACTCTTACAGAGTCTTCAACCTCTATCACTACAAAATTGTTGAAACTGTGGACGTGTGATTTGATGAAACCAATGGTTCACAAAGAGAGATCCTGCCAAGTACACTAGATGAAGCTTCGCCTAGCGAATCTATCAAGCTGATGGGAACTAGTGAAATCATGCCTTCTGAAGCACAACCTGAAGACGAACTTATCATTTCTGCACCAAACCAACCTGAAGACAATGCTCAGACCGAAGACAATCCTCCCAATGATGACAATGATCAGCAAGAGCAAGGTCTTCGTCCAGTTCATCCTCGTGTTGCAAATGAAGTACAAATTGAGAAGATAATTGATAGCATCAATGCACCTGGTCCACTTACTCGCTCAAGAGCGACACAGTTAGCAAATTTCTGTGGGCACTTTTCGTTTGTGTCAATATCAGAACCCAAGAAAGTGGCGGAAGCCTTCATGGAACCTGAATGGATTCAAGCTATGCAAGAAGAACTTCAACAATTCAAGATGAACAATGTTTGGGAACTTGTCAAGCGTCCCGACCCTTGCAAGCATAACATTATTGGCACAAAATGGATATATCGAAACAAGCAAGATGAGCATGGTCAAGTCGTCAGAAATAAAGCACGTCTTGTGGCTCAAGGATATACTCAAGTTGAAGGAATTGACTTCGATGAAACATTTGCTCCTGTGGCTAGGCTTGAAGTTATTCGCATACTGCTAGCCTATGCTAACCACCACAACATCTTGCTATATCAAATGGATGTGAAGAGTGCATTCCTCAACGGCAAGATTGAAGAAGAAGTGTACGTTGCTCAACCACCAGGCTTTGAAGATCCAAAACATCCTGATCTGGTGTACAAGCTAAACAAAGCACTGTATGGTCTCAAACAAGCTCCTCGCGCTTGGTATGATACGATCAAAGACTTCCTGAAGAGCAAAGGGTTCAAACCTGGATCCCTCGATCCCACACTCTTCACGAAGACATATGATGGTGAACTGTTTGTGTGCCAAATATATGTGGATGACATTATCTTCGGCTGCACCAACCAGAAGTATAGTGATGAGTTTGGATACATGATGCAAGAGCAATATCAGATGTCCATGATGGGTGAGCTGAAGTTCTTCCGTGGTCTTCAAATTTGTCAGCAAAGGAATGGCATCTTCATATCTCAAGAAAAATATCTCAAAGACTGTCTGAAGAAGTTTGGAATGCAAGATTGCAAAGGTTACACGACGCCAATGCCAGCCAAACACCATATTGGTCCCGACGACAATGGTAAAGAGTTTGATCAAAAGGTATATCGCTCCATGATTGGTTCTTTACTTTACCTATGTGCATCTAGGCCAGATATTATGTTTAGTGTTTGCATGTGTGCTCGATTCCAAGCGGCACCAAAGGAATCGCATCACTTAGCTGTGAAGTGAATTCTTCGATATTTGGCTTACACCCCAACACTCGGATTATGGTATCCAAAGGGCTCAAGATTTGATCTGGTTGGATTCTTGGATGCTGATTATGCTGGTGACAAGGTTGACCGCAAGTCTACATCAGGCACATGTCACTTTCTGGGACGATCACTTGTCTGTTGGTCCTCAAAGAAGCAAAACTGTGTATCACTCTCAACATCTGAATCTGAATACATTGCTGCTGGATCTTGTTGCGCTCAGCTTCTATGGATGAAGCAAACTCTCAAGGACTATGGCGTCAATCTGAAACAAGTACCTCTCTTCTATGACAACGAAAGCGCCATCAAGATTGCCAACAATCCAGTCCAGCACTCGAAGACAAAGCACATTGAAATTCGTCATCACTTTCTCAGAGATCATGTCATGAAGAAAGATATTGACATCATTCACGTCAACACTGAAGAGCAACTGGCAGATATCTTCACAAAGCCCTTGGATGAGAAAAGATTTCGCAAGTTACGGTGTGAGCTAAATATCTTGGAATCCTCAAATGTCCTGTGATCAGGCACACATCCTAACACTTATGCATGTTGATGACTTAGATGTGCAACACACGAAGTAAAGTATATCTTCAATCAATGAAGACTTACATTCTGAGTGTGAATACATTAACGTGGAATTTGACTTCGGAGCGCCATGATAATTGTGCACCGTGTCTGGGTCTAATACTTCCTATACGGTGGGTAACGCCACCACCAAATTTCTTGGTTTGAAGTGTTTCACTCATGGCGTTGTATTTGCAATGACTTCACATTTGGTTTATCTTAAAATTTCAACTTATCTTCATGATTTACTTCACTATGTTGATTTGATTGCTTTCTTATATATATACTAGTATTCTGTCCTCTACAACATTCACTTATAGCTATGTCTTCCCTGTTGAATCTTTTGAACTAAGTGAATGTGATCGGACCCTAATCTCTTTATGCTTTCTATCTCAAACTCTATCTGTCCAAATCATATGCATTCTATTGAAACTGTCGAATGTCTTCTCTGCATCCTTGTCAGCAGAAGACATAGAGACAAACATTAAGTCTGTTTTAAATGATTCATCCTCACTGGTTGAAATCCAGAGAAGCCAGAACAACCATCCGACAAACCTGGCGGGCGTGGGAATGTGGGACAACTATGAGTATGTTACATGCTTGCCACGTGCCCCTCAGATGTGAACGGCCAGGGGCACCTGCGTAATTGCGCTGTGCCGCACACTTCCTTATAAATACATGTCCCCTGCAGTACAGAAAACCTTCTTCCACCTCTCCACCTCGTCAAAACCCTAGCGCCACCGCTAGCTCTTGACGACGCCGGTGACGAAGCGCTTAGCTGTCGCGACTTCTCCGACACCGTCCTCACGCCGGCCGCGGACATCGTCCTCTTCGCCGCCGCCGTAGGTGTCCTCCGTCGCCAAGTTAGGGCACGGTGGATTGAACTGCTCGGTCTCCTATTCATCCCATCTAGCAGTTCTTCATGTGGTAAATACAACTCTATTTTTACCACCTTTTTGATCCTCAATGATTCATCCTATTTACCAAAAGTGGTTTCTGACTATATAATGTTAGATCTATTCTGTCTGCATCTCATACTGCCTAGTATATTCACTTAAGCTTCATATTAGTTAGATTCCTCACTTGTACTTATTCATGGATTCGTACAAATCTGGAACCAACTCTCAACACATAAGTGAATGTCTTCGCATCATGAGGTCAATGTCTTCAAACTGATTTATCTTCAAAATCTTCTGAGAATGCATATGACCTCTTCCCCTTCCCTCGCATCTCTAATGCTGTCACAGGTACATGTCCGTGGGAGAATCCCTTGGTTCTCATAGTCTGCATTCGTTTGCAGAATTCTTACAGCAACACATTAACTCTCCCGAAGCTAGTTCCTGTTTATCCAGCAAGCGAAAGCCTTTGAAGCCTTTGAACGTATTGAAGCCATTCAGTTTGAAGTTCATGGATGCAGAGAAATCAGTAAGGAAGGGCGGCAGACAGCGTCGAGGGGGGACATCAAAAGATTTGCCTGATGACCTCGCAGACCTTTACAAGACAGATCCTGAAGAGGATTATAATCAGGGCAAGACACGAATCCAATGGATTCGACGATATTGGGCTGAACAATGGTTGAAATGCAAGTTCGTGACCCAGGAATACGCTGAGAAGAATGCTATCAAAAGTCCTTGGGGTGATATTCTCTATCGAGGCCTTCCACCCAAGAACAAAGCTGAAGCTATTGCATAGGGTTTCTATCCTTGTATGGTCCGTGGACCTCAGCCTGAAAATGCCGACCCATCATCATTGCTCTGGTGTCGTGATGATAATCTCTTCAAGCGCAACTTCCAGCACGCAAAGGCATCGGCCAAGGAAAACAAGAAGTCATTGGGATTAGACTTCAACCCTGGTCCCTCTGCTCCCCGTGCTGACGGCTCACGTGATGCAGAACCCAATGTCATGGGCCCCTTTTCAAACCTTGATGGCCTCATCACTTACATCTTGGTCCAAGGTGCCAAAGTGGATCATTCTGATAATGATGCTGATAGTGATGAAGCCCCAGCTCCACCTCCAAAGCCGCAGAAGCTAAAGAAGACTAAGGCTTCATAATCAGCTGCTCCTCCAAAAGCTTCACGTGCGAAGCCACTGGCTACTGCACCTCCTGAAGACAGTGTGCAGTCTGAAGATCTATCACGCATCTCCAAGAAGACGAAGAAGAAAAAGAAAATCGTCAAGAATACTGATCAGACATTGACTCTTGCTGCCATTCTGCGCGAAGAGCACATTGATCTGTCCAGCGATGAAGATCTGGCAGATGATGCTCTTGAGCAACTGATCAAGAGCAAGGAAGAAGCAGAGATCTTCAATGATTTGCCTCTCTTTGATGTGGCAGTCATCCATAACTTCATTGATGAGTGGTTTGACACCCCAAATCTCAGCTTTGAGGATCCACAACTTCCTATTGGCCTAAGCGCCTCCTTCAATGGCGCCATTGCTTCTGAGCTAGCTCTTGCTCAGCGCATCGTTGAACTGAAGCACAAGATCGACTATGAGAAAGCTTAGTTCAAGAAGCATGTGGCCAAGCTCAGCGTGCAAGATGTCAAAAACTTCAAGATCATGCTGCACGAGCTCAAAGAAGCCTTTCACAAGAAGCGCGAAGAAGCTAGAGGCTCTCGTGAGCGCATGAAGAGTCTGGCTGACAAGTGTGTGCTAGCCTACAATGAGGCCGAGAAGCGCAAGGCTCTTGGTCGTCCTAGCATTGACCCCAGAATGGTTGCAAAGAAGAAGAAGCTATCAACTGTCCAATCTGCACCTTCAAGGCAGGATGAACCTCGCATAGTCTTCCCAAGCAGCATGACTGGCTCGAATCCAAAGGTCATGTCAACCGCTTCAGAACTGAAGAAGACGAGGGCTGCCGAGGCTGAAGCCAGAAAAAGGAAAAACACGGAAGCCTCTGATGCTGCTCCCTCCAAGAAGAAGGGCAAAACCAAGAAGAATCGGGCTGCTCCCACAGAGCACTTAGTTGTTGAACCTATCTTAATAGTTCGCCCTGCATCTGAACACCAAGAACGACGGATGATTGTTCATGAGCCTGCTTCCACAGAGGCTCATGAAGCTGAAGACATTCCAGCAGTTGATCCCATCGCTGCTGAAGACATTGGTCACCATGACAGTGTTGAAGATGATGAAGTTCTTCCTCAGATCGAACACAACTTGGTATCATCGCCTGTTCTCACAAACAGTGAAATCATCAGCATTGGTCGTCCTCTGACGCCAATTGCTCAGGATGTATCATGGGCTGATCACCCACAACAACAAGACTCCCCGAGTAGTCCCCAACAACAACAAGTCACACCACCTGTGCAAGAAGAAGAGGATGAGGCCCAACCAACTCCATCTCCAAAGGCGTCGCCAGTATTACAAAGGCTTCGCAAAGGACCCAGGCCTCAAGTCCCTCTTTCGAGCGTTCCAGAAGGAGAAGTGCACCACCAATCTGTTGCACGCCAAGTGTTTCAAGAAGCCACTCCGACTGTGAATGTCTCCGTGTCTGAAGCCAAAGCTGTTGAAGACAATTCGGCTGCATCAGCCGATGACGAACAAGAAGAAGAACGTGTCCCTATTCCCCCCATTACTGAAGAAGTTGTTCCTGAAGTGAACGTGCCAGTGCCAGACCCTCCATCTCATCAAGTGGAGGTTGAAAATCTTGAGGCTGCCACCACCAACACAAATGAAGCCAATGACGTAGTCATGGCTGAAGCAAGTGTGGAGCCTGCACCAACCAATATGCCAGAAGCCAATACTGCAACTGCTCCTGAAGCTTCTGTTGTGCAACCTAAAGCCTCTGTTGTTGCCACTGCTCCTGTTCTGCCACCAAGGCCCCATACAATTGAGCAAGCATACAACCATGGCCAGCTAATCACTGTCAAATGGCCCGTTCTGGTTCCTCCGCCTAATTTCTCTGGTCCTCAGTTTGATTATCATATTGAGCATAGGCCTCAGGTCCAGAAATCAAAGCCAAGACTGCCAAGGTTTCCAGGTACTGCCACCTCTATAGGGTCATTTAATGCAAATGGCTTCAAAAGCCACAACACCTTCTTTGACAGCGCAAAGAACCCCTACTCAAGGCCAAGAATATCATCTGATCATTTCTGGAGCCATCAGCAGAGAAGCTATTACTCCTGCGTTCTGTATGATCAAGGGTGCATTTTCCCTCATATGCACCTCGACACTGAAGCCATTGCTGGACTGCCATGCTTAGAAGAAGCACTTGACTGCTTTCGTGATGTAGGTCCGCTCAACTTTGTGACAGACAAAGAACATTGGAATGAGGAATTTTTGCTTCAATTCTATGCTACCCTCCATATTCGCGGCTACAACAGGGATACAAAGACATGGGTTCTCGAGTGGATGACAGGAAATGTTCATCATGAAGCCAAAGCTCTTGACATCATTGAGCTTACAGGCCTATCCACTCCCGGAGAGCTGTACGAACCTGATTGTCAACTCCACCGCAATGCACTGGAGAGAACCTTCCATAAGCCAGAACCCAACATGAGCCAGATGTTGAGCATGATGAAGCCTCTGCCACATGACGCTGAATACCCAAAGGAGTTCTTTGTTGATGACCTTGAGTATCTGCCTCGCACAATATATCACATCATCAGGTGGACTCTATGGCCTATCAAAGGGCATTCCTCAGCTGCAAAACTTGAAGGAGCCATGAAGACATTGGTCTTTTACATCCTCAATGGCATCAGCTTCAATACACAAGATTTCTTCCTCCGGCAACTGGCTGCGTCTGGATCTGGCCTTTTTGGCCTGAAATTCTATGCTCCATGGGTCATGCGCCTCATCAAGCTACACTCTGCTATCAACTATCAGCCCTTTGCTCGCAATCATCCGATCTTTCTACTAGAGGTTGATATGTCAGTTGAAGCCATATACCCTGAGCCTGCCAAGAAGCCTCTTTGTCTTCAAAATGCTGAACACCAAAGCTTCACTCAGCCCATGGAAGGAGTCCAAGCAGTAACTCGTGTCTATCCAATGGCTGGGAACACTCGTGTGCCTCATCGTGCGCCCACTGAAGCTACTGAGAGCACAATTGCCCAAAGGCCTAAGAACCGCTCTCGCGTCCTAAATGACCAAGAACTTCTTGTGGCGCTGCATCAGAAACAAGACAAGCATCACTTTTGGCTCAAGCGACAGATGCAAAGCCTCTTGGTGGACGTCAATCGCATTCAAAATCTTGCCACCAAGAATGCCTTTGTCACTCACGAGACCTGTCGGCGATCATGGAAGAGTTTGACACTGCTCAGTGCTGAAGCAGATCTTCAAGACGATGGCTTCATTGAAAGATTCAAGTTTGACTCCACTCCTCCACGGAATGTTGTCCTACGTCGAACTCCATCCCTTGAAGACTCTGACTATTCTTCCTCCGCGGCAACTGTGAATGCCAAAGTGATCGATGATGAAGATGATGCTACTTCACTGCCCCCTACTTCTGCACGCATCGACACTGCACCAAGTTCGTCTGCGCCGCCAACCAACAACGACAACCCTGCTGCTTCACCCACTCCTCATGAGGACGAGTAGATGCTCTATGTCTTCAAACCTTTTAGGTCATTACTGACAAAAGGAGGAGAAGCATATGAGTTTGATAGTCTTCAAGCGGGTTCATATGGGCGATTGCTTTATATTTTGCCTAGTGTTTACAACTCTTGCTTTTGATACATTTCGTTCTTTGAGTTGTAACACTTAAACTCGATGGTCGTCTGCTACTTATTTGCTTTTCCGTGTGCGATGATAACTTCCGCACTTAGATCATTCTGCAGACGTCCATTTTTCATTATGCATGTCACTCTCTTAGTTATATCATCTCATGCATGATGAATTATCTTCATAAGTTGAAGAGGATCTCCACAAGTACAACCTGCCATGTGCATTTGCATACCAAAAGCAAATTACTTATATGCACATCTTCAGGGGGAGCCTTTGCCTCTTATGAAGACAATATCCTATCCTTTACAATTTCACATACTTTATCCCCGTTGAAAACTTCAACCAGTTCGTCATCAATCACCAAAAAGGGGGAGATTGTAAGTGCATCTAGTGCCAACCCTAGTTGGTTTTGGAGTATTGACGACAAAGTTGGTTGAGGGACTAATGCGTTTGTGAGAATTGCAGGATAACGCAGGTAGTGTCCCTCATTGATTCGGTTTACCTACCAGAGTTGACCCCTAAAAATGTATGAAGACATTGACGACAATGGTGGTATGTGAAGATATTCATATTGAAGACTATGACATGAGAAGACATTGAGTGAAGACTATGGAGCGCGAAGACTGTGTGGTTTTGTTGTTTCCTTTTCTTCTTTGTTGAGTCATAGGAACCACTGTACTGTTAAGTGGGGTCCAAGTGAACAAAGTCAGAATGACTGAAGTGATGCTCAACCCAAATCCTATGTCTTCGAGCGAAGACAATGAGAGCAAATCTTATCCAGAGCTGGATGAGTCAGCTTTGCTTGTAGCCCAAGTAAAGTTGCCACGTGTGTTTGAAATCTGACCGTTGGAACACGTGTCAGTTCCTTAGTGACCCAGGGTCATTTCGGGCATATCAGGTCGGGTTGCCTTGTGGCTATAAATAGCCCATCCCCGACACCATAGACTGGTGGCTGCTCAGAGTTAGTTCACGGCTTTTGTCGTTTGAGAGCAACCCACCTCGAAGCCTTTGAGAGAGAGAAATCCCTGCGAGGACAAAGCCCAAACACCCAGAGCCAAAGAGTGTTAGGCATCACTGAAGTCTTTCTGTCTGAGTGACCTGAAGACTTATTACACTTGAGGACTGTGTATCCTCCAGCCGGTTAGGTGTCGCGTTCTGAGCATCCATGAGTCATTGTGGATCACCGGTGAACGAAGTCTGTGAAGGTTCGGAAGTCTACCTTGAAGACTTACCAGAGTGATTGGGTGAGGACTGTGTGTCCTTAGCTCAAGGGGAATAAGGTGAAGACGCGGTCTTCTGAGTTGAATCTCAGCCTCCCTAACCAGACGTACAGTTGTCACAGCAACTGGAACTGGTCCAACAAATCATGTGTCTTCAACAAGTGACTGGTTCTATCCTCTAACTCCCTTTACTTTGAGTTTGTCTTCGTGACGTTATTGCCTATTTGTCGTGCCTATTTGACTTCATTGCTTGACTATTATCGTTGATTGGCTTCACACTATCTCCATCCCGATCCTTACTACTGAGCTGCTATTAGTCCTTGTACTTTCACATTATTGCATACTTGACTATGGTTTGCTTGTTGTAGTTTATCTTCTGCTGCATATCAATTAGGTCATTTCTATTGTTTGTCTTCGAAACTTCCACGTTTTGAAGACTTTGATAAAAATCGCCTATTCACCCCCCCTCTAGTCGATAACTAGCACTTTCAGTTGGAGGTGGGGAAGTAGCATCATCTTGATCATCGATCACACAAGCATTCACGGTTGCAGCAGAAGAGGAGTACTCTGAGTCTTCAAGAGATGGAGTGCGCTGTAGAACAACATTTCTGGGCGGAGTGGAATCAAACTTGAATCGTTCTGAGTAGCCATCATCCTGAAGATCTTCCTCAACACACATAAGCGTTAGCCCTTTCCATGTGCGTCGACAGGTTTCATGCGCGACAAAGGCATTCTTGGTTGCAAGGTTGCGAATGCGATTGACGTCAGTCATGATGCTCTACATCTAGCGCTTGAGCCAATCATGATGCCTATCCTGCTTTTGATGTAGGCCAACGAGAAGCTCTCGGTCATTGAGAACACGAGATCGCTTTCGAGGCCGTTGAGCAATTGTGCTATCAGTGGCTTCGGTTTGGGCACGGTGAGGTGCATGTGTAGTACCAGCCAACGGATAGACTCGAGTGGCAGCCAACACACCTTCAATGGGCTGAGTGAAGCTCTGACGATCAATGTTATGAAGATAAAGTGGCTCCTTGTCAGGCTCTGGTTAGATGGCTTCAATAGACATATCGACATCTGACAAGAAGACAATGTGGTTGCGTGCAGATGGCTGATAGTTGAAAGCAGTGTGAAGCTTGATCAGACGCATGATCCATGGAGCATAGAACTTCAAGCCAAAAATGTCAGATCTTGATGCAGCAAGTTGGTGGATGAAGAAATCTTGTGCATTGAAGCATTTGCCATGAAGAATATGGAAGACCAATGTCTTCATTGCACCTTCTAGCTTAGCCTTTGGAGAATGTCCTTTGATGGGCCAGAGAATTTGCCTTATGATGTGATAGATTGTGCGTGGCAGATACTCAAGGTCTTCAACAAAGAATTCCATAGGATAGTCTGCATCTGGAGGCAATGGCTTCATCATACTGAGCATCTGGCTCATGTCGGGTTCTGGCTTGTGAAAGATGCTTTCCACAGCTGCAGTGTCAAGCTGACAACCAGGTTCATAGAGATCACCTGGAGTGGGCAGGCCAGTAAGCTCAATGACATCAAATGCTTTGGCTTCATGATGGACATTTCCTGTCATCCACTCAAGGACCCAAGTCTTAGGATCCCTGTTGTAGCCTCTGATATGAAGAGTGGCGTAGAATTGAAGCAGCAACTCTTCATTCCAGTGCTCCTTATCAGTGACGAAATGCAGTAGGCCAGCCTCTCTGAAGCAATCTAGAGCTTCTTCTAAGCAGGGCAGGCCAGCTATGGCTTCAGTATCAAGGCGCATATGCGGAAATATGCGGCCTTGGTTGTACATAATACATGAATAATAGCTGCGCTGCTGATAACTCCAGAACCGATCAGATGAAATCTTGGGCCTGGTGTAGGGGTTCTTATCGCTATCGAAGAAGGTGTTGTGTGCAATGAAGCCGTTGACATTGAAAGATCCTGGTGAAGTGGCAGTACCTGGAAATCTGGGCAGTCTTGGCTTTGGCTTCTGAACCCGAGGCCTGTGCTCGACATGGTAATCAAATTGAGGACCAGCAGCAGGTGGAGGAATCAGAATAGGCCATCTGACAGTGACAAGTTGGCCATAGTTGTATGCTTGCTCGATGATATGTGGCCTTGGAGGCGGAACAGGAGCAGTGGCATTGACTTCAGGCTGCAGATTTGTGTCAGGTGCGGCATGGACTTTAGCTGCTTCATGGGCTTCATTGGCCACTGGTGCATTGCCCATTGTAGGCTCCACATTGGCTTCGGCCATGACAATGTCATTGGCTTCAGGAATGTCATTTGTGGCAGCCTCAGGATTCTCACCCTCCACTTGAATAGCTGGAGGTTCTGGCATAAACTGGTTCTCTTCATTAACTTCTTCTTGAGTTGCAAGGGGAGTAGCGACAGGCTCTTCTTCTTGTGTTGCTCCGCTGATGCAGCCGGAGGGTCTTCAGCAGCATTGGCTTTAGACACAGGGACCGTCACAGAAGGATTGTCTTCAGAGAACACTTGACGTGCCACTGAACTTGACAAGTTGGAGCCCTCTTCTGTGATGGTGGTCATGGAGACAGATGGCCTCAGGCCTTTGCGAATCCGTTGGAATACGGGCGACGCCTTTGGTGATGGTGATGTCTCCATGTAGTTGTCATCATTGGACATGGGGCTGATGACGGGCACAGATGACTGTTGGGGTGTACTTGGTGAGTCTTGATGTGGGGTAGTTTGCTGGGGGCGATCAGCCCACGATGCATCTTGTGAGATCGGCGTCAAAGGACGACCAATACTGATAAGCTCACTGTTCGTTTGAACAGGCGATGATACCGATGAACTCTCGATCTGAGGAAGAACTGTACCATCTTGAACAATGTCTTCAGTCGCGATGGGGTCGACGACTGGAACCTCTTGAGCTTCAGGAGCCTCGGTGGAAGCAGGCTCATGAGCAATCATTCGACGCTCTTGGTTTGCAGACGGAGGGGGAATAAAGGCAAGGGGTTCGATAACAAGGGGCTCTTTAGGAGCAACCCGATCTCTCTTCTTGGTTTTTCTCTTCTTAGGGGGTGGTGCTTCATCAGTGGTGCGCCTGGTTTTCCGCTTCCTGGCTTCGGCTTCAGCTGCCTTGGTTTTCTTCTGTTCAGAAGCCACTGAAGGAGCCTTGGACTTCGAGCCGCGCATGCTGGCAGGGAAGACAATGTGTGGTTCTTCCTGCCGTGGTGCTTCAGTGTTGGCTTCAGATGACTTCTTTTTCTTGGCAGCCATTGAGGGGTCAATGCCAGGGCGGCCAAGTGCTTTGCGCTTTTCAGCTTCATTGTAGGCTTGAACGCATTTGTCTGCGAGTGCTTTCATGCGCTCTCTTGAGCCTTTGGCTTCCTCGCATTTCTTTTGAAACGACTCCTTGAGGTCATTAAGCATCACCTTGAACTTTTGCACATCAACCACATTCAGTTTGGCTACATGCTTCTTGAACTGTTCCTTCTCAAAGTCTATCTTTCGCTTCATTTCAACTATGCACTGAGCCAGAGCAAGCTCAGGAGCAATGGCGCCTTGGAAAGCAACGCTGACGCCTATGGGGAGCTGAAGGTCATCAAAGCTGAGATCTTGATTATCAAACCACTCATCAATGAAGTTCTTCAGAATGTTTACATCAAAGAGGGGCAGATCGTTGAAAATCTCCGCCTCTTGCTTCCTCTTGATCAGCTGCTCCAGAGCATCTTCACAAAATTCTTCATCTGAAGACAAGTCAATGGGTTCAGATTCATTCCTCAGAATGGCTGCAGGCGTCAGTGCATGACTTAGTTGCTGAGCTTGTGTCTTCTGTGGCTTCTCACGCCTCATGGAGATGCAAGAGAGATCTTCAGACTTATTGCTGGGAGCAGAAGGGGCAGTTGCCAATGGCTTCGCTCTCGAAGCAGATGGTTTTGAAGCTTTAGTCTTCTTTTGCTTCCGAGGCTTTGGAGCAGGAGCTAGAGCTTCGTCGGTGTCAGAATCATCATCAGAATGATCCACTTTGGCACCTTGAACAGTAATGTGAGTGATGAGGCCAGCAAGGTTGTAGAAGGGGCCAATCCTGTTTTCATTGGCTTCACGGGTGCCATTGTCCCGAGGTGAGGAGGGACCAGGGTTGAAGTCAAGCCCCAGATCCTTCTTGTTCTTTGCAGCTGAGTCTTTGGCGAACTGGTAATTGCGCTTGAACAGACTGTCTTCACGACACCAGAGTAGTGAAGACGGGTCAGCATTCTCAGGCTGTGGTCCGCACACCATGCAAAGATAGAAACCTTGCTCAATAGCTTCAGCCTGAGTCCTGGGTGGAAGATTTTTGTACAAAATATCACCCCAGGGTGCCTTGATGGCATTCTTCTCTGCATATTCTTTGGTGATGAAGCGATATCTGAACCATTCTTCTGCCCAATATCTTCGAACCCATTGGATTCGATTCTTGCGTTCAGTATAGGTTTCTTCTGGATCAGTTTTGTACATCTTGTGCAAATCTGGAGGTAAGTCCTTGGAGGTGTTACCACGATGCTGTCTGCCTCCCTTTCTTGCTGACTTTTTAGTTGCCATGAAGTGTAAACTGAAAGGCTTCAGTACGTGCAATGGCTTCAAACGACTGGACTGACAGGAACTCGCTTCAGGTGAGTTGATGTGACTCTGCAAGAATTCTGCAAACGAATGCAGACTATGAGAACCAAGGGATTCTCCCATGGACATGTACCTGTGACAGCATTAAAGGTGCGAGGGAAGGGGAAGAGGTCATATGCATTCTCAGAAGATTTTGAAGATAAATCAGTTTGAAGACATTGACCTCATAACGCGAAGACATTCACTTATATGATGAAAGTTGGTTCCAGAGTTGTACAAATCCAAGAATAAGTACAAGTGAGGAATCTAACTTGTGAAGAAGCATAAGTGAATATACTAGGCGGAATACGAGATGCAGAAAGAGATAGATTCATGTTCGAAGATCTAGAAACCACTTTTGGTAGGAAGGGATGAATCTATCAGATCAAAAAGACGGTGAAAAGTAAACTTTTATTACCACACGAAGAACTGCTAGACGGAGCGAAGATGGATGCCGAGCAGTTTGATCTCCCGTGCCCTAACTTGGCGACGGAAGACACTTATAGCGACGGCAGACAAGACGAGGTCCGCGGCCGGCGTGAGAACGGCGTCGAGGAGATCGCGACAGCTAAGCGCTTCATCGTGAGCGGCGTCGAGAGCTAGCGTAGGCGCTAGGGTTTGCGAGAGATGGCGAAGGAGGAAGAAGGATTTTTGACCGAGACGAGACATGCATTTATAAGGACAGAGACAGCACAGTGCAATTATGCAGGTGCCCCTGGCGGTTCACATCTGATGGACACGTGGCGAACATGCAACTCATTGAGAGTTGTTCCACGTTCCCACGCACGCCTGGATTGTCAGGGTGGTCGTTCCGAATTCTTCGGGTTTTAGGCAAAAAATAGGTCATTAAAGCTAGATATAAATGTTTGTCTTTGTATCTTCTGCTGATAAGGACACAGAGAAGACATTCGACAGTTTCAACGGAATGCATATGATTTGGATAGATAAAGCTTGAGGTAGAAAGCATAGAGAGGATAGGGTCCGATCACATTCACTTAGTTCAAAAGATTCAAACAAGAAAACATAGTTATAAGTGAATGCTGTAGAGGACAAAATACAGTGTATATATATATAACAGAGTAAAGCCAAATCAGTAATCACGAAATCAAATTAATGTTGAAGTTAAATCAATTGCGAAGACTTTGCAAATATGGCGCCATGAGGAAACACTTAGTAAGATTTTGGTGGTGGCGTTACCCACCGTATAGGAAGTATTAAACCCAGACACGCCGCACAAGTATCGTGGCGCTCTGAAGTCAATTTCCACATTAATGTATTCACACTTAGAGTGTATGTTTTCATTGATTTAAGATATACATTACTTCGTGTGTTGCACATCTAAGTCATCAAACTGCATAGGTGTTAGGATGTGTGCCTAATCAGAGGACATTCAAGGATTCCAAGATATTTAGCTCACACCGCAACTTGCAAAACCTTTTCTCATCCAAGGGCTTAGTGAAGATATCAGCCAAGTGCTCTTCTGTCTTGACGTGGATGATATCAATGTCTTCATAACATGATCTCTGAGGAAGTGATGACGAATCTCAATATGCTTTGTCTTCGAGTGCTGAACTTGATTGTTGGCAATCTTGATGGCACTCTCATTGTCGCAGTAGAGAGGCACATTGTTTAGGTGTATACCATAGTCCTTGAGAGTTTGCTTCATCCAGAGAAGCTGAGCACAGCAGGATCCAGCAGCAATGTATTCAGATTCAGCAGTGGAGAGAGATACACAGTTCTACTTCTTTGAAGACCAACAGACAAGTGATCGTCCCAGAAAGAGACATGTGCATGATGTGGACTTGCGATCAACCTTGTCACCAGCATAATCAGCATTTGAGAATCCAACTAGATCAAACTCTGAGCCCTTTGGATACCATAATCCTAGTGTTGGGGTGTAAGCCAAATATCAAAGTATTCGCTTCACAGCTAAGTGACGCGATTCCTTTGGTGCCGCTTGGAATCGGGCACACATGCAAACACTAAGCATTATATCTGGCCTAGATGCACATAAATAAAGCAAAGAACCAATCATGGAGCGGTATACCTTTTGGTCGAATTCTTTACCATTGTCGTTGGGACCCAGATGACTTTTGGTTGGCATTGGCGTCGTGTATCCTTTGCAGTCTTGCATTCCAAACTTCTTCAGGAAATCTTTGAGATATTTTTCTTGAGAGATGAAGATGTTGTTGCGTTGCTGACGGATTTGGAGACCCAGAAAGAACTTCAGTTCACCCATCATGGACATCTGATATTGCTCTTGCATCATATGACCAAACTCATCACTGTATTTCTTGTTGGTGCAGCCGAAGATAATGTCATCCACATATATTTGGCACACAAACAGTTCACCGTCATAAGTCTTCGTGAAGAGAGTAGGGTCCAGTGAACCAGGTTTGAAGCCTTTGCTCTTCAGGAAGTCCTTGAGTGTATCATACCAAGCGCGAGGGGCTTGTTTGAGGCCATATAGTGCCTTGTTGAGCTTGTACACCATATCAGGATGTTTTGGATCTTCAAAGCCAGGATGTTGTGCAACATATACTTCTTCTTCTATCTTTCCATTGAGAAAAGCACTCTTCACATCCATTTGATATAGGAGAATGTTGTGATGATTTGCATAGGCAAGAAGTTGTTGGAAATATGCCCTAGAGGCAATAATAAAAGAATTATTATTATATTTCCTTGTTCATGATAATTGTCTTTTATTCATGCTATAGTTGTATTATCCGGAAATCGTAATACACGTGTGAATACATAGACCAGAACATGTCCCTAGTGAGCCTCTAGTTGACTAGCTCGTTGATCAACAGATAGTCATGGTTTCTTGACTATGGACATTAGATGTCATTGATAACGGGATCACATCATTAAGAGAATGATGTGATGGACAAGACCCAATCCTAAGCATAGCACAAGATCGTGTAGTTCGTTTGCTAGAGCTTTTCCAAATGTCAAGTATCATTTCCTTAGACCATGAGATTGTGCAACTCCCGGATACCGTAGGAGTGCTTTGGGTGTGCCAAATGTCACAACGTAACTGGGTAACTATAAAGGTGCACTACGGGTATCTCCGAAAGTGTCCGTTTGGTTGGCATGAATCGAGACTGGGATTTGTCACTCCGTATGACGGAGAGGTATCTCTGGGCCCACTCGGTAATGCATCATCATAATGAGCTCAAAGTGACCAAGTGTCTGGTCACGGGATCATGCATTACGGTACGAGTAAAGTGACTTGCCGGTAACGAGATTGAACGAGGTATTGGGATACCGACGATCGAATCTCGGGCAAGTAACATACTGATTGACAAAGGGAATTGTATACGGGGTTGCTTGAATCCTCGACATCGTGGTTCATCCGATGAGATCATCGAGGAGCATGTGGGAGCCAACATGGGTATCCAGATCCCGCTGTTGGTTATTGACCGGAGAGCCGTCTCGGTCATGTCTACGTGTCTCCCGAACCCGTAGGGTCTACACACTTAAGGTTCGGTGACGCTAGGGTTGTAGAGATATTAGTATGCAGCAAACTGAAAGTCGTTCGGAGTCCCGGATGAGATCCCGGACGTCACAGGAGTTCCGGAATGGTCCGGAGGTAAAGAATCATATATGGGAAGTCGAGTTTCGTCCATCGGGAAAGTTTCGGAGGTCACCGTATTGTACCGGGACCACCGGAAGGGTCCCGGGGGTCCACCAGGTGGGGCCACCTATCCCGGAGGGCCCCATGGGCTGAAGTGGGAGGGGAACCAGCCCCTGGTGGGCTGGTGCGCCCCCTCTTGCCCCCCCTGCGCCTAGGGTTGGGAACCCTAGTGGAGGGGGCGCCTCCACTTGCCTTGGGTGGCAAGGCAACCCCTTGGCCGCCCCCCCGGGGACCCTATATATAGAGGGGGAGGGAGGGCAGCCGCACCTTTGCACTTGGCGCCTCCCTTCCCCCTTGCTACACCTCTCCCTCCTGCAGACGCTTGGCGAAGCCCTGCCGAGATCCCTGCTGCATCCACCACCACGCCGTCGTGCTGTTGGATCTTCATCAACCTCTCCTTCCCCCTTGCTGGATCAAGAAGGAGGAGACGTCTCCCTGACCGTACGTGTGTTGAACGCGGAGGTGTCGTCCGTTCGGCGTTAAGGATCTCCGGTGATTTGGATCACGACGAGTACGACTCCCTCAACCCCGTTCCCTTGAACGCTTCCGCTCGATCTACAAGGGTATGTAGATGCACTCCTCTCTCTCGTTGCTAGATGAACTCATAGATTGATCTTGGTGAAACCATAGAATTTTTTTTATTTTCTGCAACGTTCCCCAACAGTGGCATCATGAGCTAGGTCTATGCCTAGTTCTCTTTGCACGAGTAGAACACAAATTTGTTGTGGGCGTAGATGTTGTCAACTTTCTTGCCACTACTAGTCTTATTTTGCTTCAGCAGTATTGTGGGATGAAGCGGCCCGGACCGACCTTACACGTACGCTTACGTGAGACAGGTTCCACCGACTGACATGCACTAGTTGCATAAGGTGGCTAGCGGGTGTCTGTCTCTCCCACTTTAGTTGGAGCGGATTCGATGAAAAGGGTCCTTATGAAGGGTAAATAGAAGTTGACAAATCACGTTGTGGCTTTTTGTAGGTAAGAAAACGTTCTTGCTAGAACCCTATTGCAGCCACGTAAAAGATGCAACAACAATTAGAGGACGTCTAACTTGTTTTTGCAGCAATTGTTTTGTGATGTGATATGGCCAAAAGTTGTGATGAATGACTAATGATATATTGTGACATATGAGATCATGTTCTTTTAATAGGAATCACGACTTGCATGTCGATGAGTATGACAATTGGCAGGAGCCATAGGAGTTGTCTTCATTATTGTATGACCTGCGTGTCAATGATTTAACGCCATGTAATTACTTTACTTTATTGCTAAACCGTTAGCCATAGTAGTAGAAGTAATAGTTGGCGAGCAACTTCATGGAGACACGATGATGGAGATCATGATGATCGAGATCATGGTGTCATGCTGGTGATGAAGATGATCATGGAGCCCCGAAGATGGAGATCAAAGGAGCTATATGATATTGGCCATATCATGTCACTACTATTTGATTGCATGTGATGTTTATCATGTTTTTGCATCTTGTTTACTTAGAACGACGGTAGTAAATAAGATGATCCCTCATAATAATTTCAAGAAAGTGTTCCCCCTAACTGTGCGCCGTTGCGACAGTTCATTGTTTCGAAGCACCAAGTGATGATCGGGTGTGATAGATTCTAACGTTCACATACAACGGGTGTAAGACAAATTTACACATGCAAAACACTTAGGTTAACTTGATGAGCCTAGCATGTACAGACATGGCCTCGGAACACAGAGACCGAAAGGTCGAACATGAGTCGTATGGAAGATACGATCAACATGGAGATGTTCACCGACGAGGACTAGTCCATCTCACGTGATGATCGGACACGGCCTAGTCGACTCGGATCATGTAACACTTAGATGACTAGAGGGATGTCTAATCTGAGTGGGAGTTCATTAAATAATTTGATTAGATGAACTTAATTATCATGAACTTAGTCTAAAATCTTTGCAAAAATGTCTTGTAGATCAAATGGCCAACGCTCATGTCAACATGAACTTCAACACGTTCCTAGAGAAAACCAAGCTGAAAGATGATGGCAGCAACTATACGGACTGGGTCCGGAACCTGAGGATCATCCTCATAGCTGCCAAGAAAGCATATGTCCTAGAAGGACCTCTAGGTGAAGCACCCATCCCAGAGAACCAAGACGTTATGAAGGCTTGGCAGTCACGTGTTGATGATTACTCCCTCGTTCAGTGCGGCATGCTTTACAGCTTAGAACCGGGGCTCCAAAAGCGTTTTGAGCAACACGAAGCATATGAGATGTTCGAGGAGCTGAAAATGGTTTTCCAAGCTCATGCCCGAGTCGAGAGATATGAAGTCTCCGACAAGTTCTATAGTTGTAAGATGGAGGAAAATAGTTCTGTCAGTGAGCACATACTCAAAATGTCTGGGTTGCACAACCGCCTGTCCCAGCTGGACATTAACCTCCCGGACGAGGCGGTCATTGACAGAATCCTTCAGTCGCTCCCACCGAGCTACAAGAGCTTTGTGATGAACTACAATATGCAGGGGATGGTGAAAACTATTCCTGAAGTATTTTCAATGCTGAAGTCAGCAGAGGTAGAAATCAAAAAGGAACATCAAGTGTTGATGGTCAATAAAACCACTAGTAGAATTTTTTTATTTTCTGCAACGTTCCCCAACAGCAGTATGCGAATAGCTTCAAGCCTTGCCACAGGAGCAAAAGTTTCATCAAAGTCCATCCCTTCCTCTTGAGTGTAGCCTTGAGCAACTAGACGAGCTTTGTTTCTGACCACTTGACCATGTTCATCTTGCTTGTTGAGATATATCCATTTGGTGCCAATGATATTTTGCTTCTGAGGATCAGGACGCTTGACCAGTTCCCACACATTGTTCAACTCAAACTGTTGGAGCTCTTCTTGCATGGCTTGAATCCATTCAGGTTCCATGAAGGCTTCACTCACTTTCGTGGGTTCCGAGGTTGAGACAAATGCAAAGTGTCCACAGAAATTGGTGAGTTGTGTTGCTCTTTGTATGGCTCTTGAATGAGTGAGTGGACCAGGTGCATTGAGGCTATTAATCATCTTCTCAATTTGTACTTCATTTGCAACACGAGGATGAGCAGGACGAAGATTTTGCTCTTACTGATCATTCTCATCATTTGGGTAATTGTCTTCAGGTTGATCTGGTGCAGAAATGACAAGTTCCTCTTCAGACAAACTCTCAGAGGGTATTATTTCGTCAGTTCCCATTTGCTTGATTGACTCACTAGGGGATAACTCATCTAGCACATTTGGCAGGTGCTCTCTTTGCGAGCCGTTAGTCTCATCGAACCGCACATCCACAGTTTCAAACACTTTATAGTGAAATAGGTTGAAGACTCTATAGGAGTGCGAATCCTTTCCGTAACCAAGTATAAAACCTTCATGTGCTTTCGGTGCAAATTTTGAAGTGTGATGAGGATCCTTGATCCAGCACCTAGCACCAAATACTCTCAGGTAACTTACGTTTGGCTTCTTACCAGTTAGGAGCTCATAGGAAGTTTTCTTCAGAAGCTTGTGAAGATAAACACGGTTGATGACGTGGCATGCAGTGTCAATGGCTTCAGGCCAGAAGTTTCGTGGAGTCTTGTACTCATCAAGCATCGTTCGAGCCATCTCAATAAGAGTTCTGTTCTTGCGCTCGGCGATGCCATTCTGCTGAGGTGTGTAAGGAGCAGAGAACTCATGAGTGATACCCATGGTATCCAGGTAGAGGTCGAGGTCGGTGTTCTTGAACTCAGTGCCATTGTCGCTTCTGATGTGCTTGATCTTGACACCGTAGTTCGTCATGGCACAGTTGGCAAAGCGTCTGAAGACATCCTGCACTTCAGTCTTGTAGAGGATTATATGCACCCAAGTGTATCGAGAGTAATTGTCGGTGTCAAAACCAGCAGATCTCGGGTAGGGGGTCCCGAACTGTGCGTCTAGGCAGATGGTAACAGGAGACAAGGGACACGGTGTTTTTACCCAGGTTCGGGCCCTCTCGATGGAGGTAAAACCCTACTCCTGCTTGATTAATATTGATGATATGGGTAGTACAAGAGTAGATCTACCACGAGATTGGAGTGGCTAAACCCTAGAATCTAGCCTATGGTATGATTGTTGTTCGTCCTACGGACTAAAACTCTCCGGTTTATATAGACACTGGAGAGGGCTAGGGTTACACAGAGTCCATTACAATGGGAGGAGATCTTCATATCGTATCGCCAAGCTTGCCTTCCACGCCAAGGAAAGTCCCATCCGGACACGGGACAGAGTCTTCAATCTTGTATCTTCATAGTCCAGGAGTCCGGCCGAAGGTCATAGTCCGGCCATCCGGACACCCCCTAATCCAGGACTCCCTCAGTAGCCCCTGAACCAAGCTTCAATGACGACGAGTCTGGTGTGCAAGTTGTCTTCGGCATTGCAAGGCGGGTTCCTCCTCCGAATATTTCATAGAAAATGTTGAACACCAGGGTAGTGTCCGGCTCTGCAAAATAAGTTCCACATTCCACCGTAGAGAGAATAATATTTGCGTTAATCGGATCTGCTGACGTATTCCGCGGCGTGACATCATGCCACGACCAGGTTTTTACTCATTTTATCGTTCCACCTCAATGCGTTTAGCGAGGCGGTTTCCTTGGCATGTCTTGTCAAAGCAGAGATCGTGTCCCCTTATTCCGGGATTCTCATCAATACGGGTGTGGGTAACCCAACCGCGCCATTAACCGCGGCACTTGGGGGATAAGCGAGTTTTATTAGGCCAGTGGGGGGCTCGTAGTTTTAGCCGCCCATATAAGGGGATAAGAATCCGTCCTTTCCATTCACGCCTTCTTCCTCTTCTGCTTATCCATCCCTGCGTGCTCGAGCTCCAGCGCCCAAGCCTGCACTTCCCACCTCAACCTTCTCCAACCATGTCTGGAGCGGGAGGCAGATGAATGGCCTCCTCCGTCAAGGAGGGGCAAATTAAAAAACTGAGGAAGGTCGGATACTTGTCTAACGACATCGCGCACCGGCTTCCAGATGTGGGGCAACTCATCCCCACCCCGGGCCCCATGAGAGGGTTGTTTTTCTTCCCCATTTCCTCCGCGACTAGGTTTTCCTCTTCACCCATTCGTCCGGGGGCTCATGTTCTACTACGGCCTGGACTTTCATGATCTGGCCCCGAACTTCATCCTCAACATCTCGGCGTTTATCGTCGTGTGTGAGGCCTTCCTCCGCATCCAGCCCCACTTTGGCCTATGGCTGAAGATCTTCAGCGTCAAGCCAAAGGTTATGAAAGGCCGACAAGCGGAATGCGGAGGCGCCATGGTGGGCAAGATAGCCAACGTCACCTGGCTCGAGGGTGCCTTCGTGGAAACCATCAAAGGGTGGCAATCGGGGTGGTTTTATATCACCGAGCCACATGACCCTAAGTGGGCAGCGGCCCCCGAATTTCGATCCGGCATCCCCACCCGGCTCACATCCTGGAAAGAGACGGTCCTGTCGTGGGGCAATCCGGCAGAGGTGACCGGACTCCAAACCTGCGTCCGAGACCTGGTGACCAAGAAGGTCAAGCTTGTCAACGTGGTCCAGGTCATGCTCTTTCACCGGATCATCCCGTGTCAACGACGGGACTTCAATTTGTGGGAGTTCGACCTGGCCCATCACCAGACTCTATCCCGGCTCCTCGAAACAAAGCACGAGGATGCCTGGAAGGTGCTTTTCAAGAGTTCCGAGGTCTCCCCTCCCGTCACCGAGGATCGCGGATTCTGCGCCAAGCGCCAAGCCAGTGCGGTGAGCTTGATTTCCCCTTTACGGGGTATTTTTTTTCATTGCGGGATCTAAACTCCCGTCTCCTTAATAGGACTGGAAGAAAAAGGCCGGACAGATCAACTGTCCGGCTCCCTTGCCCAAAGACCCAGCAGACGCCCACTTGATGAAGCTGCTGGTCCCGGCACCTCACGTGGTGCCAGAGAAGAAGGCCAAGAAGAAGGCCATGGGGACTCTAAAGAGTTCCCGGCGCCTGGTGGTATCGGATTCATTGCCCGACAACCCCGAAGCACCCTCCGCCTCTGAAGACGAGGAGGAGGAAGAAGAAGAAGCCTCTCCCCCTCCAACGGGGGAAGGAAAGAAAAGGAAGGCCGCCCCAACTGGGGAGGCCGGAGGGTCCAAGAAAGGGAGAACCCTCCTTCCGGACTACACCTCCGACACCGAAGACAGCGGGGAGGAATGGCCATCCAGGGTCAAGCCCCTGGCAAAATCGTAAGCATCCGGTCACCCGAATAACTTATGACGCCCCTCCATTATTTGGCATTTTCTGACACCGAATTCGATCATGTAGTCCGCCCAAGGCCCAGCTCGATGATTCGACGAGCGGCTCCTTGGATTCGTCGGATGTGAATAGCGCTTCACTTCCGGCGGCCTCCTCCCCTCTCCCTACGGACGACGCCGAGGTGGAGTCCCAAAAGGGACTAAACCAGGAGGAGGTGGTCCTAGAGGCGCCATAAGGCGACCTTCCGGACTCTAAGCCCAAAGGGGGTAAAACCCCGGAGGGATCTAAGTCCGGCCCCGGGGCGGACACTGCTCCGGAACCATCAGTGGTTCCAGAGCACGACAGGCGGCGCCTTCACAAGAAGGGCAAGTCCGCGACGCCGGCGACTTCCGTCCACCCGGAGGCGCCGGACAATTTGCTGGAGGCGCTCAACGGCGCCTCTATCGACGAAGAACGCCGCACTGTTATGAGTGCGGTGATTCAGAAGGTTCAGTCCGCCAAGAGCGGGCTGACGGAAGCCTGCACAAGCCTGTTAACGGGCTTTGAGGTATGTGTTCAAAAACATATATAAAAAATGTTACCGCATAGACAGTAGCCCCTGATGCTTAGTTCGGTGTTCGGAAAGAAAAGCCGAACTGAGGATCTTAAAAGATATACGCAGGAGTCTAATAGAAATATGTCAATATGGGAATGCAGGTTGCGCTGCTGACCTCTGCCGCACTGACTGCAGAGGTCAATGTATTGAAGGAAAGCCTCGAGCGGTCCGAGAGCGAGCTCGGCCGTGCCAAGAAGCAGCTCGAGGATAAAGAGGGTACATAGTACCTCTTGTAAATGTATATAGAAATACTTGGTTGCAAAATAATAACAGGACCAAGGTTAATGTTGCAGGAGCCACGATCGAGGTGGCGACCCTGAAAGAGGTGGTCTCTAAGGCCGAAAAGAGTGTGGCCTTGGAGCGCACCGAGCGAGAGAAGCAGGAGGCGCGGGTGGCGGAGGTGCGGCAAGAGCTCCAGGCTCTCGTGGAAAAACACGAGAGTTTGGAGCGTGACTCGAAGACTCGAGAGTCCGAGCTTGCTTTGGCTCTTGAGAGTGCCAAGACCGCTAAGGGCGAAGCCCAGAAGGCCCTTCAGGAGATCGAGGCGATGAAGAAGATAGCGGCGGGTAAGGCATTCTTTATGCAAAGCAAAAATATAAAAGTTAATTATATGCTACTTACCCGAATCCGGAGCTCTCCAGGAGTGTTCGCCGATCTGCCCTGTAGTGTGTCTGATGCCGCCGCATACTACCGAGCCGAAGAGGGGAGCTCGACGGAAAAAGTGTTCTGGTCTCAGTATGCTGAGGCCGAACATCCGGTGCCCCTGAGCGACCAGCTGAAGCAGCTGGTCGAGCTCCACAAGGTGGCCGAACAGGCCATGAAGGGCCTCATAGCTCGGCTGTGGCCTGGAGAAGCCATGCCTGGGAGCTATTTTGGTGTGGTGCGGTGGCTGGTGGACGCATGTCCGTGGATTGAGGTCGTCAAGCGCTCCGCTTGTATTGAAGGTGCCCGTCGGGCCCTTGCTCGTGCTAAGGTGCACTGGGGCAAGCTAGACGCGGAGAAGCTGTTGACGGACGCGCCACCGCTGGGCAAGGAGTATCGTACGCCCGAGATGTATTACAATGGCGTTCTGAAGGGTGCTCGCCGCATAGCGGATGAGTGCTCCAAAGATGTGATTTTTGAGTAAACTCGCATTTGTTATCCTGTACGCTGAAGCTTTGTTCATATGCGTTAAGCAATGCTTGTTAATTTAAAATATTACCTTCTGTGCGGCCGTTTATCAAATCTGAGAGATGCATGTCGTCGGCTTCGACCCCCATGCCACGAGTGTTGGGGTGTTCGGGATAAACCTGAGCGCTCTTGTTCCCATTCTTGGGTCCATCTAGGGAGGCGTTCAGCACAGCAAACCAGGCCGTCGGACTTATAATGCTTTATCACTCTCACTTAGCCATAGAATTCTATAATTTTAAATTTCGGCGAAGCCCCTAGTATTCGGAAGACCGAGTTCGGGGCGCTATCCACGCCTAGGCCGGATAAGTCTGGTTCCTCGCTTGAAGCGGCATAAGTCTTTAAGGACTCGAAAAAACCTCGCGAACAGCGACCGGTCTCTCGCACTATCATGACAGTCAGTTTTAGCTTTCTCTACTAAGGTGTCAACCCAGCTCAACTGGGGCACAATCGCAGTAGTTCTCCCAGTGCTACCTTAGCCAACAATGCGGAACGTAAGGTACCAAAACATGGGAGCCGGGCAAACCCAACTATTGACCAAAGACATGATTCGGAGCCGATGCATATAGTGCTATAAGTTCGGGGTGCCGCACTCATGAGAGTGTTCGGTCTTCTCACACCATGTTATGGGGTGTTGTAAGCCCCTGGTGTATTGTCCGCACCAAAGTGTACGGTTGCAGAATGTCGTGACTGAATATATTTGTATATAAAAAATAGATAAGTACAATAATAGGTAAGAGCTATATATTGTTTATTAAAAAGGGCTGCTGCGAAAGCAGAACGATACAAAAGGTGCGGTAAGCAAGAGATGGGAGTATTTGACATATTCCCCTTCAGGGGCAAGCTGCAGGATTGTAAAAGAAACAGGTATTAAACTCGTTATAGAGACCACCTTGACATTTGATGTAGCTTGCTTCCTCCCTGGCTATTGCATCGTTGGTTCGGCGATAGTATTGCCGGACAAGCCTTCCGAATAGTTGGGTCCTGAAAGTGTGTAAAAAAGGAAAACAGTGGGATAGGGAGCCCCCTAGTGTGGTTAAACCGCATTCTGGGCGTGCCGTTGTTGTGCCCCTCCCCTTGTGCCCATGGTATCTCTAAGGTGTAATTATGTACGTGTGGTACCAGCATTGCCGTTTGGCGGGGGCTGGGGTCGGGGCCGCACTGCTATGCTTGCTCAGAATGTGCCAGCCGGATTTGTTGTAGGTTACTTCGGGCTCACTTGACATTGTCCGGACGTTTGGCGCCTGGATTGGAGAACTGCCTTGAGAGGCTACTCTGTACTTCCGCCGCCAGGGCCGCCGTGTGCTCCTCCGTTTGGAGAGAGCGTTCTGTGTTTCCATTTACCGTGATGACTCCACGAGGTCCTGGCATCTTGAGCTTGAGATATGCGTAGTGCGGCACCGCATTGAATTTTGCAAATGTGGTTTGTCCGAGCAGGGCGTGATAGCCGCTGCGGAATGGGACTATGTCGAAGATTAACTCCTTGCTCCGGAAGTTATCCGGTTATCCGAAGACCACCTCGAGTGTGACCGAGCCTGTACAGCTGGCTTCGACCCCTGGTATGACACCTTTGAAGGTTGTCTTTGTGGGTTTAATCCTCGAAGGATCGATGCCCATTTTTCACACTGTGTCCTGGTAAAGCAGGTTCAGGCTACTGCCGCCGTCCATTAGGACTCTGGTGAGGTGAAATCCGTCGATAATTGGGTCTAGGACCAGTGCGGCGAATCTGCCGTGACGGATGCTGGTGGGATGGTCCCGTCGATCGAAAGTGATCGGGCAGGAGGACCATGGGTTGAACTTTGGGGCGACTGGCTCCAGTGCATAGACATCCTTGAGAGCACGCTTCCGCTCCCTTTTGGGGATGTGGGTTGCGTATATCATATTCACCGTCCGAACTTGCGGGGGAAATACCTTTTGTCCATTGTTGTTCGGCGGCCGGGCCCCCTCCTCGTCATCGCTATGTAGCCCCTTGTCTTTGGTTTCGACACTTATCTTGCCTACCTGCTTGAACACCCAACAATCCCTGTTGGTGTGATTGGCTGGCTGTTCGGGGGTGCCGTGTATCTGGCACGAGCGATCAAGTATCCGGTCTAAGCTGGATGGGCCCTGAGGGTTTCGTTTGAATGGCTTCTTCCGCTGACCCGGTTTAGAGCCTCTGAATCCGGCATTGACTGCCGTATCTTTAGTATTGTCACGTTAATGCGGCACTTATGCTTGTTTGCGGCATGACCTGCCGTTGTTATCCTTGCTGTCCGAATTGCCGGGGCTTTTGCTTATATTATTGCTACGAGCTAGCTAGCTGTCTTCTCCCGCGCAAAAGCGGGTCATGAGTGTCGTGAGGGCTGCCATAGACTTTGGCTTTTCCTGTCCTAGGTGCCGGGCAAGCCACTCGTCTCGGATGTTGTGCCTGAAGGCTGCAAGGGCCTCGGCGTCCGGACAATCGACTATTTGGTTTTTCTTGGTTAGGAACCGTGTCCAGAATTGTCTGGCCGATTCCTCTGGCTGCTGGATTTTGTGGCTTAGGTCATTGGTGTCTGGTGGTCGCACATACGTGCCCTGGAAGTTGTCAAGGAATGCGGATTCCAGGTCCTCCCAACAACTAATTGACTCTGCTGGCAGGCTGTTAAGCCAATGTCGAGCTGGTCCTTTAAGCTTGAGCGGGAGGTATTTGATGGCATGTAGATCATCACCACGGGCCATGTGGATATGAAGGAGATAATCCTCGATCCATACCGCAGGATCTGTTGTGCCATCGTATGATTCGATGTTTACGGGTTTGAAGCCCTCGGGGATTTGATGATCCATTACTTCGTCTGTGAAGCATAGCGGGTGTGCGGCGCCCCTGTACTAGGCTATATCACGACGCAGCTCGGACGAGCTTGGTCTATTGTATTCGGCTGGGCCATACTTATTATGTCCGGCATGACGGCTAGCGTCACGTGAAGCGGGGCGCCCATGCGATCCGTAGATCGATCTTGTTTTCCTTGCCTTATTCTCCAAGATGTCTTGCAGGTCTGTTGTGTCTCCCCGTACTCTAGTATGTTTTGAGCGGTGTCAGGGTGCGGCTTGGGTCGAGGTCCTGAAGGCCTCTCTGTCGCGGCCACGGGGTGGCCGATCGGGCACATCATACGCTGGTGATG
Source organism: Triticum aestivum (assembly GCF_018294505.1). NCBI lineage: Eukaryota > Viridiplantae > Streptophyta > Magnoliopsida > Poales > Poaceae > Triticum > Triticum aestivum. The sequence goes on from NC_057804.1 coordinate 585,533,683, forward strand.
TAGGTTTAGTTGCTTCCTCCTCAAGTTGTGGAAGCAGCCTGCGCTTCGGGTAGCTCTTGGATGGGCGTTCTAGTTTATACTCTTCGGCCGCCAGGACTTCGGTCCATCTGTCGGCTAGCAAGTCTTGGTCAGCTCGAAGCTGCTGCTGTTTCTTCTTGAGGCTGCTTGCCGTGGCTACGATTATGCGTTTGAAACGCTCTTGCTCGACGGGATCCTCTGGCACGACGAATTCATCATCGTCAAGGCTTGCCTCGTCTTCAGAGGGAGGCATGTAATTGTCGTCCTCATCCTCTTTGTCGGCCGCTCTCTCATGGGGGCTGGCTCCTTCGTTCTCCTGCACTGAATCCTGCTGGAGGGGGTTGTCTTCGGCACTGTCCGGCGTATTGTTATCTCCGGTGCCGGAATCGCCTTTTTTGCTTTGGCGGGACTTAGAGCGGCGCCGCTGACGTCGGTGCTTGGGTTGCTTCTTGGAGGGGTCATCCTCCGTTTTCTCCTCGCCATCCCCCGCTTTAGGGGTGTCCACCATGTATATGTCATATGACGAGGTGGCTTTCCAGTTCCCTATAGGCACTGGTTCTTGATCGTCTCCTTCATCGGCGTCCATGCCGTCGATGTCTTCGGAGTCGAAGTCGAGCATGTCGGTTAAATCGTCGACAGTGGCTACAAAGTGGGTGGTGGGTGGGCTACAAATTTCTTCGTCGTCCGCGTCCCAACCATGTTGGCCGTGGTCCGGCCAGGGCTCTCCTGACAAAGAGAGAGACTTTAACGAATTCAGGATGTTGCCGAAAGGTGAGTGCTGAAAGACATCTGCGGCGGTGAACTCCATGACCGGAGCCCAATCGGGCTTAACCGGGAGATGTGCGGGATTTACGGAGTCCAGATCAGAGTCCGGCACCTCGGAGTCACGGGCCTTGCACAGGACTAGGCTAGTATCCGGCTCTATCGCCATAGAGATTGCAGTTTCCGGGGTGGCGTCTAACCGTCCGTCCCCGACTGGCGTGGTGGGCTCCGAGCTAATGGTCGGAGCGGACACCTGAGCGACGCTCTGGGCGTTGTCCGATGACAGAGCTAAATCGTGCCCATCATGACAGTGCGGCACGCCCGGTTGTGGCTCGAATCCGTCGAAGATCAAGTCCCCGCGGATGTCGGCCATGTAGTTCAAGCTTCCAAACCTGACCCGATGGCCAGGGGCGTAGCTCTCGATCTGCTCCAGATGGCTGAATGAGTCGACCTGCAGTGCGAAGTCGCTGAATACGAAGATCTGTCCGGGGAGAAAAGTCTCATCCCGGATAGCATCGCGGTTGACGAGCGAAGAAGCCATCGGGCCTGAAAGGCGACGACACAGAGGAACTCTCAATGAAAGCACCAATGTCGGTGTCAAAACCGGCGGATCTCGGGTAGGGGGTCCCGAACTGTGCGTCTAGGCGGATGGTAACAGGAGACAGGGGACACGATGTTTTTACCCAGGTTCGGGCCCTCTCGATGGAGGTAAAACCCTACTCCTACTTGATTAATATTGATGATATGGGTAGTACAAGAGTAGATCTACCACGAGATCGGAGTGGCTAAACCCTAGAATCTAGCCTATGGTATGATTGTTGTTCGTCCTACAGACTAAAACTCTCCGGTTTATATAGACACCGGAGAGGGCTAGGGTTACACAGAGTCGGTTACAATGGGAGGAGATCTTCATATCGTATCGCCAAGCTTGCCTTCCATGCCAAGGAAAGTCCCATCCGGACACGGGACGGAGTCTTCAATCTTGTATCTTCATAGTCCAGGAGTCCGGCCGAAGGTCATAGTCCGGCCATCCGGACACCCCCTAATCCAGGACTCCCTCAGTAATCATCAACAATGACGAAGCCATAGAGGTAGACAGTAGCATTGAGAGTGGAATAGTGAGTAGGGCCAAATAAGTCCATGGGCAGTAGCTCGAAGAGTTGAGACGTGGTCATGATAGTCTTCGAGGGATGCTTGGCTCTTGTCATCTTTCCAGCTTCGCAGGCGCCACACAAATGATCCTTCTTGAACTTGACGCCTTCGATGCCCACAACATGCTTCTTCTTCGCGAGAGTGTGCAAGTTCCTCATGCCAGCATGCCCTAGCCTTTGATGCCAAAGCCAGCATTCTGAAGCTTTTGCAAGAAGACATACGGCCATCTGTGGACCTGCTGAGAAATCTACCATATACAGATCATCTTTTCGATATCCTTCAAAGACTAGAGACTTGTCAGATTCCATCAGTACAAGGAAGCGATATTTTCCAAATAGCACAATCATGTTTAAGTCACAAAGCATTGAGACAGACATTAAGTTGAAACCAAGGGATTCAACAAGCATCACTTTGTCCATGTGCTGATCCCTTGAGATTGCAACTCTACCTAGGGCCAATACCTTGCTTTTACCAGTGTCAGCAAATGTGATGTGGCTCTTGTCTAATGGACGCATCGTTGAATCCATCAGAAGACTTCGATCGCCAGTCATGTGATTAGTGCATCCACTGTCCATAATCCATTCTAAAGCACGAGGTGTCGAGGCCTACAGTGCAGTTTGCGGGATAGGCTTCACCAAGAGAGTTGTGAAGCATAAATATTTGACGCACAAGAGGATTATCAAAGCTTAGATCAAGGTTAGGACTGATAGTATGACTGGCAAGCGATTCAGATACGAAATACATAGTAAGACCATTTGGGCATTTTATCTTGTGTCCCATAATGTGTTTTAGGTCTCCAGCAATAGCATCGGACGCCTTTGATTTCCGGCTGGAGACCTTTCCCTGCAAAAGAAAGTTAATTCTTCTTAACCACCCACATCTTCAAGGGTGGCGTAGAAGCAATGAGTCTAAGTGCAGCATCTGAGAATTTTGGCTTTGGAGCCCTAGCAAATAGCCTTGCAGGAGAAGAACGATACTCATATGAATAAGCAGAAAAGTTCTTAGTTCTATGAACATAGCGGTTTGAAGACACATGCTCATATTCATAAGTATGAGTATGGTTTCCCTGCAAAACATTGGCGTTAGGGTGACTCAGGTGAGTCATGTATCTGTATGAAGCCTTAGGGCCATATGAAGCCATAGGTCTAGGGTTTGTCTTCTTCCTTGGAGGTGTCAGGATGACATTCACAGGAAGATTCTCAATACACTGCTTAGGTACCCAGATCTTCTTCATAGGTGGTCCATTCCTGCAGTTAGTCCCAATATACCCGGCAAACACTTCACCATTCTGATCCTTAAACAGTTTATAGTTTGCATCAAAGGATTCATCAATGATAATAGGGTTAGCGCAAGTGAAACCAGATAAGGTGGATGGATCTACTGAAGGTTCCTTTGCAGTAACCCATGTGGTTTTGGGGTACTGCTCAGGCTTCCAGTACGACCCATCAACATTCATTTTCCTCTCGAACCCAATACCCTCTTTTCTAGGGTTTCGGTTTAGAATCTGCTTTTTGAGGACATCACATAATGTCTGATGCCCTTTGAGGCTTTTGTACATCCCTGTCTCAATCAGTGTCTTCAACCTGGCATTCTCATTAGCAATAGTAGTGGTATCCTGAACAGAGGGGTTAGTTACCACATCAGCAGTTGAAGATATTGCAACAGGAGCAGTAGAACATCCAGCAACAGAAACAGCGTTATCACGCTCAATGCATTTTAAACATGGTGGTTCAAATCCTTCCTGAGCGGGACTGATCTGTTGAGCACGAAGTGACTCGTTCTCCTTTTGAAGATCTTCATGATCCGATCTCAATTTCTCAAGTTCCTGCTTCCTTTGAAGATAATCGTAGGAAAGCTTTTCATGAGATGTTGAGAGGGTTTCATGACGACCTTCAAGTTCCTGGTACTTAACATGAAGATTTTTTATGTCTTCAATTAAGGACCGAGTCTTAGTCATTTCCGCGTCCAACAGGTCATCGCTTTTGTCTAACAGTTTTTGAATATGTTCCATAGCTTTCTGTTGTTCAGTTGCAATTTTAGCAAGTTTTTTGTAGCTGGGTTTGGATTCACCATCAGAATCATCTTCACTTGATGTTTGAAAGTAAGCATCGCGAGAGTTTACCTTGGCACCATGTGCCATGAAGCAGTAGGTGGGAGCCGAGTCGTTCTCGTCATTAGTGTTGGTGACGGAGTCATTGTCTTCAGTGTTGAAGATGGACTTGGCGACGTAGGCTGTAGCTAGAGCCAGACTTGCGATACCAGAGTCAGACTCCTCCTCAGACTCCACCACTTCCTCCTCAGAAGCAGACTCCTCCTCTGAATTCATTTCCTTGCCAACAAAAGCACATGCCTTGCCTGATGAGCTCTTCTTGTGTGATGAAGACTTAGAGGAAGATTTGGAAGAAGACTTTGAGGATTTCTTCTTCTTCTTGTCTTCAGAATCATATTCTTTGTTCTTCTTTTTCTTCTTCTCATTGTCCCACTGTGGACATTCAGAGATGTAGTGGCCAGGTTTCTTGCACTTGTGACAGGTTCTTTTCTTGTTGTCATGGGTGGAAGCTTCATCGGCCCTTGAGCTGGATCGTGAAGACTTTCTGAAGTTTTTCTTCCTGGTGAATCTCTAGAACTTCTTCACAAGCATAGCAAGCTCCTTTCCAATGTCTTCAGGATCATCAGAATTGCAGTCAGATTCTTCTCCAGATGAGGAAGCCGCAGCCTTTGCCTTTAAGGCATGAGTTTGGCCGTAGTTGGGGCCATAGATATCTCGTTTCTCAGATAGCTGGTACTCATGTGTGTTGAGCCTCTCGAGTATGTCAGACGGATCGAGTGTCTTGAAATCAGGGCGTTCTTGTATCATCAGGGCTAAGGTGTCAAATGAGCTGTCGAGAGATCTCAGCAGTGTCTTCACAATTTCATGCTTCATAATGTCAGTTGCACCGAGTGCACAGAGCTCATTGGTGATATCAGTGAGGTGATCAAACGTGAGCTGGACGTTCTCGTTGTCGTGCCTTTTGAAGTGGTTGAAGAGGTTGCGAAGAGTACTGATTCATTGATCACGCTGTGTTGAGACGCCTTCATTGACCTTGGAGAGCCAGTCCCAGACTAGCTTCGACGTTTCCAGAGTGCTCACATGGCCATACAGCCCTTTGGTCAGATGACCACAGATGATGTTCTTGGCGGTAGAGTCCAGTTGAATGAACTTCTTCACATCAGCGGGGGTGACACCTTCACCAGTCTTGGGAATGCCATTCTTGACGACATACCACAGATCGACATCAATGGCTTCAAGATGCATGCGCATCCTATTCTTCCAGTAGGGATATTCAGTGCCATCGAAGATGGGACATGCAGCGGAGACCTTGATTATCCCTGCAGTCGACATAGCTAAAACTCCAGGTGGTTAAACCGAATCACACAGAACAAGGGAGTATCTTGCTCTAATACCAATTGAAAGTGCTAGTTATCGACTAGAGGGGGGGGTGAATAGGCGATTTTTATGAAAGTCTTCAAAACATGAGAGTTTAGAAGACAAACACGAAAACTGGACCTATAAACATGCAGCGGAAGATGAACTACACTAGACACACCATAGTCAAACAAGTATGAAGCTAAAGCATGATGACTGATAGCAGCTAGGTAGTACGATCAGGATGGAAGATAGTATGAAGCCAATCAGAACAATTAGTCACACAGTGAAGTCAAACAGGCATAGCAACCAGGCAATGACTTCACAAAGACAAACTGTGTCAGGACCCCGACTCAATGCCACATCGATCTAGCATGTAACACCTCATATCACTTTGCGGCCTCACGCACGGTATTCCCACGGGTGTCGCCTTACCTTTGCCCGGGACCGTTTGCGTCTTTTGGCACACGTATATGATAGTGTCGCTAGCATCCATATGATAAGGAGCCCGGGCTGACATGGCTAGTCGTAAACCCAAAGTGGCACAAACTTACAGGGACAGGCATCCATGACCCAGCATCGAACGTGTCGGTCATCAGCGAGTGAATCCAGGCTGTAGCACTGGGCTAGCAGGACTCCGGTGAACCGGGCTGTAGCGGGCTACAGGACTCCGGTATTCATCGCGTGACATTTCCCCGAAGGGACAGACACAGGAACGAAGAAGGACACATGCCGGCCAGCCTAAGTGTTCCGGAGCAGTAGCAAGCTACCATGGCTCAGTGGAAGCACTAGGAGACATTTCCCGGTAAGAGAGGCTACTAAGGATAAACAACTAGATAGCCAGATCCCACACATACCAAGCATTTCAATAACATACACACAATATGCTCGATATGTGCAAATACAACATGGCATCACAACATGACTCTACGACTCAAATATTTATTCATTGGGCTCTGAGGGGCGGGATATTACAAACAGGGGTCTCATGACCCAACATTCAGAGCATACAAATCAAAGCACAAGCGGAAGCTATCATGTCTGAGTACAGACATCTATAAATGAAAAAGGCTTGAAAGCCTGACTGTCTACCAGATCCCGCCGAGGGCACAAGATCGTAGCTGAGGTAACAAGCTAAACGTCGAAGTCCACACGGTACTACTAGCGAGACCGAAGTCTCTCTGCAAAAACATAAAATGGCAAACGTGAGTACAAATGTACCCAACAAGACTTACATCAGAACTAACTACATATGCATCATTATCAACAAAGGGGATGGTGGGGTTCAACTGCAGCAAGCCAGCTTTGACTCGGTGGCTATCCTGAACTACGACTGCAAGTAACTCTTTTGAGGTGGCGCACACGAGTCCACATATTCACCATATCAATACACCACTATGGATCCGCTCCCGTCTCCCTACGAGAACGCCATCCATAGCACTCACGCTTATCTTGCGTATTTTAGAGTATCCACTTTCACTTGTCTATGAACTGATATAAGCAACCCAGAAGTCCTTTTCCGCGGACACGGCTATTCGAATAGATGATGTTAACCCTGCAGGGGTGTACTTCTTCATACATGTTTCCACCACTTAGCGTCTGCACACGACATGTGCTCGGCAGACTTCAAGCGAAAGCCGACGTGGGTGTAGACCACGACCTACCTAAACACTCAAGTCTCTAGTCTAGGTTTATCGCCTATTCGGGTTCCATCCATGAGGAGATCCGGCCGGAGTTTCGCTCACAGCCCCAAACGATGTGAACAGGGTTCCCGAGATACCAAACGGGCATCCGGTACACCGTGCCACGTACCTACCGCATCACAGCCCACCCCTACGGTCAGCGCTGTCCACGGCCTCCAGTAAGCTACAAACACCAGAAACTACTTGCAACTCCTGGACAGAGGACTAGGGTGAATAAGAAGTCGAGCGGGGTCATATTTCAGGGCCCAATGTATGGTAGTAGCTGAATCATGGATCACAAACATAGAACTCAGTTCCTGAGGATGGCTGCAATGAGACAACCCACCATGTACTCCTACATGGCCTCTCACCGCTACATTTACCAAATCGTGTTCACACACTTAGCTCACACACAGTAGGACATGTTCACACACCTCTGATTCATCCCCGATGAATCAGACCTGACTCAACTCTAAGCAGTAGCAGGCATGACAAACAAGTATGAATGAGTAGGCACAATAGGGCTCAAACAACTCCTACTCATGCTAGTGGGTTTCATCTATTTACTGTGGCAATGACAGGTCATGCAAAGGATAAAGGGGTTCAACTACCGCAGCAAATAACAGTTGAATCTATGTTGTCCTAATGCAGTAAAAGAGAGCAGGGCGAGAGAGTAGGATTTTATCGGAATGAACAAGGGGGTTTTGCTTGCCTGGCACTTCTGAAGATAACATTGAGTCTTCATCAGTGTCAACGATCACATCATCGGTACAACGTCTATCGAGGGAGAACAACACCGGCAAACACAGAGGAAACACGATCAATGCAATGCACAATATGATGCATGCTATGACATGGCAATATGAATGTGTTTTGGGCTAATGCATCTAGCAACAAGTTAAATGGGGTTGGTTTGAATTCAAGATTCAAATTCAAACTCCATATGTGATTATTCAAATGCCATTTAATTGATTTGTGCTATACAGCATCTATAAGTTGTTCTAACATGCATGAAAATGGTACAGATGGATTCCTTGAATTTTTCTGATAATTTTTCATATATAAATTATTTAATTTGGAGTTACGGTTAATTTTCTATGATTTATTGAAGTTTTAGCTATTTTCTGAAATTATTAAATCATTTAAGATTTATTTAAATTCCAGAAAGGAATTATTGCGTCAGCATGACCTCATAGTGACGTCAGCAGGTCAACAGGTCACTGTCCGGTCAAACCTGACAGTGGGTCCCGCGTGTCAGTGAAATTAGTTTAGTTAGAATTTAATTAAACTAAACTGGGTTAATTAACAGGGTTGGGCTCCACCTGTCAGTGACTCATCGGAGTCAACCAGGGCCCACCCGTGGTCAAAGTCGACGTCAGCTGCACCGGCGTTTAGCCGCTGGCGAGCCCGACGCGGCGGCGAGAGTGGTTTTGGCCACTCCGACGACCAAAAGGGCCGCGGACGGCATCTAGGTGGAGCTGGGGACGAGCCGAAGCTCTTGGTGGAGTTAGCTGGGGTCGGGGTGGCCGGAATCGGCGCCAGCGACGACTTAGGTGGCCGCCGGAGTTCGGTTGCGCGCGGGATCGCGTTCTAGTGCGTAGAAGAGCAGGGCAAGGGGCTAGAAGGGTGCTACGCATTGCGAGGAGTAGGTTGGACACTCCAGGGTGACCATTTGGTCATCGGAGCATCGGCGACGGTGAGCTCAGGCGGCGGTGCATCTCGGTCATCAAGGGGCGACGGTTACGGCAATCAAACGAAGAGGGAAAGAGGGGGAAACGGTGGCGGAGCTCACAGCGGGTGCAGCGGTGGCCTCGGCGAGGTCGGGGACGGTCCGGAGCCGACGAATTTGACGGTGATGGCCGGCGGGTCCGAGGTAGAAGACGAGCCCGGTGAGGCCGTTCGGGGGCTTCTGGAGGGGCAAGGCTTGGTGAGGTGGGTCGAGGACGGAGTGGCGGAGCTTGTGGGCTAGTCGGGGAAGCGAGGGAGGCCCGGTGGCCGTGGTGGCAGTGGACGGCGGCGACGAGCTC